>NC_139827.1:15138859-15501359 GCF_963691815.1 Echiichthys vipera
TGCGTGCGTGCGTGCGTGTGTGCATGTGGTTGGAATAGATGATGGTGATTTATCACCAACGTCTTTGTCTTTCCCATATAAGTCATGGCGCAGGCTGTGTGTGAGTGTGTGTGGCAGCCAGCAAGTCACTGGAGGTTTGTAGCCCCCGGTAGTTTTGGATGCCTTGAAGTCATAGTTGTGTGTGTGTGTGTGTGTGTGTGTGTGTGTGTGTCTGTGTCTGTGTCTGTGTCTGTGGTCCTGTGATTGTCTATATATCCAATAGTAATACAGGCAGCTGAGAGTCGTATGTCAGCTTTTAATCTTTTGTTTTTGAGGGTGGAAGCCTGTTGCGTCAATAAAGCTGCATTTGCAGGCAGCAGGTTGACACTGTTGCACAAAGTGATCTCAGTCAGCAGAGGTCAGTACAAAGTAGACAGATTTACAATAAACTTAAGGAAAGATACTTTGCAGGCAACACTCTTAGATTAATTTGTATGATTTCTAATTAATAGTGAAAAAGTTCAAAGATTTTACAGTCCGGGATCATGTCTGCAGCTTCGTTTTGGATAGATTTGTCCCAAATTAACACCTACATATTCCATGAGATTCCAGCCCAACTGAAAACATGATAATCGTTCTGGAGTCAAGTGAAGAAATCTGGATAATTGGAAACTCTGCAAATCATTATTTACTTCATTGTTTTTGCTGCTGTTACTATCGGTTAAACTCAACAAGCAACCTGAATTTACATTAAAATGTGATCCCTGCCTTTAAGGAGGATGACATTTTCTTAAGACAAGGCTGGTGTTTGTGTGTGTGTGTGTGTGTGTGTGTGTGTGTGTGTGTGTGTGTGTGTGTGTGTGCGCTCGTGCGTGCGTGCGTGTGTGCGTGCTTACGTGCGTGCGTGTGTGTGTGTGTGTGTGTGTGTGTGTGTACTTGTTTGGTTGTGTAAAGTGGAATGCAGACTTCTGGGAGGGTACTTAGGGTAAGTTTGCGGGGTCATCTCAATTCGCCAGGGGTGATCCCAGGTTAATCCATCACTCATTAGCTCTCACAGATAAGAGACTCAAATAGTGGGGTGAGGGGCTGGGAATCCACACTTTCTCTCTCTCTTATTTTTTTCTATCACGTCACCTCAGACACAAGAACACACATGCTCACACTCTCTGTCTTTCAGAAAAGAAATGGAGAGCATCTGATAGAATAAAGCCATGCCCTCTCCTCCTTTGCCCAACACTTTTTCCTGCCTATTAACCCCTCTCCCATTGCTGGCTCTGCTCCCTCTAGGACAATACAGCCAATTAATTAGGCTCGGTGTCCAGCAGAGAGCAGAGAGAAGCTTGCAAAGCACTGGCCTCAGCTGATTTAGCTCCTCTGTGGAAGGCCCATTAAAGAAAGAGAGACAGGGATGAAAGAGAGACACAAAAGTGAGGGAGGGTGAGAAGGAGAAAAAGAGAAGGGGAGAGAGATAAAGACAGAGGAGAGGCCCTTGACTCAGCATGCTACCAGTGAGTGCTATATAAATAGCTTCCAGTACTGCTGCTGGGTCTTGGTGTTGCAGGATGAGGGCTGCCTCTATAGTCCTAATGTGTGTTTGCGGGGTCTCCTCAGCAGCTGCGGGGGTCCCCCTCCTCCAGCCGAATAAGTCGTCAGGTTCCCATGAGTACCCCTTTCTGCTTCTAATAACATAAGGCCCATATCACTGGAGAATGACAAAGCAAACAAATGGGCCTAATTAAGGGGGCCGATAAGGAAATTATAAGGAAATTGAGTCATTAATGGTAATATTTGTGTTATGAGATGATAGTTCATGGCAAAAATCCATTTCCATATGGGGCCCCTCTGTGTTTTCTTTGAAGCCAAGATCTGGACCTGTATGACACAGTGAGAAAAACTTGGCCTCTGTCTCGCTCCTTGTGTCTATCTCCTGCTCTCTAACCTCCAGAGACACTTGCTGATATTGAAATGATTATGTGCCAGGTCTCTGTAGATATCCAGATGTCCATCTGAATGCAAAAAAAAAGAATCTGTATAATGCTTTTCAACATCTTTTTATCTCCCCTCCCTTGTTTTGGTTGTATTTTTCTTCTCGTATTTTCTCCCGTGCAACCAGGACAGGTCGTTGGCTGTAGATCAAAGTTGAGGTGGAGCATGAGCAATAACTGCGGGGAGATGATTCTCCTGAAGACAAAAAGAGAGGGGTGAAGAAAGAGGTAGATAGATAGGTAGCTCCAAATGCGTTCCTCCTCGGCCTCATCTTTCCCCTGGTCTGTCAGGGTGCTGTGGGAGTATCAACAGTAGCCGATGCAGCCGTTTTCCTCTCTCTCTTTAATTTGTGGCTTTTTAGAATGTTTAAATGTAACCTTTTTTTTATTCTAAGCTCACTCCTATTCTTGCAACCCTAACTCCTATGAATTGCATTTACTGTATATACTTTGATCCCAGTTGTTCCAAAACTTCTGCCTGGATTATGTTTCCTGGCAACATTTTTTGTTCTATAGGAAGAGCTGCACTGAGAGCTGATGTATGTACTGCACATCAATCGTTGGATGGTGGCCGTACAAAGTGCAGGACTTTTACGCATCACGACTCATGCGGTCGTGTGTGGTTAGATTTGGGCATCAAAAGAAGTTTAGTTTAGGTTAGGTTAGGGAAAGATAGTGGTTCCTGTTAAACATTAATAAAGTAAACACGTCCTGTCTTGTGCTTCAATTCACTTATTTAACCGAGACCACAGCCTTTACCTGACTTCAACCAAGTGTTGTGGTTTCCTAAACATAATCCTAAACCAATTGCAAAATCTATGTGATGTCAAAAATATTATTAGGTTACTGTAATTTCTACTGTAGGACACAGGGTTGACTTAAGCTATTTGTATGCCTTGTACAGAAATACATACACTGACAAGGGGTTGTTTCCAGTGCACTTTCACTGTTTTCTTGAAATGCTAGAAAAACTTAGAAGGGCACTCAGAGTGCAGACTTCCGCCAAGGTATGCCCTATCTCTCAATGTTAATGTAATGTGAAAACCTAGTGTTTTCTGACTACTCTGGCCCCTTACGAATGCAGCACAAATGCCCTTACTCTTGCAATGTTAATGCAGCATGATTTGGATTCACTCCAAAATGTTATAGGTTCATCATTGGCCCATGCTACACCATGCCACCGAGTTTAATAAAAATCGTGCCAGTAGTCTTTCCGTAACCCCGCTGACAAACAAAGACAAACCAAGCTCAAAACATAATGTCCTTGACAGAGGTAAATATTCCCTAAACGAGTATTACATTAGTAATTAATGGCACAAAACATGAAAATGAAGAATATACAGAAAGGGGTTAAAATAAGGAGTTAAAAGTTTGATATAGAATGTAATTATTATGTAACGTTTTGCAATAGTTTATTTAGTCACTTCCTTTCAGGTCTAATAATTGCCAGGTGCGACATTCCATACATCAACTTCTTAATGTGAAAATCTCGAAGATCTCCATTCTGCTCTCTTTGGCAGCACATATGGAGATACTCCATAATTGCAGGTGTGTTTTTGAATTCCACTTTCACTTGTTTTTGAAGTTCCATCATCTTTAGTCAGCATTCTTTGTTTGTTTGGCCATAGCAATGTTTTACTTACAATGAGACCAGAGACCAGAATAAAACAGTATTCCCGTTCACACACAAGTGAGTTGAATAGCGAGTCGGTTGCGTTGGCTCCAACTAATGTCTCTGACTGACCAACCACCACCAACCACTGACAGTTCATAATGCTGCAAATGCAAGGGCTTTCATTAGTGGGCCATAGGCAACATCAACGTCGCTTTATCTTATTCAGAGATAGATAGTAACCTAACAGACATTTTTTTAAATGAAAATCTTCCAGAGGAGCAGAGGATCGAACCACCGATCTTCCAAATGGAGGACGACCCGCTCTACCTCTGGATTAACGGATTGGTCAAGACAGAAAATAAAGATCACTCCACCACTTAGTCTTTAAAGCCAGCGGCTCCGTCCAGTCTCATGTGACAGTCACCGTTTCATTACCCAGGAACATCGAGCAGCACAGTTTCCACTTTGAGAAAGAAAGACAGTATTGGGTTTCTGTGAGGGGTTTCCATAGCAGTGGGTGGGAAATTAAATGAACTCGGAGCCCCAATAACAAACAAGGTCAGTGAAAAAATAAAGAATGAGGCGATCACAAACAAAGAGAGAGAAAAAAAGAAACTCAAGAGTGAGATTTAAGGAAAAGAATAGCAGTGTTTGGGTAAGGTTGCTGCTTCAGCCGGTGACCTCATCGGAAATGACACCTCTCTTGCCAACGCAGTGGATTACATATTTTAGACACAGCAGTGTATATTACAGTACAATGGGTAAACTGTGAATGTGTTGACAAGGGGGGTATTTGCACAGATGGGAAAATAGATATTTGAAACAAGTGTTTTCAGAAATATGCAGCCATTAAGATTTGATAAATCTTGACAGCAGGATCAAGTTGATCCATATCAAATGTCATGGAAGGGCCTTCTGCTGGGTTTTCACTCTGCTGCAAGATGCTAAGACAAAAAAAAAAAAAACCTCTGCTCTAAGAGGTCAAACTTTTTTCTGAAGTCATTTTCATTAGATTAAGTTTAAGTGGCCTATTTGATAATTATAGTCAATTTTCCTGGTCCACTGAGCAGCGCAATCATCCTGCAGCTGAGAGTCAGCCTCCTGCCAGAGCAAATATTAAGAAATATCTGCAGAATCAATATCATTGGGGGCAATATTATTCTTGACATAAAGTACACAACCACTTACATTTCACTGGAAAGCAGTGTCCATCAGCCGAGGAGTGCTCAATAGTCATAGTATTTGGGATGGAAACCTGTAAACTGACACGATATATAGATGTAGCCTCTTTTTCCTCAGCAGCCCTAAACCGATAATGTGTTTACTCTTTTTAAATCCCTCTCCTTCAGCCCAGTATACCTGTGATTCTGCATCTCACAATTGGAACCACGCAGGAAGTAGTGTGTCCTTTTTATATAGTGAGCTGGAAAAATATGGGTAGCTCGGGATGTGGATTATCCCACTATCATGCAAAGAATCGGAGTTCATCTTCCATCACAGACCTGCAATTGACGTAACCATGATCTTTCTCTACTAGCCGTACTTAACCTTAAAGGTCCCATTTTATAGTAAGTGAGTTTTTGTTTGGTCGAGGTGCTACATGAATACTGTGAAAGTATCAAAATGCTTGACCGAACCTTATTATCAAATGATGTCTTATGTTCAATACAGTATGTTTCAATATACTAGCAAATTAAAAGATCTTTTCACTTTCAGTTTTAGTCACATTTGTAACACAGGGCTTTCATACTAGATTGTGTCAGTCTTCCTTTAATCATAATTATTATTATAATAAGTGAACCACAATGATGAGCTGGACCAAAATGTGTGATTTATCACCCAGAAGTATTGCAACAATCTGTCTGTTGCAGCATTCCCCCCAAAAAATTGAACTTTTGGCCCAGCCTTGTCTAAATAAATCCTCATTTGAAATGAGACATGAGACAAATAGAAAGGCGTTCCACCTCCTGCCTTTAATCTCTTATGTGAGAGGGAGCTTCAATAAATTCTCCTCTCATTTCCCTCCCTGTCGAACAAGAGTAGCAATCTTTCTATTCAGAAAATGCTGTTTACCTCCTGTTTGCTTTCCTTTCCACCAAGAAAACCTTCTTTGTTCTTTCTTTCTGAGTTTCAACTTGCACTTGCCATTATCTTAGAAATAACAACCATTGTCTGTTGTCACATTATAAGCACAGAAAAATTGTGCTTTCATTGCAAAACGCAGAGTTTACTCTCAGCGTTTGTCAGCCTCTTGCTTGCTCTGGCAAAGACCAGTCCTTCCCTCGCTAATTGCCTTCTACCGATGACTAAATTACAATGGGGTTTTGGGTTTCTGGATCAGAGGGGTCTCTTTTACCTCCTTCTCCACTTCCCCAGCTGTATCCTTCCTGCCTGAGTCAGAAGTGTCACATTTGGTTACGGAGGATATGAAGTGCTGCGATTTTTTTTGTTGCTAGAAAACAGTTTCCCCTAGAATAAAAAAAAAAACAATCTTGTGGGGCTACTGTTCCAACATTGCAATTAGAGCAGTGGATGTATGTAAATGTGTGTATATGCAGTGTGTGCGTGTACCGATGTGCATGCTTGCTTGTGTGCACGAGGGCCTAATTCATACTGAGCAGTAGGCACTATGCCACAGTAGAGGAGTGCAGTAAATGTGGTTCTGGAGCCAGTACAGTAAAAACATCTCCGCTCCATCAATGTCAGAAACAATCTGCATGGACCAAACCAGCTGCCACACCGCCTTAAGGCGCAGCTGCTGCAGGCTGGCAACACACTCCTGTTTTTTTAAAATAATAATAATAATGAACTAGGCCAAATTTTACAGTTATTGGCAGAATCTTATTCTCCAAGATATCTGCTTAATTAATAAAATGTGTTGAGCTGAAGTGGATATGTTACATACAGTGGAGGAAATAATGACAAAATAACAAAAAATAGATAAAAATGAAGAGCAGCAGAAACACATGTGTGTATGTAATGTACTGTATGTATATTATAGTGTTTCATTAAGTTTTTTTAAACTTAATTGACAAAATATTAAATACAAACATTACTGTATACTGTTATGTCATGCTGTCTTTCTAAATCAGCTTTTGTTATTGTTTTTATAATTTCTTCAAAGAAATTAAATTAAATTCACAGGTTATTGAATACATTTGTTAGTTAACTTACAAGCAATTTTGGCTGCTGGACCGACTGAATCTGGATGACTCCTCTCATTACAAAATTGTTTCAAATCAGTTTGCTGACCTTTAATTTCGCAAATGTTTGTTTCTTTTGAATTAGAAGAGCTAGCATTTCTGGCCAGTTAAACAACGTCAGAGTTCAACATTGTCTTCACGTCTTTGATGATGTCCTTATAGGAAAGAAAATATTAATTCCAGTAATTGCACTCTATATTTATGGTTGCAGTGAGAAAGAAGTCCTCCACTAATCAGAGAATGCCCATAACACCTTGCCTTTCTCTATCTACTTCTAGATGTCTGCCCTGTAGAGTTATATACAACAATATACGTATACAGCATAATCTGCCACCTGTCTGCATGCCATCACTGTGGTTGTATCTACAAAAAGTGATATTTAATATCTGATATCATTATTTGTTCATTATAATTTAATAATAGATTTAATATTTATACGAAAAGTGATATTTAGTAGAAAAAACACTGTGTTACATTTACATATATATCTCATAATAACTCATGACTCTCTGATGCTGAGACACAGCAAAGACTTCTTTTTAGAGCCCAAAGACAACATCTTTCATAAAAGAGATGCATGCGCTTGCATACACTTTGAAATATATCCAAACCCTTTGCTCCCAAGCACTTACTGTAACTGTGCATGTACTCACTTTCCCCAGAGTTTCATAAGGCAACTCCATAATTTAAGTGTAGTGGTTGTAATGAAGTCACAAAATTGCTGATCATTGCGAATGACTCATGATTCATCAGTGTAATCAGTGTAATCGGAGTAACCGTGGAGTTCATCTTGTCATTCACTGGTGTTCCCTGTCCATCACAGACTCACTTGTTACTCATGCTTCCCCTGGCCAAATACTGTGCACAAGTCATCTTGTTCATTTTATCCTACTGTATAGTGTCTCAACATCTGCCTCGGCTAAAATCCGTTATTTGTGAGCTCATCTTTCCACATATAGCTCCACTCTGCCTCACCCAAGAAAATTGCCAGAGCTGTGACGTATGCAATGGCTGCTGCAGGCTTCTCACTCCATTTGTGACCAAAGGATCTTTGCTTAACGAACTTTAAAGCCTATAGAACACGGAGAGAACGCAGGCTGCTACAGCAAATAAATCCCCTCCCCCTGCTCACACATATTGAGGGGGTTAAAAAAAAGAGTGCAGGACGTTGAGGAATTCAGGTTATAGTATAAGAGTGTGCAGTTTTTTAAATGGATGAGAGCTTTGGACAATATAAGGAGGGGGGAGGGGCGGCAATAAACGTGTCACAGAAGTGAAGGAACTGTGCTGTGGGCTTTCAGATTTATGGCTTTCAGTGGCTTCCCGCTAACCCCCTTCTCTGGATAGAAAACTGTGCTTGACTTGGTGGCAAGAAGTCAAAAATGTACAACACACACACGCACACGTACGCACACACGCACGCACGCACACATACACACACACACAAACACACACACACAGACACACAGACCTCTTTAAGTAAACTTCGCTCATCATTCCCCACATGCTGCTGTCTGCATAAAGTCTGCCTTCAAGGCCAGATGGTAGTTGATGATGTAGTAAAGAAGTGCATACCTGACAACACTCCCGATTTTCGCAAGTTCTACCAATTTTTAAACCCTTTCTCCCGCTGTGCCCGAGATTGGTATCTCCCGCTAATCCCCGGATCTCATATTGATACACAAATCAGATGGATGTTTCTGGTGTGTTTTTATGTGGGATATGTGTTGTCAGATCATATTGGAGGACAGTATGAGCTCCTTCAAGCATTACCATGTACATTACGCTTAATTTCATGGAACCATAGATCCTTTGCCTGCACTTACTCAACCTCTGCCATCCACTCTGACACCGTATTAAACTGTTAAGTGTCAGTTTACTTAATAAAACACTCACTTGTGCTTTCGATGTTATTATCGGTGGTTTGGTCCGTGGATACCATCTTTAACTTTTGATGATCATGATCATTTTGTACTGTACGCCTATGTTTTTATTTTAATTTTAAGGTCTTACATTTAAGGTATAAATGTAAGACCAATTACTGTAAAAACATTTGAACTCTTACATTTTTTTTCTTACATACACTCGTACATTCATCTGTAGTGTAGTGTTATAAAAGGGCTAGGGCTTAGAGGATAGGCCATTTGCCGATACTCCCTCTTTGT
This sequence comes from Echiichthys vipera, assembly GCF_963691815.1. Lineage (NCBI taxonomy): Eukaryota > Metazoa > Chordata > Actinopteri > Perciformes > Trachinidae > Echiichthys > Echiichthys vipera. The sequence goes on from NC_139827.1 coordinate 15,147,807, forward strand.
CAAGTGTGATATGTACCAAGATGATAAGTGACCCCAGGTTCTGATTTATCTTAGCTGAGACAGTTTAAATGTCTCTCTGATTGCACACTTCGACAACTCAGCCTCAATGTCTGTTTACATGCTTGTTTATATGGGTGCATAACCACGCACTGCGCAGTGACCATCGGCCGAGTAGTACACAATGTGGTGGGTTTGTCATTTCTGTAACCTTTATATACCTTTATATCAGTCAGTATTCTATCAACCTATCCTGCACAGTTTGCCTTACTGTACCATCCTCTGGTTTTAATCTGTATGTGACTGGGTCAGTCTCTGATTACAGCCAGATAGTGTGCGATCTTTGCGTAACAATTGAAATACTGTCATTCAATTATAGAACAGTTCTGAGGAAATCCGGCAAAGTGATGCACAAGTAAAGCATGCATTAAACCACCGCTGCATACTGACACTTAAACAGCCGTTTTCTCAATGAGCTCCGGTACTCACAGCAATCAGACAGGGCTGTTAAGATGATTTTCATTACAACTTGGTCTCGAGCCAAAGCTGCTCCCCGACAGTGTTAATAGTAATTGGCGGGTTGTAAAAGAGCTACAAAAGGTCAGGCAGCTAAGTAGTGGAACTTCATTTCCACTTCACAATTCATTGCAAGTTTCACTAAAAGAAGGGGAAAAGAGATGGATGGAGAGAAGGAGGAAGAGCAGTGTTTTTTAAATTTATTTTTTAAACCTGTCTAGTTGAGATTTATTTATTTTACGTTCCATCTCTTCACTCCTCCATTCCCCTTTGTCACGAGATTGACTCGTGTTTCACATAATTCAGCTCTCCCTGTCCTCTCTGTTTGATCGCCCAACTGAAAGCCGTTTTCATGGCCTATAAATTTTATAGAGAAATTTGTCTCAACAGTCCAGAGTGCCACTCACTAATGACATCTGCAGCAGGGAAGGCCCAGTGTTCCCCAGAGGAAAAAAGGGAAGGCAGGAGGAGGAGGGTCACGGCCCATTTCGGTGGAGTGGTAACTTAGTAATGGGGACTTGACAAAGGAATGTAGGGGGTGTTTGTGAAGGTCAAAGGTTTCCCACCTGCTTAGCATGGCCACGGTGCTGTGGTTGCTAATGAGCCTGCAATAAAACAGTGTTGAGCAGAGCTTAAATTAAGCATTTACTGCCCAGAGGGGTGAGGCCACAGTGTTTCTGTGAGCGTGGGTTTCTTGTGCTCTGATCATAAGGCCCCTGAAAATATTGTTCCATCGACAACTGTTTAGACCAATGACAGAGATTACACTAAAACTTTTTATGGAGATTAATGAATTTGTAGAAGAACTTTGGGCCCAAAATGTAAAGTCAATAAAATAATAGGTCAGTAGCTGCTGTAGACATTTCAAACTTTTCACATGATCTTCCTCAGGAGATGGATTTTCATTTTTTTCCCGAACTTTTTAAGGACGTTTTTTGTCAATTGGCTTGAATGAAGAAAATAAACATTACTGATGTACTTGGTATTTAGAGAGGCACCTTAAATTCTCCCCTAAAAAAAATCTTAAAACCACAGTCTGTGACACAAATTAAAAAAAATAATTTTCTCCTCCGCCACTGCTGATCGGTGTGAAAAGTATTCTGGGATACACAAGTCATCCCCATTACAATGGATACGGACATTGAACATACACACAAGAACGCAGATTGACAAAATATTTTGAGTTTTAAACCATCGTGGATGGGAAGTCCTTAAAGTGCTCAGATAAAATGAAAATTTGAACATCCAGGCAGCTCCATGTGCAGAGGAAGATCGTTTCATTTGATCGAAAGCTCGAGAACATCTACTTAGTGGACCTTTTAGTGATGTTTTTAGCAACTGATCTTTCCAAGGTCAAGAATGAACTTTCAATCTCAACAAAAGGTGACCATGAAAATTAGAAATTTCCAGAAAAATACATCTCTCGATAATTTCAGTCATATTTTAGACACTTCCGAGAAGAGCGCTTCAAGGTCACCTTATGCCAAGTGCGTTTTTTTAGGCAATGGAAACCATAAACGTTCGCCCAGTAGAAAGAAATCCAAAAGAGCATTCCGATCTCATCCCTAATCCAAGAATCATCTGCTTATCCTCAAGACTGAGTCAGTTCAATATGGGGAAACTTTCCAAAGCAAGGTAGGGAGTGCCTTCTCCCACAGGGCTCTTCTTCACATTCTGTTTGTAGAAAATGTGTTTGGGAAAAAAAAGAGCAAGAAAGAAAGGGAAAGATGCACCATTATAAAGGTTGATGAAGATATCCCTTGTCTTCATGAGTGAGGACATGCTTTCTGCCTTTTTCCTGCCTGAAGGGCCAAATTAACTCATCTAATCTTCTAATCATCTAATCTTCAAACACTGTTTATTTTCTCAGCTCACGGCCGCCAATCAGTGTTGGCCGACTGCATTCTGCTATAATACGGTGGGTTTAAAATCTTTAGTTAACGTTGTCGGAGCAGAGTGATTGCCTTAATTGCGGAGGCTGTGGGATTAGTATGAATCACAGTTATGGAGGAGCGTGAGCTAGCCCAGTGTAAGCTCTGTCTCATTGTCTAGTACTGACAGCACCGGCCCATCCCTGTCAGCCTCGGGGCCGGCAACGCACAAGACGACCTGCCAGGAGTTATGTGAACCCTAAACACTATGGATCCGCTAGTCCCATAGAAACCAAACTCTCAGAGTAAATAGACTGGAGGTGATATTTGACATGAGCAGGGAGAGCCCTTGTTTAGGGAAGATCTGGAGATCTGTCTTGTGTGTTTCCGATGCGCGTCCTCTCTCTGTGAAAGCCTGAGCGGTGTTTGTGGATATGTGAGGCTCTAGGCTGGGGAGACAGGGTTAGGTAATGGCTGGATGTGAAACAATAGAGAGCAAAGACTCGGGAAACCGTGTTGTACTTGGCTTTGACAGCCAGGTTGATGGCGGGGAGCTGTACTGTGGTTGCGAACTGTTGCACAATTGATTCACAGCTAATACTCAAGGGGGAGGAGTCTCAAAACGTTCACACTGTGATTATCAGATCAGACACAGCAGAAAGAAACGTCAGCCGCTTGCTTCAGTAATCCACCTTTAATTTGAAAGGGAAACATTGCTCCATCAGTCAAAAACAATACATTTACACACCATTCTCAATCATTCCCACTCGCCCTTCAATAAAAACCAAACTTTCCAAAGTGAAAGCAAAGATTTTTGGTCTTCCCGCTAAGGAAACTGTAAATCCATTTAGTTCCAATCATCATCCCGCTCAGGAAGGATCTTTTGCCATTGTGCCGCTGCATCCGTTCACACATGAGGTTCCTGAACGTTGAGGTGATGCGACTCTGCCAACACTGTCAGCTCAGGTTCCTTAAAGACTTATGTGTAATAGAAATGTACAGGATGCGTTCACTATCTGGCAAACAGTGCACTATCTTGTTAGATCGTATTATGTTGTTACACAGCGGAGCGTTGTTTGGGCTAAAGTTTGCGTGGATGCTTCTCCGAGCATTGCACCGCTCCTAAAGCTGTCAGTCCCTCACGCTATTAAGACAGCTGCTCTTAGCCGGTATTGTTCACAGGGGAGCTATGGGGACCTGACAGGCCTAAGGAATCTTTTTTTCACCCTAAAGGGCCTTTCACTGCCATAGCCCTGAATAGGACCTGCCATGTCATCCTCCACCCATGGCATTTTTATGGCATAGCTGACATACACACAACGCACTCTCACCAGCCCCTCTGTGGCTCTAACCGGGCTCCCTTTATTCCTGCACTGTATGTCAGCTGGTGTTTTCCCATAGACATGAATTGGAGGAGATATTTTCCAGGCAGCGCCACTTTATCTTGGAATTACTCACGCATACACTCAAATGGAGACATGCATTTTGAGAGCGATGGGCGCACAAATAGAGACAGATGGGCAGAGAGAATCTCCCTCCCTTTCTCTCTCACGCAGGTGCCCACGCTTTTAAACACATGCACTCACACCTTCTCACAGACATACACACACACACATACTGCTCTACACACACCACTCAGACAAAAGACCGTTGATTACTCAGCAAATGGATGCACCACTGATCACAGGCCAGCCCTTTTACAAACTGGCCTATTATGCGGTCTCAGCGTGGGGTGGAAGTGTTGCAGGGGCCCGAGGCAGTGTGTCTGTGGAGGGCAGAAGGACTGTGTGTGTGTGCACACGCACTAAGGCGGAGAAGTGCTCCCATGCTGCGCTGCCTAACGAGAGGGCAGGTCAGCCATTAAATGGGCACTAATGCGGGAAATTGGAGGCCATTAGGCCTTTCTTTGTTGTTGTGCCTCCGTGTGGCTAGTTAGAGTCTTGAAAAAGGAAAGGCCTTATTAGCCCCCACATGTAGACAGAGAGTGAATATATGGGCTGTTGAGCTCAGCAGGAGCAGGCTGTACATCTGAAATGGTGTTAATGTGTCAAAGGCCTCACAATCACATTAGTGATTTCAATTTGTTTCTAAACGTTTGCCAGCTAGTAGGATAATAGGAAAATACTCTTATCAGGCATTGCATCTTCTACTGGGCATAGATAAACAACTTCAGCTAGCTTTATGCTACTTCAACCAGTTCTGACATTGTTGGAGCAAAACAAAATATTTTATAATCAAATATATAATAGTCACTTTTTATGTTTTATAGCCTGAAATGATAATATATATATATATATTTAGTGTGATTTAGTGATTCTCATGTGTGTCTTAGTGTGATTTTGCTCTCCAACATTCCAGTGAATTTTGTTTTTCAAAATTTCTGAAAATTAACAAAAAAATGAAAAGCTAGAATATCATTGAATAACCATTATATAATTCTCAGGTATAACCAATCACCTTCCAGATTGCACACCAAGTTTTTTGGCATCCACCTGACATCAACTGTGGTGGCTTTGATTACTTCAGAATAAAATCAGCTGTTCCTTGAGGATTCCACTCCTACTAGTGCAGGGTAACACAAATAATTCACCAAGGTTGGAAACATACTTTCAAGAAGCTCCGGGTTAAAGTTGTGGATAGGCACAAGTTAGGAGAAGAATATAAAAAGATTTGAAAGGCTTTAACTATCCCTCTGAGTACCGTTCAGAGTATTGTCAAGAAGTGGAGGCATATGGCATCAACCAGACCTTGCCTAGATCGGGTCACCCCTCCAAACTGGAAGACCGAGACAGGAAAAGATTGATCAAGGAAGCTATCGGAAAACCTGCGGCCCTCTGTTAGACACTTGAAAATGGACAGGTGGTTCAACTTCCAACACACCGCCATAAAAAAACAACACAGTGGCTAAAGGACAGGAAGGTGAATGTCCTAGAGTGGCCCAGTCAGAGCCCTGAACTGAATCCTACAGAACATCTGTGGATGGACTTGAAGAGTGCAGTCCATCACCGCTCACCACAGAATTTGACTGAACTCGAACAGTTCTGCAGGAAGAATGTGGAGATATTTCCCAGTCTAGCTGCACAAAGCTGGTAGAGACATATCCAAACAGACGAGTGGCTGTAATTTAAACAAATGGTGCCTACACAAAGTATTAAATCTGGGGACTCCTCACTTTTCCAACAATAGTTTTCTAGTTTTTATTTATTTCTTAATTCATTTTGAAAAAAAAAATTCAATTGAATGTTGTAAGGCAAAATGTGTAAATCATGCTGGAAAAATATCTTTTATGTATTATCATTTCAGGCTGTAAAACAAAAAATGACTATTTCAAAAGGGTATCATGACTTTCTGTAGGCACTGTACCAGCAAGCTTGGAGTTAAAAACTGTATCCAATGTAAGTCCCCTTTATTTCTATGTACGTTTTTTTCTTTATAAAAGCTTAATATTCTCTAATTCACACCAAAATATGCCCATTTTTTGAGTTGAAAATGTCAGCTTTGTGTGTATCTGGGGCCAAAATATTATGCCGTTCAAAAATGTTTTTTTTTCGAAAAATAATACGTCCTCTTGCAGTTGCAGCAATGGAAAATCAGTAAGGGCATAACTGCAAAAAGTGGGATTTTTATGATGCTGTTATTACAGACCTTCTTTCAATTTGTCCTGGAAAGTTGATTTTCTAACTGACATTCACACAGGATAATAAAAGCAGAGATTGTAGAAATTACAATTATGAGTGCAGACGAATCAAAGAAATTTTGGGGAAAAGTGAACATAATAATGGCAATACATAATGATAATGTATGCAGTCACAAATTTGATTAATGCTGGTGCAGTCGTTTTTTCAGTGCAAAGATTTGTTTTCCGGTACTTGATGAAAACATACATATTCATGTACATGATAAAAAAATGTCAATTTTCATAATAATTTATGCATTCAGTACAGTATGTCTGGAAAATTGTTCTCATACTTTAAATACTGTATACTAGCTGTGTATACATGGAGTTGTGCCCTGTCTGCGGGTGTTTACTCTGCAGTCTACTGTAAATCTGTTGCTTAACATTAACCTTCGCTCCACTGCTAATAGCTTCATGAGGGATCCCTGCTTGCAGTGAAGCGAGGCGGTTCTCACAGCTCTTTAATTGCGCCCGTCGGATAAACAGATTTTATCACCCACTGACAGAGCATGCACCGTAGACTCATCCGGCCTGCACTGGGAATTGCATAATTTAACCAAATCTGAGAAAACATCAGAGTGTTAAATTATGAAATAAAGAAAAGATAAATAGATAAACAGAGTGATTGATGCAGGGGAAAAAAAGGTCAGACAAGCATGTAAAGGCTGCTTGACGGCGAATGGAATCCATCCACTGAAAATCAGTCCTCACCGCATATTAAATCTGCTTCTGATAACCCTGCAGGACTGATGAATATTCTGTGTGACTTGATCTCAATTAGCCAAGTCTCCCCGAGTCAGGCCTGGGATTTCTTTTTGTTCCTCTGTCCTCCTCATTTTCTCTTTCCCCAGCTTTTTTTCTTACTAGTTTTTCTTCCTTATCTATCTCTGTATTTTTGTCACTCTCTCTCTCATCCTTGGTATGGTGTCTGAGGCCAACTGCTTCTTAAAAATACAGCGTCTGTGAAACATGGCCTTCTTTGGGAGCAACTGAGATCCAGAGTTTAGCTGGGGTCATTAGAGACTGAATTAAGAGGGCTAGAGGGCTCACAGGGGGCTAAAGTGCTGCGGCTAATTGGCTGCAATAAAGGAATTAAATTAGCCTGATATAATCTCTGCAAGTGGGCGCCTCTTCCTTTTTCCCACTCACCCTGGCCCAATCACCCTAGTTTCATATCATTCCCAGGGTGCTCCCCAATACGCACTGACCAGCGTTGACCTTAAACTCCACATACACTTCATACATCCTCCTTGACACCAGCGTGATCTCTCTCTCCCACTCGTTTCTTCTTTTTTTTTCTCTTTGAATTGTTCTAAAACCCTCACTCTTGGCTCTGTGTAATTTTGCAGCATTGTGTTTGAGCAGAAATAAGGGTATAAAAATTAAAAATTAAAAATTAAAAATTAAAAGTAAAAATTAAAGTGAAAGGGTTACTTTGTGAAAGGTGTTTTTGACCCTTGGTTTTATATAAAGAATGTCTTTCTGTTTGGTGGATTTCAACACATTTATATTTGTTCATGTAAAAAAAGTAGTTTTTGTTTTTTGTCACTGAGGAGTTTAGTTTTCTATTTAACTCATTTCAAAAGTTTATGGACGTTGTTATTTGTGTGATAAAGTCCTGTGTTTCTTCAGATTAAATATGTTATATGTGGTGAAAACACATATATTGCATTGTAGAAAGAGCGTCTGATTGCATATTACACTGGATTTCCTGTGTCTGTCCGAAGGTAATTTATAGTATCCATACAGCAATTAAACATATTATGGCAACAAGTAACGAAAGACAAATTAATTGGAACAGGATCCATTTAGCTGGTAATGTTAAATTATATTTATATAAAGCCATAATTGCATCCAAAGAATCAAACACAAAACACTAAGACGAGCACTCTATCATTTCAATCCCTCAATTAGCGCTCATTTTCTTTGGAAATTCCTGCCTCGTGGCAGTGTCTGGATCGACAAACACAAGATAAAAATCTGTATTGTTCTAATTTATAAGAAACGAAACAAACTGTTGCCATGAAACACATGTATTGGTTGATATGTAACAGATAGCAAAACATACAGTGGATACAGAGCACACATAAATATATCAGTACTGCAATGTCACATCACTCTGTGTTATGGTTCAACAGTTATTATGTAGGCTCTTACAAAAGTCAAATTCTTTAGTTGTTTTGGGAGAAACAGTCAACGGATCATTTCTTGGCAGTGAAATTCCATCGTCGGTGAATCACATCTTCTTAATTGGTGTGGTCCGACATCAGACAAACAAGAGGCACTGGAGTCACCTGTCACCAAGATAATGTTTTTAAATCACTCCTCCCTGACAAAATATCAACACGGAGTTAATCTGGCCACAAAATGACTGTTTGTATTGTCTGCACTTGAGAAGAAATCCCAGACATTAAAGGGTAATTCCAGTGTTGTTTTTTGTCACTTTGTGCCAATTGTTGAAATGCTGTTTCTTGATCGAGTTACTGTTACGTTTTTCCAGTCAGCAAAGTTATCTGAGCTCATATACCGCCATTCACCCATGTGCAGTATAAAAAGAAATGTCATTTAAAGTACACACAAAATATATGATCATTTTATAGAATATGATATATTGTTAGAGATCACCGAACAACGCTTGAACTACAACTGTTAAATCTGAAGATATATGTCAAACACTCAAGGTGCCATTTTTGTTTTGAATTTTTCTGATAACACTTTATGTGCGTTTATTGAATGCAGTTATTTTTTAAGGTCACATAAAAAGTTAGATTTCCTTGTCTTTTTTATTATAAAGCAGGTTGAGGTGCTATGTAAATACTGTGAGAGTATCAAAACACTCAATCCACGGAGAAATGCACAAAGTCCGTATTCAGAAACTGTGCCTTTAAACGAGCCATCAGGACTTCTGTATGGTTATGATGTCACAACTTTACTATTTACTGCACATGTATGGGTAGAAAGTGCAACTACACGATGGTTATAGTCATTCCCCATGTAAATGACATGCAGATGTCATGAGTTCAGATGGTGACCATGGAAGTGAGACGATGCAGCTCATAGTAATTTCTTGTGTCGTTTGTTTCTCCTCTGCTCTGGCTCTTTAGGAGACTAGCCACAGTTCCTGAGTGTATTGATACCAACGGAGAAGTGCCCGTGAACATGGATTATCACTTTTCACTTAGCCAAATAGTCACTATAGTAATTACTGAACCCATTGTCACAAGTCACATATCTCCCTTACAATGTCATTTTTCAGACTGACAGATCAGGAGAAAATTAACTTAGTTTGAGACCTTTTTCTGTCTTAGCAACAAACTCAGCATAGCTAAGCTAATGTTAACGTTAATGCCTCCAACAAATACGTTTCGTAATGCAAAATATGACTGTTAGCTGTGTGTGTGTGTGTGTGAGAGAGAGAGAGAGAGAGAGAGAGAGAGAGAGAGAGAGAGAGAGAGAGAGAGAGAGAGAGAAAGAGAGAGAGAGAGAGAGAGAGAGAGAGAGAGAGAGAGAGAGAGAGAGAGAGAGAGAGAGAGAGAGAGAGAGAGAGAGAGAGGATCCAGCATGGTATTACTGTGTGTATGTATGTAAGGGCAAGCCTGAAGGGGCAAGTTTTGTGTGTGTGTGTGTTTATATGGGGGGGATTTTTACGGGGATGCTTTACAGAAAGCCATGATTTAATTTAATGCACCATACAGAAAAGGAGGAGTATCAAGCTGTTCAGATATGTTGGGGCACAGTTTATGAAAACATTGCAAAAATAATTCATAGTGAATATATACTACTTTAAACTTCCACTCCCTCTGAGGACACCCAATATTTTTTCATTTTCTCTTGAGGGGGTTTCAGAAGTTAATGTGATTACTTTTGGGGGCGCCCATAGGTTTAAAAGTAAACTGTCATGTGTAGACTCCCCTTGGTGTTTGTTTAAAAGCAGAATAGTAGAGCTCCTGCTGGTCCCCTGCTCGCAGGCACTGGTGTTGGGTTTTGGATGTCTGTCCTGTTTGGGTGAGCTCTGGAGGTAACGCCATTGGGGCGGCTGAAATCTCCTGAGAGAGAGAGCTGTGGAAAAATGGCAGCAAAATCTTTGACAGAGCCTGTGATCTCCCTAAACCTTTTTTTAAAAAACTGAGAATGTTGATGAGAGTAGTGTGGATATTTAGATATGTATTATGGTCTGATAGTTTCTCTTTTTTATTTATTTGTGACTTTATATTTAGGGGAAGTGAGCAGCCAGCAGTTACAACAAATCCAACACATGGATTTAGAGTGAAAGTGGCAGAGATCAGTTGTTTGAGTGTCTCTTTAAAACAAATTGAGGCTGTGACCAACATCACTCAATTACCAGGCTTATCGTAAGTACGATGAGCTTAACCTCAACCTCCAGCTCTGTTGCTTGAATTTTCTCTCTAATTAGCCAAGGGAAGGCCGCCTCTGTGCTGCTACGAGACTGAGGTCAGTTGATAGATGCTGGGAACCACTCAAAGAAGCTAATTAGCCAACTTTTCCAAAACACACTCATAAGCTGCTCTGAGGCCCTGTGTTCCCTAGGATATGCGGGAAACAGCAACACCCGATAAACAAATCAGTTTCCTGTCAAATCCTGCAGTTGGAGGACAAAACAGATGCAAGACTCGAATGCAGCTTTTTGTCATTTTAGTGTGGTGGTGCACAAAGTGTTGAAAAGCTTAGGGTAAGCTTAGCTTTATCCAGCTAATTTAATTACTCTTGTTTTAAAGGTATCAGTTCACACTTCTCTTTATTGCTCACCTGGGGGGCGGTTACAGCTGCCCACTGACTCGCTAATCCAGCCTGAAGCAGTTAACTTGATTGAAAACAGACCAAACATTTGAAGGTATCTTATAAGGAAACCATAGTCTTTGTTAACATTAATTATAATTAACAAAGCTATTCAACTACTGATAGATTTAATGTCTTTCTTATATTTATAGTTCATTCTTATGCATTCCTGTTTACCGTTCTCATATTAACACTTGAGAAATGGTGAATCACATGCAAACTTTTCTTTAAAGTGCACCTGGTGCTGCTTGTGTATTTTGTGTGTGAATGGTAGCAGTAACTTTTGTTTGCTGTGAAGGTGTGTGTGTGAGCTGATTGCTTGGCTCTTGGCTGAAATAAACTACAACTCAGCTTTTGTGCCTCCTCTGAAGGGCTGAAACCCCGAATCTGGCTGGTTGTAAAGGGCAAGCGTGAGGAATGTTTTGTGTGTGTGTGTGTGTGTGTGTGTGTGTGTGTGTGTGTGTGTGTGTGTGTGTGTGTGTGTGTGTGTGTGTGTGTGTGTGTGTGTGTGTGTGTGTGTGTGTGTGTGTGTGTGTGTGTGTGTGCGCGTGTGTGTGTGTGTGTGTGTGTCCAGTGATGGTCCTCTTTGCCATTATTTAGCACTCTTATCATAGTAGTCCTCCCGAAAGAGACGACAGGTATTTCAGCAGCATGCGTCTTGGTGCCTTTTACTCTTATCTCTTACTTTGCTCTACTCAAATGAGAAAAAAAGGCTACAGCTGCTGCTTCAGTATAAATACATGATGCGTGAATTTTAATAAAATCTCTTTCCACTTTATCAAGCTTTTTACGGTGTCAGAGAGGATGTTGTGCTGTGGTTTTGGTTTGGAAGGTTAAAATCACAGATCTCCTACCAGGCGTGAATTTATCAAACATGCTTTTGTTCTCTTGGCTTGACAACTGTATTTTCACAACACAACTAACTGAAAATTAAAAACAAACTGACATTCATACTTAAATGGGTAGGCATGTATTTGTGGTTGATAGCAAACCCAACCAGGTATTGTCTTGTTCAGTCTATCTTGATATATGAAATTCAAGATTTTTTTATCATAACACACAGGAGCGGTCTCAGGGTGATCATCATGGTACATTAAAGGTCCCATATTTTAAAAAGTGAGATTTCCATGTTTATTTTTTTATTATTAAGCAGGTCAAGCTGCTATATAAAAAATTTGAAAGTATCAAAACTCATATATTTATGGTTGTGATGTCACAATTATACCATATATAGGTAGAAAATGCCTCTACAGTGCAGTTACAGTCATTCCCCAGCTGCAATGATGATGCACAAACACCAAGAGAGGAAGATGAGGAAATGCTGACCAATCAGCGATGACGGGGGTTTTGATTTTTTCTCGAGGGGGGTTTAAAGAGACAGAAATGGAACGTTTCAGAGAGGGGGTGAATACAGGTATATTCAGACAGACAGTATGAGTCTAATAATGTGTTTTTTGAAAATTTAAGCATTTTAACTTGTTCTACTAGCAACCTAAAATACAAATATGAACCTGAAATTAGCATATTTTCCCTTCAACATGAGGTAAGGTGACAAAAATATGTACCACTCTAAAATTATAATCATTTATTGATGGTTATTTGCTTTATGATAATCACTAAATGGAGCACATATTGTCCAACATATCAGTGTGTACAGAATCTGATGCAGATGCGCTATTGGATTGAATTAAAATGAATAAACAGCAATAATAAGGAAATCTTTGTTGAGGAAAAATGTTGAGAGCAGTGTGTCTTCTGTCACTGGGTTTTTTGTTTATGATTTACAGTATATTGTTATCTTTAAACACAAGTTGATTATTTGCGTCGTACGGAAGCACGAACGGACAACACTAAGATGTTTGAATGACGAGCTGTTGTCTTCTAACGCAGCAGGAAACCTGATAAACCCATGCCAGACAAACCGCATACAGGCTCAAAAAATGTTCAATTCTTTTACATTCAATGTGCTTTTAATTTGGACAGGGCAGGGATTATGTCATTTCTTTACAGTCCGTGTAACACTTGGAATGGTGCCATCAATAAAACATTTTCCAAACCTTTCTTTTTTTTCAGTATGTAAGGGGTATTGTGTGAACATCACGTCCAGTATCAGGGAGTTTAGATAAAGTGCCTCTCACCCGTCTCCATTATCTGACATAATACCGGATGAAGTATGATACCGTCAAACACAATGTGGCCTTCTGCCCCACACCTTCACATCCAGCTTGTCTTCTCTTTAATATCCAACATGCCTTCCAGTACAACAGCATTATTCTCACCGGGGCAGTTTAGTCTGGTAGGCTAGAATTCCCCTGTCTTCGTTTAGGGAAGGGTGTGAAAGCATCTTTGTAGTGTAACAGAGACGTGTCTGCAGGTCTGACACCATGCATTGATCCTCCACTGACTGAACTTCCCCCTCTACAGTGATCCCTGTTACCTGCAGGCAGGGCGCAGAGGTAACTTTCATCAAGTGTGTCCCAGAGACTGACCCTGCCCTTTGGCGTTTACAGGCTGGATTGACAGCCAGCTCAGTGACACAGATCATTTCAGGGGCTGTCTAACCGCGGAAGAATTTAATCTATTGTGTTGTAAATTGATCTCTGTGGTTAAAATAAAATGCCAATTTAGTCACAAAATACAGATGCATGAAATCATTTTTTATGAACGTTTATCCCTCAACCCCTTTTATATTTCAACAGTTTTGTGCACACACTGTTGGGTTGTGGCTGTCAGTGGGCTTCAGGGGGTTTCCAGCTCTGCTGTCTGAAAGACTAACAACATGAGTCATGCACAGGTGTAAATCTAGCTTGAGATGACAATGGAAGCATCAGATCTGTGTCACTTTAAGGAAGGGATAGGTGTAAATTCAGTCTACAGGTCACGGGAGTAAATATGATCGTTTTAACCCAAATTTACTCAAGGTGACTCAATCTATATTTAGTCTTGTGGCATTACAGTCATACATGCAGATGCTCAAGACTGCTCAAGTGTGTGGGTGTGTGTGTGTGTGTATGTGTACTGACATGTATTTTAGAAAATATATTATAATTAGGCCCTTGGAGTCGATAGACGGAGAGTCTCAGGGGTCCCACACACATCCAGAAAATAAACACATCCACAAATTCACACACTGAACACACAAACACAAACACACACACACACACACACACACACATGTTTGCGGGATGCCGAGGGAAAGTAAGAGTTCCTCCATCATGATGTGCAGATGATGAAAAGAGCTGTTTGAAAAGGTTGTGCAGAAGAAAAAAAAACACAGAAGAGAGATGCACCAACCAGGGGACCCCAGTTGGACCCAGATATCGGCCATTTCGATACGTACACTACACACACAAACACAACACACACACACATACATTACAGGATGTACCTATACAGGCAGAGCCACAGACTGTATCAGAAGCATTGCTGTTAATAATGCATGAATGTGTCTGTGGTGGAGGTGGTGGAGGACCGGTGTCTCGAATGGTCGGCCCTAATGAAGTTGGGCACGTACGCCTCACTCCGCTGCCAGAGAGTCATGAATAAACATTAGCCGGCTAATTAAACGTAGCGCCGGCAACTGTACTCATCAGTAAACAAGCTGCAGGGAGGGGTCTCACACATGCTTAGAGGGATTTGCAGGGAACGGAGGAATGGTAATAGGAGGCCTTCAGTTTCTGCTTAGTACAGTTTTTGGACTCTGGAGAGCAGGCGAGGACCTTGAGGAAAAGAACCGGAGAAATAAAAAGGGAGAGACGAGTAGAGTATGAGACAGAAAAAGACAACTAGAGAGAGGTAGGAAAGGGATGTGTTTGAAATCATTATCTCACCTTCCCTCAGTAAGTAAGTCTTGTCAACACAAACAAAAATGCATGCAAATTACAAATATGTATTACGGCTACAGAAAATACTTTCTGATGGACATTTTCATTAAAATTCTATATTATTATCAGTAGTTTTACTACCATTATAAATGTGTACACAAGGTACAGTCAATAAAACATGAGGTAACCACAGCAAAAGCAGTTCTGCTTCATGCTAAATTATTAGGCAACTCTCACAAGTGAGACTAACCCCATCATGACTTAAACTGAGTACACTTAAAAGGGCAAACCACATAAATGAAGAATTCCAATAAGTTATTTCCATGGCCTAGGATATTGATCTAGCTTACAGCACTGGGGCCTGACAGTTTGTTTGATTTGATGATTTTTCATCTCTCCAAAATCCCTCTTTCCCAGTCTGATGCATTGAAGCTAAGTTTGTATTTGATACCATAACATCGTGGGTTTTTACTGTCCTATCTTTAACTGGAAACACCACCTAAATTAAGAATTCCAGTATGTTATTTCCAAGGTTGAAACAATACTTGTGAACATGAGTTACTTTATCTCAAAGCCAGGAACCAGGGAAGTCATCAAGTTTCAGTCTGGAGCTTCTCCATAGACAATGAATGGGACACTTTTTCTTTTTCTTTGTTATACTCAAATGAGCTTTATTTCTATTGTAGCGTTTCAGTTGTGAAACAGAAAACGCACCAACATACTCCATTCCCCTTTGGAGGTCTCAGTGTCATATATAACATATTTTCCCAATTCATCGTCTATGGAGCAGCTCTTACTGTATACTTCATCACAAATTTGATTTTAAGCACTTAAATCTGTCTCGGACCATCGGAATAACATGAATGAGTTTTGAAGGGGTTGATGCTAGAATGGATGGTTCAGAGGGTTAGGCGAAGGCATGACACGCCCTACTCAACCTTTGATTTGCGTATCCGGATATTCTTACCCTTACCTTAACCAACTCCTCATGCCTAAATCTAACCAGCCGATCAACAGGGCGGGCCATGCCTTCGTCCCTCCCTCCTCTGAAGGGATATCTAGAGGATTTTAAACTCTCAAAAAGCGATACTTGAAGATCACCTGCTCTCCACATGCTTTTTAATCATTCGCACAAACCTGGCACCTTACTGGTTAACCCCAATTAATGTTTAATACAGATTCAATAAAACACTGTAGTTTTTTTATCAACTGTTAAAATAGTTTGTTGTTGATAACTGGAACAAATTCTATGTTTAACAATAATTTTTTGCATTTTTTTTTGTCATCCACAGCCTGTAACTGTAACCTTCACGCCCGGAGGTGCCGTTTCAACATGGAGCTGTATAAACTGTCGGGAAGGAAGAGCGGGGGAGTCTGCCTCAACTGTCGCCACAACACAGCTGGACGTCACTGCCACTACTGCAAGGAGGGCTACTACAGAGATCTGTCCAAACCTATCTCACACAGGAAAGCCTGCAAAGGTAAAGTTCTTTTTTTTTCTGGCCATGGAAAGATTTTAACATACGCGTTGAACAACAAACCAGATATCTGATTTAATAAAGAAGTTGTGAGATATCGGTCTTCGAAGATCTCATCAGAAGACATCCACGGCGAAATACCAGCCGCTACTGAGATTATTTAGGTCTGATAGGAAACAGTTTTAGACGAATTACAGGAAGTGTGTTGGGGGGGGGGGGGGTAGGGGTGGGGGTGGGGGGCAGCTGTCTCCTCATTCCTGAGCCTGTCTCGCCCTCATCTCCCTCTGTCAGCAGAGATGAGTTGGGGGTCTGTAGGGATTGTGGAGGTCGTGCTGGAACGGGGCGGGTCAGGCTGGGTGTTCCTTCATTGACAGTTGAGTTATTTGGCTTCGTTCAGCGGTGTAGGGGGGTGGGTTAGGTGGGGAAGGGTGAGGGGATGACAGGACAAGCAAAACAAACAGAGTCGAGGTGGTAAGTGATCCCCGGTGCAGGTCAAAAGATGAATGTGAAGCCCAGTGGAAGTCGGTGGAAGGGATGCAGCACAGAGAGAGAAAAAAAATCAGAGACAAAGCAAAAAAAAAAAAACTCAGGTGGAGAGGAGTGGCAAGAGAGTGAAAGATGGGAGGGAGGGTGAGGAGAAGAGGAAGAGAGGAGGACAAGAGGAACACGCCCCCATGCAGGTGTGCTCACTACTCTAGTGCTGGATGAATCACCTGCCATCAGCCCTCACCGTAGCTAATAAGGGTCAAAGAAAAAAGGGGGGAGGAGGAGGAGAAATGGGGGGGGGGGGTATTTTCTCACTTCTTCTGTAGCTGCAGGGAAAGATAACAGGAGCTGAATCCCTGTGCAAACAAGCCAAGGAGAGAGTCGCTCCTCATAGATACAGCTTACACACACACACGCACACACACACACACACACACACACACACACACACACACACACACACACACACACACACACACACACACACACACACACACACACACACACACACACACACACACATACAGAAATACATGCATACCTGTTTGGGGGTTTCAGAGCGCTTACTGCCAAAGAGGAAATATTAGCTGCCTGCTGACAGTTTAAGCCTGAGTTTTCTCACATCATTCACTATGGAGTAAATAAATAAACTGACCAATCAGTCAGTATGACAGAAAGCATGTCTGAAGAGTAAAACATCTGCAAAAGATTCAGATGTTCGGACAAGACAATGATATGTCAAGATAGATTTTATTTAGGCTTCTAGTGACTGAGACAATTGTTACCCTGATTACATTTTAAAAAAAGACTTTCTTTCCCTTTGCAAGTGCATTTGCCACGATAGCACGCTTCATGCCTCTGTAACAAAAACTTTTTAGCAAACGAATGCAAAAGAAAGTCACACACATTGCATTTGGTCTCATTAAATTCCTGACATCCAGAGACCATAATCAAGCACGTTTCATTCTCTGCATGCACATAAATTAACAAAAAAGCTCTCTGACAAATGCGTCCGTTTTTCTTCTCCCTTCCAGCCAGCTCATGAGCCATATTCCTAAACTGACATTAACACCTTCCGTGGCTCTGGGGCCCATTCTACCGTCGAGCAGGAATGCAAACACACATTCATCAAGACAGGACGTTGTGTATCATTAACCCCTATCCTTGGCTGTGTCTATCAGTCTGGCTAATTGTGGAGATTTAACCTCTTTTTTTTGTTGTTGTTGTTATTTTTACATCTCTTCTCATGTGTCCGTGACTTGGTTCTTTCAGCGTCCCATAACTCACTTTCACGGCGGTTTGTTTCTCATAAAACAAAAAAAGTTATGTGCCTCAAGGTCTTGCTGTGCATTTCATCACAGAATTGTTACATTTGTTTAGTTGCGTTGCAGACAAAATATATAGTTTACAATATACAGTACATAAAATATTAAAGTAGAGCATGAAGGCTAATTGGGAAGATCTGTACCAAAATACAACACTGTTTTTATCCTGTTCTTATTCATGTATGGTAAATAATTCAATCATATTTAAATTAGCAATTGACCTTATAATTTATATACCACAATTTTCTCTAATGCCTTACACATTTCAGGATGATCTGATATATTTTTGATCATCAAACAAATGATTATTCCACCATATTTCCGATGGTGATTACAGGCTGTTATTTTAATAACTATTTTCTATTGCTTACACTGGTGAGTTTGCTAGCCACTGAAATGAGACCTTGGAAGCAAGCAGGCAACATTTTGGTCACCAGAAGAGAACCAATCCTCGAATGGTTTTGATGTAGAGCCAGATTAAAGCAGAGCGAAAAATCCTCAGCTCATGTAACGGTAAAATGTTTTCACCATGATTAAAAAAAATGCCTGCCTGCAATAAGAGAAATCTCTTGATGTGGAAATCTTCTCTCATATGACGACGATGACTAATGTGATGCTAGAAATCTTTGGTGAAATGAGTCAAGAAGCGAAGTCAAAACAGCAAGTCAAACGCTGTGAAACTTGCACCTGGTATGGACCTCTGTTATCTGGAGTAAACTGATCACACAAAGTTCATGTATTTTATGTCCGCGTAAAGCATTTTACTAGTGCTACTGATTTGGAGCCTGATAGGAACTCTGCATCATTCATCTTCATCCCTCTTGCTGAGGGAAACCTGCTGCTAATCTAATGGTTACATGCAACATTTTAACCATAATTACACTCTGATGTGTTCAATATTTCAGTTTTTATAAAGAATGTCAGATATATCCATATCAACTTTCTTTTCAGTGTGACTAGTTTCGTTCTTCTCAACTCTCTAAAAGCTACAATATTATTAACAAAACTTCGATACCATTTTTATCACTTTCAAATAAGTAAATCGACAACAATTTTGTTGATTAATGATTTTTCTCAATTTTGATGCTCAATTTGCTGCTTTTTACTGTATATTTGTATTTTGGATAAACAACTACTAGAAGAATCACGCACACTGTCCTCTTGACTTGCAGTCGGAGATATTTAATCACAATATTTGTAACCTTCATCAGGTTATTTATTTACACGACAAAAGAGACCATAATTTTGCTAATCTCCCTGCTGTGGGACAAATAAAGAATTATCTTAAAGTATTATTTTATTTTAAGTACATTGGTTGATCCATGTGGACCAGTCATGTCACACTTTAGACTGACATATATACAACATAGGATTACAATATAAACATGAAAGACAATATAAATATTATTAAATTATTAAATTACATTTATTCAGAAAAAATATGTTATATAAAAAAATATATGTTCGCTCAAAATGCACAGAGCCATAATTACAAAAAGCTGTCATACCATGTTGAATATATAAAATATGTGGTTAAAATGTGGGTCGGAGCTCAACAAAAATGTCTCCTCGAGCTATTAGGAAACTAAAAAGGACTATCACAAATTACTGTATCATAAAGATTACAAAATAGATGTTATGCCCACAAACATCACAGAAAACATCTCATAACATCACATTAAAAAGCAGCTCATCATTCTCACCAAAGTATAAATTAATCGAATGAATAATTGAGTCAATATTGAATTCAATATTTAATCAGTATTGAAAATAGGCATTACTGTCAGCTGTAATTATTGTTCTGATCATCACTAATGCCGTTATCATGACTCAGCATCTTCACCGCTGTGCATAATTTCACTGTCATTAACTTATAGCCCAAATATACAACTTCAGTGTGCTTTGTTATGGTCCCATGCACCCTTTGTGGCATTTCACAACTATTAAATGTGATCTATAATAATTTTCTCGTTATTAGATAATGATAGTCCCATAGGCTCATAGCAGGAGTGCAGTCATGTCATAAACTCATTACACCAGAGTCTCCAAACTAGTAAATGCTAAATCCTCTCACTCACACTAAAAACTCACTTCTCACTCTTTCACATTCCCTGCCGCCTCTCAACGAACTAAAATATAAACACATTTGATCATCATTTATGAAATTGTCAGCTTACCCAAACGGTTTTGTTCAATTTAATCCATGAAATTTGCCAGAGCTTATGCACGTCCCACCTCTCCCTGCTCTGTGTAATTATAAGCAAACACTGTCCAAGTTCTACTGAGGTATTCAGTTACATCAAAACAGACTTACAATAAAGGATCTGTGGTAATTACCCCAAGCTGATAAATGATATGAACCATGAACTGTTTCTTTTGCCAATTAAAACATTTTCACAAACTATATTAGTTACAGATGAAAACTTTAAAGATGTGTGTCATTGTATTACATGCCCCCTCCCTCTCTGTTAATAAACTTAAAGTTACCACACACACAGCTTTCTCTCTATGTCAAACACCTATTTGTGCTGTCAAAAGTCTTGCCCTGCCAAATTTCTCTCAGTTTTACCACATCATAACTCAAGATAATTCAATCAAACTCAAACCGCAGAACTAATTTCTGTCCACTCGTCAAGCAGCATGAGCGCTGCAGCAAATTGACAGCAATTAAGAGGTTTTGTTATTTATTGAACTCAAAGGGAGAGCCCTTTTTGCTTTGTGGCTCTTGGAGGAGAATGGGCACTGTAAGGAGCATTGGGCAGGTTGAGGAGCACAAGAGTTTGCTTTTATACAATATGTGTAATACAATCTTTCCCAAAGCAGCTCATTTCCATAGGAGGTCATTACGAGTAAAAGAGAGCAGCGGCTTATCCACTGCAGAGCGAGTGGTGCCCCGTGGTTACATTTACACGCTGAAATTTATAACTTCACCCCTCATTGAGTAAGAGTATAAACACAGCATACGTTGCTAGCGGCTCTTGTTTGTATCTTAAACAGTTTGAAGCCTCTGAGTAAAACACACCGAAGCGTATTTGACAAAGAAATACATGAGCTTAAAAAGGTGATAGCGAGATTTGAGAAGACCATGCAGCTCTCTGGGTGGTCTTTCATCACTTCTGACATAATACTGAGATAACAAATGTCTATGTGTCGTTTTATCAGCTGCCTGTCTTCCTAATTTGTCACCCTTAAAACCTATCTTAGCTTTGTTTTAAAAGTTAAACATTACTGATTGAGACCCTGTATTGTAATAAGGGAGATTTCCATGTCCTTTTTTTCAATTATAAAGCAGGTCGAGTTGCTGTACAAATACTGTGAAAGTTTCAAGACACTCAATCCACAGAGAAATGCACACAGGCTGCATTCAGAAACTGTCTTTAAACAAGCTGTCAGTACTTGGCTGAATACAGGTATATTCAGACAGACAGTATGAGAAAAGAATGTGTTTTTTAAATATTAAAGTATGTAAACATGTTTTAGTAGAAACCAAAAATATAAGTATGGACCTGAAAATTAGCATGATCTGTCCGCTTTAAGAGCCTATCTTGATGTGGAATCTTCAGCAGATTGAACCACAATGATAACTACACAAGAGCCAAATAATGAACCCTGCTCTTGATTAGTCCCACTCAAAAGGACCATCTTCACTTAATAAAACCAAGCTTGAGGTTGGCGTTGGTTCTGTGACCGATGGATTGAATTCAGGCCTTCACATCCGAATCAACCATTATATAATTGCATCGGTCAGTGGGATGATGAGGAACATCTTTTGCATACAGGGGGAAATTAGGCTTTGATTGAGGGATGGTCTGTTTCAATCAGAATAACATGCTAAAAACTGACTGCACTCTCCTCAGCATATGTCTTCCATTGACACAGTGAGGTCTTTTTATTGACCACATTTAAAATGTTTTCTGCTTGGGATTTTTTTTTTTAAATATTGTTTTTCATGACTTTGGATTTCAATCGTGTGTGTGTGTGTCTGTGTGTGTGTGTGTGTGTGTGTGTGTGTGTATGCGTGTGCGTGTGCGTGTGCGTGTGCGTGTGCGTGTGTGTGTGTGTGTGTGTGTGTGTGTGTGTGTGTGTGTGTGTGTGTGTGTGTGATATCTGTGTTTTCAATAAAAGCAGAACATGTGCAGTTTTGTGCATTAAAACATAAAAATAAACTCATGTCCAACAACTTTGCATGACTGTTCAGGCCCATTGCAGCCTATTATTCCGATCAATAAAATGCTAAACAACACAATAAGCGGGACACCCCTTTTATTAGATAAACACGTAATTTAGAGAGCTGTTTATGTATAAACAAGCCAAGCCGGTAATGCTATCTCGTCCTGCTTTCCAAAGAAACTTGTGGAGGAGCAGAATCCTAATTATAATATAACACAGACTCGGGTAGCTTGGCTTCACTCCAGGGCCAACAAATTATTCTTATTGGCACTGAACACACAAACCAAATGGGGAGAGTTCAGACTTCAAACACTAGCTTTATGGTAAACGATTGGCAGAGTTCAAAATTCTCACATTGTGCAATCTCAGACTGAGGCCCGCCTGCCTGCCTTTGAAAAGCTTTCCACTCTCCCCATTAACATAGAACATTTTTCATTCTTTTACATGCAACTCCCTGCGCCAAGACCTTCTTTTGGTGTTATAAATTTTGTCTTCATTAAGAAACATGACAGTTATACATGGCTAATCCCTTAGATTCAGTTTCATGTTGTTAGAGTAAGACCACAGGTTCCCTTATATACACACACCTACACGTCTTATCATACACTTCTGTCAGTTCTCCTCGCTGGGAGTGTTGAGACAGAAAGGGCCTCTTACTCTGTTGTCCCCCATATCTCCCTGAGCCATCTGTAGTAGCCATGAAGCAGAGCACACAGCCACTTAACTGTTAAGTGGACACACACTTAAACCAGAAACTCTCACTCACACCTCCAGAGCCCTTTAGCCAACAGGTGGGTCATCCAGCCAAAGAGTCAGACCATTTGTCATCCAACTGGACAGCGACTCAGTCAACCTTCAATGACCAAATGCAGGAGAGGAGGAGAGGAATTAGGCATAGTGTTTCCCACCTGTAGACCATGTGCTGTGCAACTTGATTTACTGGCAGGCTTGAGGCTCCGAGCTGTGGTTACCAGGAAGACGCTTTTAAAAATATAACTTGAGCTCTCTGAACCTCCAACCAGAAACACACTTTGCCCTCCTGTGCCTCAAACTCCTCTGACATACTTCTACATTTACAGGCCTGAAGACGTGCCGCACCGGCATCCACACTGTTGTGTGTGTGTGTGTGTGTGTGTGTGTGTGTGTGTGTGTGTGTGTGTGTGTGTGTGTCTGTGTGTGTGTGTGTGTGTGTGTGTGTGTGTGTGTGTGTGTGTGTGTGTGTGTGTGTGTGTGTGTGTGTGTGTGTGCGCGCTTTGTTCCTCCCACTGAGCTCTAGACACAACTAAGCAATGAAAGCGGTGACAGATTGGTCTGATAAAGGTACCAATAGATACACATACTTTTAAGGAGGCTTCTTTGAGTCTGATAAGAAGGGTTCTCACACACGAACACACAGACACACACTGAGGAGAGATAAGAGCAGCAACAGAAGCTGAATCACAGGAAACAGGCAATAGAGATAAAAGTGAGAGAGAGAGAGAGAGAGAGAGAGAGAGAGAGAGAGAGAGGGAGACTGAGAGAGAGAGAGAGAGAGAGAGAGAGAGAGGGAGGCCTACTGAAACCCAAATTATGGACTTCACTCATAGGATAGAGTTGTCCTACATCACTTGTCAAAGTATCTCACAACACAACTCTGTTGTTTCCAAAAGTCCAAGGTCAATCATAAAGGGAACAGATTCGGTATTACATAACCACTTTACAGCAGTCTTCCCTGGGGCCAGCTGTAATGTGGATCTCCCAGAGAGCAGAGCATGTCTCTCATTCAGCCTGGGTGAATAACAACTGTATCAATACTCTAGGTCATTGGTTCTCAAACTGTGGTACTTGTACCACTGATGGTACTCAAGCTCTCTCTGGTGGTACTCGAAAGAATCTCCTAAACTAAATGAATATAATACTATATAAATACTACAACATTTTCAATGAAAATACTTAAACTTTTAAGATTAAATGTAATTTAAGATAACTTTAGCATTTCCTGTAATATTTAAGTATGTTTCAATATTAGCCTGCTATGTGTCACGTTCATGAGTCTCAAGCTATACTGTGATGGCAAGAGAGTAAGCAGAGGTAAAATGATTAGATTAAAAACACTGCAATTGTGGCTCTAAATGGGAACTATTTGGAAGAGAAGTGCGGATCAGGAGAAGAATATTCAGAGCAGTCCTTCTGAAACTGAAGTCATGGCTGAAGACAGTCAACAATAAATAATCTTCTGCTTAGGAATAAACCTGCCTGTCCATAGCTGAATAGTGGATTATAACATTGGTCTTAGCGGTGGTACTCAAGAGAGACTGATATTTTCTGAGGTGGTACATCATGTATAAAGTTTGAGAACCATGCTCTAGGTCAAAGTCAAGAAAAACACATCACATTAAAACTGAAACTTTAGCTTTTTTTCTAAGCATAAAAGTCAAACGGAAACAATCTGTTCCTGGGGTCCGATTGCATGATTTAATGGGCTGAATCAATACACAGTACCAACCTGCAGTTTAGATTGTATGCATTAGCTTCACTCTTAATTAAAACTTGTTTAACATTTATTCATTTAAAACGGTAATTTCAGTGCAGAAATGGGCAGACATTAAAGCTTTAATTTTGTACTGTAGAGCTGGAGAGTCTGTGCAGTCAAACAAAAAAACGGGCCAGACCACTAAATACACCCACAAACCTCAAAGTATATAATTCAGCTGTACGCCTCTGAAGGATTTTCAGAGTGACAAGTGACACAACGCAGAAAAAAAATCTTTAGGGAGGGGCAGCGTATGAGCAGAGCCAGCCCAACCCTGAAGCTGAGAGACAGCATCACTGGTTTTCCATAGGAAATAAACAGAAAATATAACAGTCAGGGAGTGAGGAATATAGTGATGAGAGTTTGGTGACAAACTGCATTTTAAGGCTTTGTAGTTTTTTTTTTTGAGTAAAAAAGTGGGAATGTTGATAGATTATCAAGAATGTTCTGGTCTGGATTTGACAGGATTTACTGTACCCACTGTGCAGAGGACTATTAATTCAACCACCTCTCCTCAGCAGAGTCACTACTATTCATATCCAAAAATAGATGAAAAGAAACAACTCCCAGACATCGATTATTCAACGCCGATTTCAAACTTGACAGGGGTTTGGCTGTGAAATGAATTAAGGGCTTGGATCGGGGGAAAGCAATTGTAAAAATGATTACATTCCTGAAGCATGTGTGTTGGATAGACCCCCCAGTTTGAGAGGAAGTGTGACAGACGTTTTGGGCTCGCGTTCAAAGCCCGGCATTAATCAGAAACAGGCAATTAGGATTATCCTCCATTATTTTATCATTTGGTAAACATGCACAGTCCTTTCTCTTTACCTCACACATACAGCTTCAGTCACACGCTGGCATACACTCCAAGGCCTAACAGCCAAACTCACACGTTTGTAATTGAAGATCAGACTGTATCTTGCTAGCTTTCAACTAAGGTAGACATGATGTGTACATGCTAATTAGGTAATTAGCAAACAGTGCCAAAAATGTCTAAAGACTTAGAGGATGTGTTGCTCTTTTAGTCCTGATGCCACACTCCCTTCAAAACGAGTGCAGTGTTAAGTTCTGTCTCTCTGTGCACGCCTCCACCTGTCTCTCACCACTCTATTATTGTTGCCTCCACTGCTGTGTACCCACCTGCACTCCCTCTATAGATAGTATATGTTTGTATCTCACATGCGTGTGTGTGTGTGTGTGTGTGTGTGTGTGTGTGTGTGTGTGTGTGTGTGTGTGTGTGTGTGTGTGTGACCACTCACTGTGCCTCTCTTTCTTCCTCTGTTTCCTCACAGCATGTGATTGCCATCCCGTGGGTGCTGCTGGCAAAACCTGTAACCAAACCACAGGACAATGTCCCTGTAAAGACGGCGTGACTGGTATCACGTGCAACCGCTGTGCTAAAGGCTACCAGCAGAGCCGCTCGCCCATTGCCCCCTGCATAAGTACGTGGAACCCAGTCTTTATCATATCTGCCTCACAGTAGGGCAATGTGGCCTGGCCTCAGGTCTATTGCACACATTTAAAAGGGAGGGACACACCAGACTGTGATGATACAAATATCTGCATATATTCAAAACCACACACAGCCAACACACAATACAGTATGCTACGTACAGGATAATGTAGAGCGAACTGGTCATTATTGCAAATCTAACCCTGAAGGTGTTTAATGCACAGTAATGACCCACTAGATCTACATTATCCCACTTATTAGACGGCTTCTTCCTAAAGAAATTAATCATTTAATGCAAAATATTGATTTAAAATTAATTTTATTGATTTAATAAAGGTCTTTCAGAGTCTATGATCAAAACTGTGTTAATAGCAACAGTCTGTTTTTCTCAGCAGCGGTCTGTTATTCAGAAATAACAGTAGTATCGTAGTATCCTGCGATTGACCAATTAGAATTGAGAATTCAACAAAGCCATGTAATAAACATAAAGCACACAGTGTAAGAGCAGACTCTACAGTGCTTGAATCCTCTTTTCTTCAGACAAATGCTTAGTGTCCGACTATCTGCTCACTTAAATAAACACACCATTAAACTGAACCTCAAGGTTATGATCTCAGCTTGTTGGTCTCTCCATAAATTTGAGTGAAGACACAGAGCTGTTAACACCAGCATCTCCAAACCCCTTAGCTAAAAGTACAGGAAGCTTTGGGTTGAACTATAAAATCAATCTTGTTCTCAGCATCCAGTGACCATTTATTAGCCAAAATAAAGCCTTGTATTGAAGTCAAAATGAGTAAAAAAATTATAGCATCGCCTAGGGGAAGGCCTGTAGTTGCAGATTTAAAGCTGCATAGAATTACAGCCCCATAGCAAATGGCAATTTATTGGCTCCTTTGTCTCATTCTGAAAACACGTTTTTAATTGGTGCTCTTGCCATTGTATTAAGATACTACGAATTAAATGCTCATGTTAAGTAAATCTCTGCATGGATTTGCGAGGCTGCGGTCCAATAAAGGAATACAGGAGATCAACTCATCAGATCATATATTTGATTCAAACATGCAGTGATCCCTGTGAGATGGGAATAAAGTGCCTGTTATGTTATCTAGTTCAATCTTTAACAACTCCCTGTTAGAAGCATCCATAGCGTTTGCCAAGTTTAATGTTAATACAGAGTCACATTACATCTTCGACTGCATGTACACCTTCCAGCACTGTCAGCCATAAATCTACACAAGTCAATTATAAGATACAGGCTCATTAGCTAAAATGGCACACGGAGCGGCTGTATACTGATGTAAGATTGCTGATCAACAGCATCAAGCAGAGGGACCTAAGGGCTTCAGGCGCCATTGTTTTGGCAGTGATTGTTTTTCTTGTCATTATATAGACTCATTTGTCATCATTCCTCAGATTCTGATTTATGGTGACATAAATGTTGTGTATGTCGTGTCAGAAAGCTGGAAGCAGGTTTGCTCGATCCCAGCTGAGGAAATGCTATTTTACTTCATCAAAAGACTTGATTCTTTCTTTCTTCCCTCATACACACAAAGTCTTCACCTTTGCATAGCTGAAACCACCACTGTTGTGCACCGCTTTCTTTGCATGTGTCCTTGATACATCTCTGCGGTTTGGTCCTTTTTGATGAGCCCCTTCCCCCTCCTGCCCATAATATCAATAAGGCATTATGTGTGTTTTATATCTTCTGTTGCCAATCCCACTCCTTTGAAGATAAGAGGGCCCTTTTTTTATGCATGGTTTCTCTAAGTGTCAACTTCGTACCCACTTGTGAATACAAGAGTATGGAGGAGGGCTGAGAGAATCAAGTCTTTGGACAATCAGACAGCTCTGTTGTAGTTTTTCCACAGCAGCAGGGTGCAGGTGAGGAGGATGAAACAGAAAAAACGACTCAATAATGAAAGATTCGTAAAAGAAGGCTACCTGTGTTTATTGTGAATCCAAATAACAAAAGATAGGATACAACTGGACATTTAGATTCCAGCAGGTAGATGGTGGAACCTTTAACATGTTTTTTTTTATTTATTTCGGGACAGTTTTTGCCTTTATTAGACAGACAACGATCGAGACAAAAAATAAAATCAAGGGGCAGAGAGATGCAACAAAGCCAGGGATGTTGCAATTCACGGTCATTGCAATATCAATCTTTGGGAAAATGATTTTTTGAACATCTAACGTGATTGGTTTGTAGAACGCGGTAAGAAAGTTTACTGGTCAGATGTGGATGAAGTTTGTGGATGAGGAGCTTTGACAGCGCCTCAGGGAAAACATGTTTTACGGAAGATTGGAAAGAACAAGAAATAATAAATATTCAACAAAATTGGCGTAAAGAGCAAAACAACTTTCTGAGTGAACTTCACAGAAGCTTAATTTATGCACACATTTCACATGTTGACACCGTACAAATGAGTGCATTGCCTTAAAGGGATAGTTTCAATTATTTGAAGTGGGGTTGTATGAGGTACTTATCCACAGTCAGTGTATTACCTACAGTAGATGGAGGTCAGCACACTCCCAGTTTGGAGAAGCCGTGTGGAGTACAGGCACAGAAGCTAAGCAATATTGCTGTGGATGGGGGCAGCAGCTTAATGTACAACTAGAAAAAGGAAAATATATATTAGTTTAAGTTAATGTTGTATTTAGAATATTTCCAAAGCTTTACTTTAATGTCAGATAGCCCTTTCAGACAGGAAACTGAAACTTTTTTTATGCTCTCATCAAGGCCACCAGACTCCATTGACAAAACTGTAATTTATACACTTAGGCGTTACAGTTCTACCGCTGCCTTGACTGATTAGTTTGTTTGTGTTATTGTGCGACTTTGGTTAATGCGAACGCACCCTTTAAAACACAGAAGTCCAACAATAACACAAAGTAACCAATTGCTTAGCGTCTGTGCTGAGGGGCATGCTGACCGCCATCTACTGTAGATAATACAGAAAGTATAGATTGAAGTAGAGCATACAACCCCACTCCCAAAATCAGAACTATGTGAAGTGCTTTTGGAACATTTAATGTCCTTAGTAGAGAGCAGACAGAAGCCAGTGGCAACCAGCACTCTACACTACTTTTTGATCTCATCTATCGATCAGATAAACCTTTGCGTGAATGAAGAAAAAGACACAACACTCCCTGACAGTGAGGTATTTAGCTATAGCTTTAACAATAGCTCATTTACACGAAAAGCTTGTCTGTTGAAAAAAATCACAGAGCTTTGAGAAACTCATGGCCTTAATGATGATATATTTCCATTACTTTCCATTGTTTTGCCTCAATACTTCGTTATCAAGTATGCACATTTACACACTGTACCAACATGCATGCACACAAAGACAAAATACATGTATGTATGTATGTATGGAGGTACATTATACTGAAACATTATACCGAAACTGATCTTTCTTTGTGTCTGTCATGTTTTTTCTGGGAGAAGAGATTCCAGTTGCACCTCCTACAACCCCATCCAGCAGTACAGAAGAGCCATCAGGTGAGTACAGCTGAGAGTCAAACTTTTTTTTCCCCCTGGTATTTATCTATATGCTTATGCACATCCACATACACACATCTGGACTGAAGGGTTAAAAATGGATATGGGATTTTTAATCAGTTCAACACATCGCCACAATATTTTTCCACAAATGTTAAAAACAGACTGACTGCTGGATAAATTGGATCCCTCTTGCCTTTCCCCTCCTTATTAAGGCTTCATGAATATTAAATCCATTAGCAGCAACCCTGGGATATGCCTCCTTTAATCTCTCACACTTTCACAATTAATCAGTCTAACTGCAGCACAGTGGGGTGTTGATCTAGCATACAGCACGGGGGCCTGACAGTTTGTTTGATTTGAGGATTTTCCATCTCTCTAAACTCCCTCTTTCCCCAGTCTGATGCAGTGAAGTGAGCGAAGGACTTTCATTCGTTCAAACACCACCTAATTCCAGCATCATAGCCTTGTAAAGTTCAATCAATATTTGTTAAAATGAGCTCTCTTAAACATTCTGTTGTGACTTTTAGCTTATTCATTTGTTGAACATTTGGTTATATGTCAGTGTTTGTTGTTGCTATTTTCAGTTGAATCATATGGGAGCTATGTATTGAAAAATGTGATATGAGTAAACTTGGGACAGTAAAAAACTCAATGTGTAATGTGGCATATATCCTACAAGTGTGAATCACAAAAACCTGTATCTCATTCTTCAGAATCAGACATACCTGTACAAACCCTGTTAGAATGAGTTCCGCATTTTGTCTTTTGGCCTCACGGTGGAAAGTTGAGTCATCTGGCTCGCCGCATGTTTGCTCTGTCTCACCCATGAAGTTACAGGAGGCCCAAGGTATATGTATATCATGTACGTGAGTGTGTGTGTATGTGTGCATGTGTAAGAGGCTCCTGCAGCTGTTGTCGGGCTCTCTGAGGTCCCAAACGTTTCACTGGACAGCTTCGATTGACAAGGCAGTCAGGATACTGCAGGATACCCCCAACCCTCCTCCACCTCTTTTCTTTTCTCTTTTTGCTCTCCTCCACCTCCCTTGTCTCTCTCTGTTTCACGCTTTGTCTTCACATAACACTGTGGGTGGTGCCGAGATAGAATATCTGGAGTTTCTCTGGGCCCCTTGTCAGGAATCTGTCCTCTTTTGGGGTGTAGGAAATTTTCTTCACCTCATTGAGGGATTACTGGATAAGTGAGAGCCCCTATTACTTTATCAACTTGAATAAATGCAGAGTTGATCAGCATATTTACTGCTTTTCTGTTTTAGAATGTCAACTATGAAACAAAAAATATACATTTTGGATATTTGTGGGGGGTTTGTATAAAAACAACACACTTAGCTCTCATTCCCATTCACTGTTATCATGGGAAATATTTGCCTTTGAATCCCATTGATTAAACCATGTCATTGAACGAATGTAAACATAACCTGAAGGAGACTGTGTAATGATTCTGACAGTGTAGCTGTATACATAATCCAATCACGACAGAGAGTTCTGGGAATTCCCTCTCATATATAATATATAATGGGCACAAGACTGTTCATCCCAGAGAGCTTGAAATTAAGCAGATTGCAAGGTGGGGCACCTTGATGGACCTCCTGCATCGACAACGTCTTAATCGTGAGTAGCCGAGGGGTCCCGCTGGACCACCTGGGCTTGAGGCCCAGAGGATGCATACATTACCCCCTGAGCCTTCTCAGAAGGTTGCAGAGCAAATGCACCTCTTGCTCAGCCTGGTATTCAAACAGCTATGATATCACCTCATATGGGATTGCAAACAGATGTGGTGATTTTATCAAAGCATACACTATTTTTTACCTAACTAATAGTGCCTGTACCAGAGTAAAGATTAATATTTTAATTTTTTTTAAATTATTATATTCATTATTATCATTTAATAGTAGTAGTAAAGTAGTAACAGGTGGTTTGGAATGCATTTACTCAAGGGGAAGAAGACAGAAGAAGACAGGCTGTGGAATTAAAAAAGAAAAGGATAAAGATGAAAAACACAACAGTAAGATAAGTAAGTAAGTAGATTGAAGGGAGAAAACAGTATGGAGGGTAAAAGGGGGAGAAAGATAATTAAGACAATAGGAAGACCTTTGAGACATGTTGAAAGTTAATTTTGAAATAATATATATGTTAAAAAGTTGTCGACACGACGAGTGTGTATGTGATACCAGGGGGTGTTGGGCTGACAGCTGTGAGGCAGGTGCCTTGTTGTGCCTCAGTTGAACAGATGGGGGGGAGACGTATTTTTTGGAGGGGGTGAATGGAGGGCGGGGAGGGAAAATGGAGTGGATATTAATTTGTCTCCTGCAGCAGAGCTCTCCCCCTCTCGACCACACGGAGGGCTGGAATGCATGGAGAATACCTCCGATGGTGTGGCCCAGACAAAACACACATTGTGCTGGTAGGTCACGGATGGTGTGAGTCGCCACTCCCATGGGTCGTGACAGAGACGTCTGTGCAGCAACCAAATGTGGAGGAGATTAGCCGTCGATGACCTGTGATGGCCGCCTTGGGTCTGTCAGGATACAAGATGTGAAAGTAACTAATGATGATGAGGAGGAGGAGAGTTGCAGTGACTATGATGAGGCTCATGTGGGTAACAAGGTTCAGTCTTATATGTGTGTTTTTTTTGTTCGAGGCTGGAAGTGATCAGAATCTGTTGCGGACCCCACCTTGGATTTTTTGGACATGAGTCTTGCCTTACACACCCTGTTCAGTACTCGTCACCGTCATGTCAACATGGGATCTTATTACGCCACCTCATTCTAGAAGAAATAATGATGAAAGACATTCTGCAATAATCAGAGCCAAAAATAGAACAGCACAGTAACAAATTATTCTTACCAATATCAAACTTGTGCACGCAATTGACTTTTTGGTGCCCAAAACCATTTTTCTTTTTTCATGACATGAAAACCTGGCTGGGTTCTTTCCTCTTAACGTGTCCATGCTTTGCGTGATAACAGGAGTCCCGGCTGACTCATCTGAACCTCATCAGTTACAGAAACTGAGGACTGAGTGCACACCACCCCGAAAAATCTCAAATCAGGTCAAGACCTCTAACAGCCTCTTTGCTGGCTATTGTCTGCCCCGAAAACAAACCATCTTTTACTCTGTGACAACACAATGAGAAAAGAAGTAGGGGACTCCTTCTCTTTCTTTCCTCCTTTCTCTCCCAATCTTTGTTGGACGAGATTCAAACTTGCGGCTCTTGTGTGAGCAGGAGAGAACAGAGTAGGGCGGCACACTGGGCTCCATAATCTAATTACATGCTTTATTTGCCGCAATTTGTTTCTCAATCAGTCTGGTTGAGAAAAGCCCTCCTCCTGGGCCGACATTTACACCTCAACGTCTCGCTGCTCTGGTACCGCTGATGCTGCATTGCATCCGTGGCCACGTTTACACTGAGTATCTTGTTTCTTCCGGCCCTACCATATTGACATCAACTAAGCTAACAACCAAGTTCAGTTAGCTGGCCCAGCCCTCGAAGGAGGTTGTGGGTTGTCAGGTTGTAGTGACAGGTGGGTTGAAATTGTATGTAGTGCCTCGATTGTGCATTTAGATTTCAAAGACGATCTGGTAACTGCGATGTTCCATGTATGACGATTAATAATAAAGTTTGAGGGAATTGTGAATTACAGTTGCATTGCCCTGGAGTAAGAGCAAACTAGAGAGATGGCCTTGAAATATAGGAGAAATACAATAGAAATAGGAATGTTGGCAAGTATGCATATTCATGTTCAGCCATACCACGACAGGTGGTTACTATGAAACATGGACCTCCAACACCTTTTTTAGTGTTGGCAAATCAACTGTAACTGAGGTGTGTTGCATAAACTGCAAAGTTCACTAGGATTCCACAGCTGCAGCGGTGTAGTGGAGGGCATATACACACATATAAGGGGTATACTCACCTGTTTCTGGTGGTTTACAGTACACTCACCTATCAGCCAGAAGGCCAGGTAACATAAAGGAGTGTAAACCCACTTCCTACTCGGTAACCTACCTGTCTACCTAGCAGTACACCTACCACATCAACTATCACTACACTACTGCTCAGTTGTGATCAGGGCAGGGTGCATTTTGTTTTACACTGTACCATACTGTAGCCTATATGCGGTCACACACCTCCCTGAGGAGCTCTGAATACAGCTAGCGTGATCTGATCACAGTGTGCACTTACAATTTACGACTTATGTTGACATTCATCTGCAAAGGCATGGCATAGTAATCCCTGCTGCGCTGCTGGACTGGCTTCATTTGAATGATTGATGGGTCTGTGTTTATTTCGTGCAATGCTAAAGTTTGGTCTGAATGCGGCTTTAGGAAACAAGGACCCTGAAATCTCTTCATTTAAAAATGATCATCTTGTAGGAAGATTGTTACAGACGTGTGTTCAGTTCTTCTTGACTAAAGGACGCTAGACTTTGCGGTATGTACAGATATCTGAGCTGAATGTTGATTTTTTTTCACTATGTACTACCTGACACCTGCTACTGAACCTAAGCCAGGCCTGGTTTTGCATCCATCTATGGACACTGTGAAGCTTTGGTTCAAACACATGGACCTGTACAGCACTGTATTCTGTCTAGAAGCAGCTTTAGTAAGAAGTTTCCAGACTGAAAACGATTAGCTTAAAGGGTTGTACAGCACTTTGATAGAAGGGGCAAAGGTCCACCTCTCAGTTACGCACTTCTCAGTGCTCTGAAAGGCAGGAAACAAAGCGCTGTAGTAAGTACATCTACTCAGAACACCCAAAGCACATTTTAGCTCAGTGCTACAGGACTGCTCCCACTTCCCCTACTTGCAATGCACTCACAAAGGGAACATTTGTCCTCACGGTAGGGGACTGCCTGGCCCTAAATGGGGATCTCGGGGTGCTCTCAGCGGGGCCCGAAGCTGTGTCTCAGGGGTACACTAATGGGGAACGAAAGGCTATCAAAGGGAAGTATCATGATGGCATCAAGGGGGGTTATGAGAAAACAAAGCTTCCTTTCCACAGCTCCCCCTTCCATCATTTTCATGGTAATCAGGTGCAGCTCATATAGACTCCTCTGTTTCATTTACTTTGGCTATTTTTGTTACTCTCTCTATTTATTACCACCAGCTCCAGCATGTAAGGCAACCAACTCTGAGTTTTTTGCTGATTTGGGGGTTTTACTTAAAATCCTGATCCTCCTCCTCCTCCTCCTCCTCTTCTTCTTCTTCCCACCCCCCTGATAAACTTCACTCCTGTCTTCTTCTTTTTTTGTCAACCTCTCCACCCCTTCGCTCTTTACCAGTATCCATTCTCCCGCCTCCTTCCCTGCATTTTTTCTTGTCGCGGTGTTCCCCAGGCAACCTCATTGAAACAGAGTATAAAGGAGAGTAAAGGCATGGAGCAAAGATCTGCTCACAACAATGAAGTTTGTTCATATTCAGGCTGCCTGAAAGCTCCAATCCTTCTTCTTCCACAACCCCATCACTCTCCTCCACTACTACTCGCTGTCAATCCATCTCTTTGTCTCTCCTTTTTTTAACTAAACTTATCACAACTTGCAGCACTGAAGGGTACACCAAATCAGTAATCTGGATACAATTTCTGCCAGTTGGGAGAGCGCTTAATGAGCAGAAAAGAAGGGGATGTTTTGTTTTTGTTGATCCTTATGGATCTGTTTTGGACGAGGTGCATGGCTAGTTATAATCTGCAGTGCATGTGTGGCCCAGCTCTTGACTAAGATAACAGCTAATGCTGTTGGAGATACAGTAGGGTATGAATTCCCTGACCTCCACCACAAATGGAATATACAAACTTTAATCAAGGCTCTACGAAATCATGTAGAGCCTTAATAGTACAGTACAGGACAGTATATAACAAATATAAAATGTTTTGTGGCTGTTATCCAGATGATAAATCAAGCTGAAATCAACGTTAAGAACTCAAATACCTCAATGAGTGTGTACATACATGTACAAGTATGGGTGTGTGAGCCGTGAGGCGATTTGGGTGACCCCTCTTCCTGCATGAGGTATTTATTTGCCCCCCCCCCCCCCCCCCCCCCCCCCCCCCGCTCTCTATATATCCAAAAAAGGGTTCTCTGCCTACTCTGCGTAACACTTCATGGATGGCTAATTTTCCCTTCCTGACCTCCTTTTGTGTGGCATTGACCCCCTTCACACCGCCCACCTTCTACTCCCTCGAATAGCTGCCAGCCCTCAGCCCCCCCACCCCACCCCACCCCAACCCCCACCACCACCACACACACACACACACACACACACACACTCGGCAATAACTGCAAAAAGTTGACATGGTCTTCGCCAAGCGAGGTGAGATTTTGGAGGGTGGTGGGGAGTTGAAGTGGGTGTAGGGTGGTCTGCACAGGCCTCGCTCTTTCCCACAATCTGACACGGAGTGAGTGGGTCAATGGCAGCAGTGATTTGAATTTCTGCTGCTGGTACCATCAGCTCCATTCAGAGATCCTTAACATTGCTCAGACATGGTTACAGGGTGCCTCCACAAAAACCAACACACACACCCATAACGATTCCAGCATTGGCACGACAGCAGTAACATTAGACACTCACACAATCACAGCAGACAGATATGCGTCAAATCAAAAGAACTATTGTCAGAGGTACTGTAATTATTATTGTTCTGTTTTAAAGACAGTGACAGGACCCAAAAGGAAGATATCTGTTTTTGCTCCCATTGTTGTCTTTCTTTCTGTATTTAAACTGCCTTTCTGGTCTAGTAACAAAAATACACGCTAGGACAGAAACAGAACAAAAGCAGCTGTCTCAAAACTGGAAAATGTGTTAAAACTCTGCCAAGCTAGTAAATGTAGTCCAAACAGAGGATATTATTCATATACATTACTTCAGTCTTTTAAATTGATGCAAAATCATATGAATTAAAGCTAGAGTATAATGTATACATTTTCCTTGATATTAAAAGGGATATTTACCTGATTTAATTTGGCCGTGTGGTAGGAGAAATGTAATCATTTCATGTATAATAATAATAATAAGAAGAATAATAAGAATAATAATAATGATGATAATAATATTATTCTTATTATTATATGTCATTATGAAGTACTCGAGCAATTCAGTATGCATGATACATTATTCAATTGATTTTTTAAGTATGTGATTTTTCTTTTTAATCCCTCCTTCTTATTTTTCCTCTTCAGTTCTTATTATTTGGTCAAATAAATAATTTGAACAAAATGTATTCTTACAAAATTCCCCCCAAAAATGTCAGGTTTGAAAATGAATAAAAAATTAGCCATGTCTGCTATGGCTTTGAATTTACACAGAATATTTTCAGTAAAATTTGTAACAACGAGTTTGTAACAAATTCACATTTTTTCCTTTAGCAGTGTTTGTTTTTTCTCTTAAGTCTCCTAAATGTATTTTTCTCCCTTCTAAATCTTGCAGACTGTGACTCTTATTGCAAAGCGTCTAAAGGCAAACTGAAGATCAACATGAAGAAGTACTGCAAGAAAGATTACGGTAAGTGAACGAACAACACACAGTCCATTTAATAATTTGGATTAACATTCATTTCTACAGGAAAGCTTCAAAACATGCAGACTGATGGAAAAAACACAGTTTCCTTTTTCACTGACTTGGCTTTTGATTTTTTTTAAAAGTTTCTTATTCTGCAGGATCAAATAGTATGTGTCAGACTTCTTTTGGAGCAGTATAATCACTGTGATAGAGATCAGTGCTATTTTTTGGGGGGGATAAACATATGTTTGCTACTGGGCCCAGAATACTTCCCATCCCATACATCCCAGTCCAGCACATTTCTGGGGAACTGCTATAGTTTACAGGGGAGCCATTTTCCTGATGGCTTACTCCAGCTTTCTGAGGACAGAGACAAAGGATCAAACAGAAGACAGCGGATCTTCAAGGAGGAAGAGAGAAGCAGACAAACAGAAGGAGAGAAAGGGCAGGATAAAGAATTAGGCAGAGGTGTGTGTGGAGGCAGGGTTGTCTCTGAGCACGCATTTAAGACCCTAGCGGATAAAGCAAAGACAGTGTGACGGACAGTGGGCGCTCTCTTAGAGATCCTCATTAAGGCGGCCCACTTCCCCCACAACTGATGCAATTCTAGCTGCATTCCTGTGACCGTCCGTCCGCCACGCTATTCAAGGTGTGGATAAGACGTATGACCTCTCCCCTCTTCCCCTCCCTCTGTCCCCTCCCCCTGATTGAAGTCAGGCTGCTGAACCGGTCAACCTCAGCAGCTTGACAGACAGGCCTAGGGCTTTGTTCTGCAGGGATTTGGAGGAGTTAGGGGGTCAGCTTTTAGACACCTCCTCTTCCACCAACGCCTACCTTGTCACTGATGTCGTGAGAAGAGCCTCGCCTCTGAAATATGTATTCATTCATCCATGAATGTGTCAGCTACATGGCTTTTTGCTTTTCTTTGGTTTTCCCAAAAAGCAATGTTATTAAACTAAGTTTAAATCTAGGGTCATAGATAACAGTGATTTTATCTGTAGAATATTTACGTAAGGCCTGAATGATAACAGCAATCCATTTGAGGGTGGAGAGGTCAAAAGAGACATCAGGATGTCCTGCTGGAGAAACTATCACTCAACACGTCACAGAGTTCCCTCACGTATGTACATCTCCCAAGAGTGAAGTCAGCGGAGCCTCCCAACTCATCCAACATGTGTTGTGTGTGTGTGTAAAGTGTAGGGGATAGGTGATGGTTGAGATAATACCGAGCAAAATACAATGGAAGTTCCTCTTTTGCATCAATGTTTTTCTGTGTAGAAGCATAGATACAGTATTTTAATATGGTTATAAGGACATCAAAGAGAAATGGCTCTTGGGACAATACAGTAGGGAAGGTTTATTTTCATGTTTATTTCATTAGATGCATAATAATTATATACATATAAAAAAGACCAACAGATAATTAGTCATGCTTTCAAAATAAACACATTTGTAGAAATGTAATGATTCTTTTTTTTTATTTAATCCAGCTGTCCACCATTAGTTTTGAGTACATCATCCTCTGTGTAATCCACTTTCTACTTGCCTTGCCTTCACCAGGGGGGCTTTGTACTGCTGATGTACACGAGAAACCATTAAGCTTCCTCTGATATCCATCCTTAACTTGCAACAGCATATTTAAGATTCATAACAGACCAGAACGAGATCCCTGTACATTATTTACCAAAACACACAGGCTCAGTGGAGCAGATCGAAAAGTCAAACACAATGTAAATCTACAGGATAAGTCGTGAGAGCCATAGCTTTGGACTGTTTTGAAAAGATCAGCAGGGAAGCGGGACTCCATGCTGCGATGGGAAACGACGCTACAAGCTTCTGTGGTCGACATACAGCCACACATAAAGAATGACAGGAGGGAGCGGGGTGTAGGGATGGGGGTGATGTCTGATGACAGAAGAATCCTGGATATATTATATAATAGTCCTCCAACTCAGTGTACAGTGAATGTTGACTAATCACAAACAGAGAGAACAGCCCCTGTTGGCAGTCCGTAGGTGCAAGGCGGTGCCAGGGTCAATATCGGGTCACACAAGATCAGCCACTGTTGTCCCTGTTGGCGCGGAGCCTCAGGGGACATGCAATAAAACTTGGTTGAGAATTATCTTCAAACACTAGTAGGACGATAAAATATACAGACAAAATAAGAGTAAATAGTAAATGACAGCCCAGTAGGGTCGCAAAGTGGGAGGGGGCATTTCACATACCTCTGGTTCCAGAAGTTAAGCATCACATAAACATATATAACCTTTATATAACCAGGTTTGTCCCATTGAGATCCAAGATCTCTTTTGCAAGGGAGACCTGTGACAGCACATGAAGTTTCAACACAATGACAATAACAATTGAATTTTCTAAAAATTTGTTAAAAGAATTTACAAGATTTATTTAAACATTTGCACTCAAAAAAAACATTTGCACTCCTGAAGCCTGGATGTAATGGAGTTTATCTTGGACTTGAATACATTCAGAGATACCACACTTTGGAGTTTAAGCTCTGACTGCAAAATGTTCCATGTACTTGGAGCAGAAAATCTAAAAGCTTTCTTCCCCATTTCTGTTCTCACCTTGGAACAGCAAAATGATAAAAATCCTGAGAGCGGAGACTGTTGGCCCTGTTAGTTAAGATTAGAAGGGAAGATAAATAAGATGGAATCATCTCAAGAATATCCTTGTAAATCAGCACATACCAATGGCCGAGCCTGCGCACACATAACGATGGCCAATTTACTTTACTGTAGAAGACACAATGATGAGTTAGAGCTCCACAGTTTGTAATGAACCTAAGAGCACCATGATACACACTATCCAGCATGTGGAGGAATTGAAACGGAGGCATTCATATATAGGATTCATGTAGTTTTATTATAATCTATATATAATAATCCAGGATACTTCCATATTTCTATGTTAAAGAACATTGAGAATATCAGTCAAATAAATCCACATTTACACTCACATAACTCACGTCTTCAGGAAGCTTTAAGATTTAGAAATGACCCTATGTGCCGCAAAAATACCAAAAGTCTTGGAAACTACCGTTAAAGTGCAATCTAGAAACAGGTCTCGGTTTCCAGTTTTAGCTCTTCGCCATTCATAAAGTGGCGGTGATCCAACATGTACAGGATTTAATCTCTTAATAGGGCCATGATGTTCTGCTCCATTAGCTTGACACTGAAGGTGAAACCAGTGATCCTGTAACATGGTGGTTCATTTCAAAAGCTATCCCGTAAGTACAGGAGAAGTATAATGGAGCCTAATTGAGATGTGGTCAGTATAATATATATTAATACATGCTGGGTTAGGATCCAGGAGAGGCAGCAGTCTCTTTCCCTCCCTCCCTCTCTCTGAGGACTTTGATTCATCATGTGATATCACCGAGTGTCTTTCCAACTACCGTCTCTAATAGCCCTACCCTGCCTCCTAATCACGTTACAAATCACACCACTCTGTCAGTAGTAATGGACATAATGCACGTATAGCCGTAAGTCATAGCTGGATCATAGACCTGCCTTTTCTACTTAAGATAGAAACAGTGTATATACCACATTACTGTAGTTTATTGGGATTTACAAGAGTGCCCATTCACAAATGATAATGCGAAATCATGCATTTTACCAATCTCAGTGTCGGAATCCAGAGTCACTCGCAGATAACTTCACATTCACTCACTCCAATTTTCAGTCGCATATTCACCGAAATGCTCGGATGGTAGAAAGCGTCTGTAGTGAAGGAGAGCGCACTAGCAGGCTTATGTAAACACAGTAGAGTTCAGTAAAGACAGGGTCAGATTGTGATCAGCTTTATTTCAGCCGATTTAACCGATCCATTCAAATATGCCCAGATTGCCATTGACTTCTTTACACACATCTCAACGCAGGAGTACAAATACCAAACATGGATAAAACTTGGCATTTAAGGAGCAGTTAAGGGTGGTATTGGGATTCTTCTGAGGTAATGAGCAAGACTGAAAGGGTGTGATTTGGAACTGCTGAAACAACTTCAGGCAGGGTTATGCTTGAAACAAACAAATTTATGCAAAGTGTTGTCCGAGCACGTCTGAAGGCGACAGTGTTTATACCTGTTCCAAATGGTCACACTTTAGGGCTGGTCAAAAAGCCTGCTATTATAGAGAGGGGGGAGACATGGTGAAACAAGCTCCTCTTCTATGGAACCAACTCCAAAGTGTTATTCAGTAGGCAGACACTGTCCCCATATTTAAGAGTAAACTTAAAACTTTCCACTTTGATAAAGCTTATAGTTAGGACTTACGAGCCCTTAACTATGTTGTTATTTTTAAGATGATTTAGTTCTGCTTAATGATGCTGCTATAGGCCTAGTCTGCCGGGGGATAATCCTGTTGTTGATACTCATCAACAACTATCATTCATGTCTCATCAATGCATGTCACTATTTCAACTCCATGTTTGCCACCATAGTTATTATCATTTCCATGTTCTGTCACTCTAGCTGTGCCTGTTTCTTGCTGTTCTGCTGTATTAACTGCCATAACTTGTAAGTCATATTCACATTGCTTTAGCTATCACTATAGTCACTGTTACTTTGTGGTTGCTTGCATCTCTAGAAGTGTGTCTGTCTGTCTGTCTGTCTGTCTTTCTTCCTCCCCAACCAGTCAAGACAGATGGCCGTCCTCCATAGAGCTGGGTCTGTCCGACATTCCTGCCTGTTATAGGGAAGGTTTTCGTTGCCCCTGTACTCTATGGAGGAATTGTTGGGTCTATGTAAATCATAAATAAGGCATAGAGTGTGGTCTATACCTACTCTGTAAAGTGTCCTGAGATAACTTTTGTTATGATTTGGCACTATAAATAAAATTGAACTGAAAATTGATTTGAAACATACAAAAAATGTCAGATGCAATTTACCTAACTCAGATGGAAGCTTGGATCAAGCTCTTTGTTGTATTTATGCAATGCAACCAAAGAAATCCTAAAGACAAGAGGCTTTTCAGAATACTAAGGCCAAATCAGCCAGTCCTCTCAGGAGGTGTCAGGGCTATGGATGCTGTGACATGATCCCTCTATGCCACAGCATGGATCAGAAATTATTGAAAGCCTCTTTCCACTGGGCTCTGTGTGATTTTAGCCTCCAACTATGCACTTGTGGTTGCAGAGGACAGAGCGGTGTTGATGTTTGAAAAATGTCCAGAGTTGGAAAAAAGAGCCTGTGTGCTCGAAAGAGAGAAAAAAAGACCCTTTCCTTCCATCGTGACAGACATTGAATGCGGTGGTTACTCTTCAATGATGTAGCAAATTGACGCAAAGAGCAAGTGCTCATTGAAAAGAATAAAAATAGCTGCATTTCTTCATGCAGGAGAGTGGTGGTTTGTTGGCCGACTGTATCTTATTTAATTACCACCATAAATATCCAATGTCATAGAAAATCAGTAGAATAGAAATTATTAAAAGGGAAAACTTTGGATCAGAAGGCCAGGATAATTTTTGCCTGGATGTCCATGGTAAGGCATGGAAAGACTGTTAAAAATGAAAAAGGTAAATGCACAGCATGTAGCACCGTAAGTTGTGAACAAATTCTATGTGCCTTAAGGTTTTTATGACACTTTATCCCGGAAGGAAATGTCCTTCTGTTTGTCAGTCGGTCCAACACTTTGGTCCGGACTGAAATATGTCAACTGCTGGATGGATTACCACAATTTCTTTTTTTTGCAAACGTTCGTGGTCTCCATAAAATGAATCCATTGACTTTAGTGATCCACAGAATTTTCCTCTACCACCATAAGCAGGACATTTTTCATTCCAAATGAAATATCTGGACGGCAATTTGATGTTTACAATAAACATGTTTGTTTACAGATCAGAATCAGAAATACTTTAATGATCCCAGGGGGAAATTGTTTAAGCATTCATGGCATGGATGGCAGCCCTAGATTTGAAAACTCTTGCGAGACTCGCTGCCCGAGGACCTCCCCTAACCTCAACCATTCGAGACCTAACCTAAACCATCAATGCCTAACCTTAACCATCAATGCCTAACCTTAACCATCAATTGCTCACCTCAACCATCAGTGCCTAACCTTAATCATCAGTGCCTAACCTTAACCATCAGTGCCTAACCTTAACCATCAATACCTAACCTTAACCATCAATTGCTCACCTTAACCATCAATGCCTAACCTTAACCATCAATTGCTCACCTTAACCATCAGTGCCTAACCTTAACCATCAGTGCCTAACCTTAACCATCAGTACCTAACCTTAACCATCTTGCTGCCCGACAAAACCTCTGTTACCAATTACGGCCTCACAAAACCACCTTTACTGCTGAATGTAAAAAATCTCAGATTAATTGATAATGTGTCCCTCTCTTTTGTCCCCCGACTTCACTCTGCAGCTGTCCAGGTGCACATTCTGAAGGCAGACAAAGCCGGCGAGTGGTGGAAGTTCACCGTCAACATCATCTCCGTCTAC
Source organism: Echiichthys vipera (assembly GCF_963691815.1). NCBI lineage: Eukaryota > Metazoa > Chordata > Actinopteri > Perciformes > Trachinidae > Echiichthys > Echiichthys vipera. The sequence continues at coordinate 15,191,402 of NC_139827.1, forward strand.
AAGCAGGGAGAGAGCCGCATCCGCCGCGGCGACCAGTTCCTGTGGGTCCGCGCCAAGGACGTGGCCTGCAAGTGTCCCAAAATCAAGCCCGGGAAGAAGTACCTGCTGCTGGGGAATGACGAGGACTCCCCCGGCCAGAGCGGAGTGGTGGCAGACAAAGGCAGCCTGGTAATCCAGTGGAGGGACACATGGGCGCGCAGGCTCAGGAAGTTCCAGCAGCGCGAGAAGAAAGGCAAGTGCAAGAAGCCATAGGCGGGAAAAGACAGGGAGGATGCCGCAGAGGGAGAAGAATTCAAGAAAAAAGCTGAGCGGGTGATTTAAAAACATAAAAAAGAAAAAGTGAAAGAGAGGCAGACAGTGGACCACGGACAGACAAGAGACTGTTAATGTCGCTGCTTTTTTGTGTAGAAGCATGAAGAGAATTATTTAGGATGATTTCTTTTTTTAGTGAACTTTTGTTGAAGGAGCTCACCTTGCAGATTTGGTTTTATGGTTTATTTTACTTTGAGATTTGTCTCTCTTGTGGATTTGCCGAATTTGCACCTATTACCAGCATATAAAGTTATTTGTGTTTGTTTTCTTTATCTCAGTATGAAATCATTATATTTTATGTTTAAATTTTATGGACAGTTTCTGCTGGTGCAAAAATGACACAGAAAATGCCACTTAATTACCACTGCGATTTTGCCTCTGCATGGTTTTATTATTGTATTTTTAGCTAAGAAGCGAGCTTTTCATCAGAAGTCTTCACTGATCTGATTGAGGCAATACTATTTCCTCTGTTAAGAATTGTGCCATAAAAACTATTGTTTGCAAGCCACTGAAATGCATAATATATTTAGCTGTCAATGAGTTGCCATTCCTTTCCCCTGTTGTACAAATTCAGGTAGATCTGCAACTCAAGAAACAAGAAATCTGTCGCCCCGCATTTTTAGATGTCAGGACTTTTACACATTCATGCAAGTTAGGGAGGAGAACCAAGGATAAAACACAGTATTGACTAAAGCATTTTTGACCTGATTAATCTTGAGCATATTTTTACTCCTCTATTTGCCCTATTCACACTTCACTGGTTTATACATTTTGGTGTTTCAAAACACCTGCATGTGAACGCATCTCATTTGAGACTGCCATATTCAGTTCACTAACTGGTGCTACTCATTGTATTAATGTTAAAATTACACCTTGTTGTTAGGACAGAATGCATCTATTATTATTTTCTAGGAGTTTAACAACTGACTTACAAAAGGACCTGAGGAAGCCACATTGAATGTTACAAAAATACTATGGAGATAAATTCACAAAATCAGGAGTTTTTCTTTGTTGCTAGGCTAAAAGACATATATAATAATGTATATGTGTTCTTTAGTGGCTTTTAAAAATAGAGTTATTTTGTTTTAATTCATTACATCATCTTATTAGTGACGATATTTACTTTTACCACAAAAATTCTTAAAAATTATTAGAGCTATGAAAGTTATCCAAGATTGTGCAAATTGGATGCATTATTATTGATGTGCAGCTGTGAATACTGCATGTTCTCAGAGGAAACTGACAAAGACGTGCAACATTGCAGAATTCTGTATGTTTTAAAATGTATTCCTTCGCATTCATGAAAAAAAATACTTTGTATAATGTGTCTAACTTTATCTTTAAAATGAATAAGACAAAGGAAGAAAATTATCCTTTTAACTGACCTCTGCCTCTCACTGCGGTACAATAATGTGGACGGCTACCAACCACTAAATCTGAAGAAGTGTATTTTATGTGGAATAAAACTTTCAAGTTATAGATATTCAGTTAAACTCAATCAATGCAGACTGTAGAAAGCTATGAGAATGGGCATAAAGAAAATAATGTCCTTACCTCGTGTTGCAGAAAGGAATCCTAGCTCAGAAAAACGAAAACTTCCGCACAAACTGCACCTTGATAACTAAACTCAACAATTACTTAAATGTATTTTTGAAACCCACCTCACACTGGCTTGTATTCATCTAGAATCATTCCTTCACAGTCCACACACTCTTTTGCAAACACAAAAGCATGACTGCACATTCACTGTGCGACCAGTCGGAAGCCACACTCTCCCATTGACCTGTCCTGTTAATTCTCTTCACTTCAACACTTGCACATAGAGAAAAAGGGGTGAAATGCAATCGCTTGACGCTGCTTGATTCAAACCACATTGCTCATTTATTTGTATGCAGTTCAGTTTGGATTTTTATACGGAATGCATGGTAAAAAAAACACAGCTCAAGTTTGTAAAAGTCCACAGTGTGTCTGGTGTATCAGAAACTGGAGTTCCTTTCAGTCCATCCTTAAACACTGTGAGCAACGTGTTTGATGTTGCTGGTATTTGTTGTTTCACAAAATCACATTTAGCATCTTTAAAGTTACTGTAAAAAGGGCTTTGAGATAATTTCTATGACACATGGTTTTCATCCAGAGGACTTACTCTGTTTAAAATGACGATAATTTCTGATTCCACTATCTCAGAAAAACTACATTACATACTACTTAACTTTTTTTAGGAATTTTATGAATGGACTGAAATGCCTCCTAGATGGTGAGAAGTTAGACAGGCTTTTTAAACCATGAGAAATCAAAATCACCTGGGTTCAACTGTAAGATAATGAGAACAGATGGCCTTGTTGCTAAAGTACTTCTCAGTATTTACACTTAGGGTTTGATGGAGTGTGTTTTCTCTTTCATGTACAATCAAATGATTGTGATGTCAGTCCATCATGATGCTCTACTGATGACAAAAGACTCACACATACAGTATATTTACGCATTCATTCCTTTCATTGTTAATCCTACAACATAACACTACATGTCAGTGTTTTCTGTCTGGCACATTGTAATTTGTAATCACACCTCCGTAGTGTCTGTAGCCTCATGCTGTAAATTTTTACATCCGTCTCCTCAGCGATGGTTTGACAAGCTTCCTAATGAAACGCTACACACATACCTGTCAAAGCATTGCTTTGTGTTCATACTATGAATTGTAAATGTTGTTTAGTTGTCACCATTGCCAAGACTTTTTTTTTGCAATGTTGTTTTACAATGCGTACTAATATATTATGGTTATTATATATGAATATATTTAATGACACAAGACATTGTGGATTTTATTGTCTTTTTCAACTTTTTTTTTTTTTTTACTTGTTTGTGGTTGTTTAGATCATTGACGTCAAAGAAGGAAATAATAACTACTGAACACACCAACCTGGTAGAACTAAATTCAGATTTTCAGTTGAAATAAACTCTTGTTACATTGAAAAAAAATCTGCCTCTGTTGATTTGCATATTTCTTTTTTTGATTTGTTTAAAGATCCCGTGTTGTAAAAAGTGAGATTTCCATGTATTTTTTTTTTTTATCATAAAGCATGTTAAAGGTGCTTTATAAAAACTGTGAAAGAATCAAAACCCTCAATCCACAGAGAAATGCACACAGCCTGTACTCAGAAACTGTGACTTTAAACGAGCCGTCACGACTTCTGTTTCTTTGTCACAACTATACTATATATAGGTAGAAAGTGCTGTTACAGTTATTCCCTGGCTGCAGCGACAGTGCAGAGTCGCAAAGAGCGCATATGTGGAAGACCTAGAAACGCTGACCAATCAGAGCAGACTGGGCTTTTTATGGTGGGGGCCTTAAAAGGACAGGCACTAAAACAGAGCGTTTCAGACTGAGGATGAATACGGCTATAATCAGACAGTATGAAGAAAAATCTAGTAGAAACCCAAAGTAATATGGGACTTTTAATACTCAGGCATACAGCCAGCTTGTCTCCATTGACTGGTTGCCATTTTGTGTTATTTTAACAATAGTAGACAAACCATTTCATGCAGATTTCAATGGAAATATGGAAGTGGTACTAGTGTGTCTAGTGTAATATCATGTTACAAAACAGTGCAATCCTCCATAGTATTAGCATTAACACAGCCAGACAGGAGTCCAGGGACTAATATATTTAAATGTCATTTATTAGAAATTACAAGCTGAATTGATTTACAAGGAAGGAAAGGTGCCATGTTACTTTCACAGCTGACCTGTTTGTTTTGGCTGAGAGCCATTCTATAAACTTTATAAAATCCAAAGACAAATGAAAACATTACAGCTGCTACAGTAATGCATGGGTAAATATAAGTGAGTGTGAATATTGCAAAGCTTGCAAAATGACTGTACCCAGTGTGAGCCTCAGCCCTGACCACAGACAGACTTATTAGAGGAAACCTCCTGCTATCTGGGGGAGGTCCTACTGTTGGGTCAATATTCATCACAGTACAGGCCGAAACTTTTTTTCAAAAGGCTTACAAACCTCCACATAATTTAACTTCTTGATACACTGTCAGTTTAATGAGCCAGACAAACTGTTACAGAGAACAATTTACACCTAAGCAATATATTCTACTGAAAGAACACAAACTTCAGCAGGGTTACTTATGCCTTTCACCAAACCAAGGACTTACTGGATAAAAGGAAAAAAAATGTGCCGTTAAAGGACTGAAGTCTTCCTTTCACATTGGCTTGGTTAGGCAGCCATCATTGACCTCAGTATGAAGATGAAAAACAAGAAAATCAAATCTGATGTGAAACAGTGTTTGAATGACTGTACATGTGTGCACCGTAGATGCAAAGGTTTCAAGCTGATACTCTGCACCAAACTGTAGTTCAGCACAGGTCTGTGATGTCACTGCCGTCCTCATCAGCTACACAGGCCACACAGCGATCACTACGATGGCTATAAGAAGCAGTACGATCACCACCAGCATCCCTGAGTGAGGAAAGGGGAGAGAAAAAGTAAATCAGATGGCAAAAGGGAAACAACTTCTGACATTTCTTTCATTGTTAACAAATCCCATGGTAAGACTAAAACCAACAATGAACTGATCCTGCTAACAAAGTCTGTGAGCCTGATAGAGCTTAGTCATCTGTGCTACAGTTCTTTCAAAAACCCAGTTGTGTGTCACACTTTTGCAATAGGTAACATATTCAGTCAATACTATGCACAGGTCTGATTTTTTTTATTTTTGGTTGATCTCATAAGCATCTCACTACATTACCAAATGTGTATTAATCCTCAGGCGAAAATAGTTCCAAACAAATGCACTACTTATTCCTGTTTGCGGATGGAGTCTGAGCTGAACAGACCAGCGTAGCAAAAAAACAAAAGAACGTTCTTCTTTTATTTTAATTAGGAAAATTCTTTCACTAATAAAAGGTCCCGACTCTAACTTTGAGAAAGACGGCTTTACACAGTCTGACTATTTCAATGAGGTCACTATTTAATCAAAAAATGTGTTTGCCTTAAATTAACTTTACTATACCCCCGTGTGGTAAAAAAACCTTTGCAGTTCAACAAATCCCCTTTAACTTGAGTGTTGAAAATTCAAGCAGCTGAGGCACTCCAAACCTGAGCTGAGACAGACTCACAGAGAAGGAGGGAAATGCAGCTTACACAAGGGAAAACACTTGGAAGAGGTAAGAAGCCTATATACCTCACCACTAATTTTCAAAATCCTTGATCTAACGTAAGTCCCAAGTGCTTATGCCCTCACAGCGTATCACCATTCTTCTATTGATGACTTAATGCAATTTACATGCGTTCAACAGCCTCAAAAGCTTTATTGCCGCAGATCGCACACTGTGATAGGCATATGTTTTTGATTCTGCTTTGAGAGGATAATCATTGTTTTTCACTGATACCATGGAAGCAGAGGAAAATGTGCAAAAGCTCACTCACACTTCATCAAAGAGCTTTACCCCTAGGACCTGAAAATATTACACTTTTTATTATAGTCACCACGCAAGGGAATAAGAAAACCCTTTCTGTTGTAAAATCACTACAGGTGGGATTTCCATTATTCGTAAAAAAGACAAACTTTTTTTTTGGGGGGGGGGGAAACTTAATCAAATTTTATTGAAGGTTACCAACTTGGAAATAAGGCTAAAGTGCAACGGATAAATCGCTTGGGCGGTATTTAGGCCGATATTAGTTTATCACAGATTTATTAGTATCTCAGTAGCCAATAAGTAACAAGTAACTGCAGTACAGAAATGCCAAACCTCTAGAATAAGTGAGAGAGCACTGTGATATATGTGTGTATGTATGTATATATATATATATATATATATATACATATACATATATATACATATATATATATATTATATCATAGTGCTCTCTCACTTATTCTAGAGGTTTAGCATTTCTGTACCAAACCTCTAGACCTCTAGATATATATATATATATATATATATATATATATATATATATATATATATATATATACAGCTCAGCTGGTACGAAAGACTTTCATATTAGAGAAGTGATAGTGGGTGGGGTTTTTTCTGGTGACTCACTTTTTTTAAAATGACAAACCACTGCGGTCTAGTCACAATAAGCCTTACCTGTATATCATTAAAACAGCAAATATGTGCACACATGAACATTTCTAAAAAAATGTTTTGACTGCCTTCTATTGTCTTGAATAGGTAAAACAGCCATTTGCAAGAGATACTTTTATATGTTTGATAAATGACAACTTGGTTTTATGCATGTGATCTTTAAAACATAGCCTATATGCATTTATGCATTTATAAATAAGACCAAGTAATGCATTTAGGCAGAGATCATCAGTGAAATAATATAGCCTATAGATAAATGAGACAAAATACGTGCAATGTGGGGAATAATATACATATTAGCAATGAGACATCATAATCATTTTTATTGCGATTTGCAATAAAAAACAAAACGAGTTAATGGTGGTGAATTTCCATTATTGGGATTATCATGAATATCCTTGCGCGTGACTGTAACAATACTTACTGTAACATTACTTTGGTCACAGCCCAAAAGTAAGTTAAAATCAAGGAGTGAAAATGTTCATTCCATGTGTAATTAGCATTGCTGTGAATTTATCAACCACAACAACAGCATATCAAATAAAGGACTATTTAAATTCTACAAAATTCTTTGGAGACCCTAATAAATTTACTGCGACCCATTTGTAGGTCGCAACAGACTCTCTGGCATGGCATGACTAGCTTATATTGTGCACATCATAAACACTTGAATGTCTTTAGGACCTGGTGGTCTATCTGTCAGTATAGCATATTTATTCTGTGAACTTTACCATGCACGCACGCACGTGCACACGCACACGCACACAGACACACACGTAAGATATGAAGAACTTTCTCCAAGGTTGCGGCCACCCTTATTTCCCCTGTTTTGTTCCTTCCTCCTGCCTGAGTGGCACAGAAGTGAAGGTTTCAAACAACTGCATAACTGGCTGGTCTGACAGTCCCCTCACTGACTCAAGTTGTCCATTGTTATTTAGCATGCGGCTGGTATTTTCCCCCCAACCTTTCACTTTGGGTTTACATTTCTCTCATTCTTTGGCTCTCTCCTCCCGCGTTTTCCATGCACGGGCTAATTGGTCGTCTTTCCCACAGGGAGAGAGACAGGGCGAGATATAAGCCATGCTGAACTAATTGCTTGCGGTGGTAGTGGTGGTCGTGTGGTGGTCTGATGAAATGTAAGGCTGATGGCTGGTTTCTTTGCCAGCATATGGGGTATAAGGCTGCAAGGGGTCCCGATGTCTTTGACTCATTGTGCCGTTCTTTTGTTTCTTTTAGGTATTTATGGCTGACTCTCTCTTTCTCTGCATATAGTTAATTCTGTGAGCCCGGTGTGTTTCTATTCTATTTGAGGGGAAGGTGTTCATATATAAATCCACGGAACATGCATGTCAGAAGTTATCACTGTTCTATACACGACCTCTCCTCCTGATAACTTACACATGTGAGCATAAAATGAACGGCCAAGTAGAAACATACGCTCAAAAAGTTTTCTGTGATGGCTCTTTAAAAGCCTCACGCTTTAAGCAAATACACACACACAGATTTCCAGCAATTATCTTTGTTTGGGTGAAAACGATATAGACGCAGCACCCAGTCCACATCAGATTCAGACATCAGAAATTCATTCAGCCTGGTCCAACATCTGTCAGCAACTGCATTTGACAACACCATGGCAACATATGCATATGCTAGTGTGGAGCAAGGCTCTCACACCCTCCAATGTCATATAACAGTCAGTCATGAAGCCACATTAGACACCCACACTGACCCTCACCCTCCTGTTCCTTGGGCAAATGCTGTCTGCCTCAGTAACTAAACAAGCTACTCCTGACCCCCAGGAGGCCTCCAGAAACTAATGACAATAACGGCGTTTGCTTGCCAAATAGATTAGGGCTCTGGTGTGACACTGATGCTCAGGGAGATAGTTGGTGTCTGCTGATAGACTGACCACCCAGGAGCTTTGGAGGGCAGAGTCTGGGTTCATTCCCATCTTAGCAATTTTCAGACACATCAGTAAGACAAATCACAGAGAAAACGGAATAATTGGGGAGAGCCCTGAACAGAGCGAGACAACCCCCGAACCTCCCTCACTACTCCTTCAGGGCCCCCTGCTTATGGTTCAAAGATCTTTTCGGACCACAAAAGGCGAAGATGAACTTTGAAGAAAAAGAGACGGATTTTATTTTAACAAAGTTAGTCTTTATTTTTCTCACTGCACAAACACAGGACAAACACTTTGAATGGTTTTTGGCTTCAAGTGTGACAAACACATATAAAACATAGGTATTTCTTGATTATTTCTAATACTTACATTGCGTGAGCATTAGTCCACACCCAACAAGAGTCTAAAACCATTGCTTTAAGCTAAATTCTAACGTTATCATACTTACATGGTTGCACTGAAAATGCTAACATGCAGGTAGGATGTTTACCATGGTCACCATCTTAGTTTATCATGTTAGCGTGCTAACATTTGCTAATCATTAGTAAACAAAAAGTACAGCTGAGACTGAATTTCATTAGTTTTGGAGGTACATGGTCATAAATCCTAGCATTAGACAAACTGAAATTTTGATCTGATGATGGCACAGAAACATGAATAAATGTACTAAAAATGTTGAACCTCGTGGCACCACTATAGAAAGAGCCAGGGGTTCACCCCATTAGGGATACACGGATACTTTTACTGATAGCGGTAATCAGGCTGATACTGACTGGATTGGGTATCGGTGACAATGCGGCTGATCCGTTTAATTCTTTATCGTTATTATTTATTATTTTAATAATAAATAACAAAATCACAAAATGTGTTTCTATGCATTTTTTTGTTACATTTTATTTTACAAAGTTAGGAAAGCAATGTTTAAGTCACATAAAGTAATAATCCCAGGAACTTTCACACAGTGAGGCATAAATCTTATTAATTAAACACTGGTATCAAATGAGTGCTCAGTATCGGCTGATACCCAAAGCCCAGGTATTGTTAACTTAGGAGAGAGAGCACCCTGATTTTATGAATCAAATTCCATGGGAATCTATCCAATAGTTGTTGAAATATTTCAGTCAGGAACAAAGTAGGGGACAGACATGTCTTGATACCATATCCTAGCATGGCTAAAAAACTGTCTCATTAATATTTCTGTATTTTTATAATATAATTTTGCAGCTACGCAGTTTAGTGCACTGGTCTGCCGATAAATTACCATGTTAAAGTAATAAACGTGAGATTAAAAGGTCAGATATTGAGCTGACAGATGAAACCAAATGTAATCACAGGGTGATTTTGTGGTATGAGCACAATAACCAGGACTAAATAGTTTTCACTGAAACCCTGGCAAAAAAGACATGTGAAAAGGGTTTCAAATATTTATAGATTTCTTGTAAGAAAAATCTCAGATGTGGAAATATCATTAGCAGCAACCCTTTCATCAACCATGTGAAACATACTCAATTGCCATATCTGGTTTCCAACAGTATACAATGTCAGGGCAATGGGAGGAACAAGCTGGAAAGAAATATCAAACAGATTCAAGTAGACAGAGTTTTAAAAGTTAGACTTTCCTATTAAGCAAAATTAGTGTTTCCTTAACGCTTAACTATAGATTCATGTTAATTACTCGCCCTACATGCTCTTCTTCCAACACTAATAAAGGCCACCCCTCACCCACAGTCTCTTTAGACATCCCCTCTAGTCCAAACAGTACAAACCTACTTGAGATGTGAGCCACCTGCAGGATTCACAGGGTTGCAGAAGTGGCTCTCAAAACACTGAGGATTATCTCTGTTGAGAAGAGCTGCTCAAGCACCAATGTTGCCTGATGAGGATGCCTAAGCTCTGGGGAACTCACACTACTCTCCAGAAGATCCTTTGGTCCCGTAGACTAATCTGCTCCACTAATCCAACCAAACTCAAAGCCTTCACTCCTCAATTCCCACCAACATCATCTAAAACAAGTGGTAATGACTCTGTGAATCATGCTAAGCTTGTTTAATTGACAGCATTGGACGGGCACTGTTTGAAAATCTTTGCTTACCACCGCCAATCGATATCAGAGATTCAGTAACAAAAACAATTATATATTTAGTCAAATTCTGATTTATAAATCTGTAAATTTCTGAAAAAAGAATAAGTTAATAAGACTACGAATCTGACCAGACATATTAATGCAAACTCTTTAATACTCGGTGCTATGGACACATGTTGCTACTGAAAAGGTATTCAAGTTGAGTTTATACATGTGAATGTGTTTGTGCATGCTCAGATTCTTTGAAATAGCAAAGAAGTTTGGTTCAAAAGCAAAAAAGAAGGTTTGATAAAAACCCTAATCTATTTTTGGATTTATGTATGTCTATGTTTTGTCTTTTTTTCCATCGATCCCTTTTTGTAAAGCTCTTTGTAACTATTGCAGAGTGTGAAATAATGAGGCATTTCAACTTGGGAACTGCTTCAATGCAGTTAAATCAGGTCTAAATCTTTAGTACATGCATGAGATGATGTCTCCACAAGCCCGTGCTGTAGAAGAATCTAGTATGTTTCAACATAATGGATGTTTTGCAACACTACGGGCACCAGTCATGCACAGTACGCCGCAGAAACCATGGTCAAAACAATATGTCGGTCCTTCTCTTTTGGTGAGATGGCCCTTCCCATCGCTCAGCGTACTCTTGTACCACCTCCAACAGCTTTCTGGAGATCTCTGTTGCAAGCACACACAACTGTTTTGCCCCTGGGTGCAAATGTCTGATGTTTAGTATTGATAATCTCACAGTGAGGAACATATTTTAGATTTCTGGAAATGTTTCCAGCTTTCATTGCAACTTTGATCTGTAAACTAAAATGCCCCTTTTACAACGAGGCAGCTATGGATAGTTATGTTAAGTATGCTCTCGTCTGTCAAAGCCAGACGTTTTCTAGCTTTACAAGGACTCGGCTGAGACATAACACCAAACGCCGGCTTTGAATGAGAGGTGGTTTCAAAAATAAATAAAGCTTTAAAGCTAAGGAATTGTAAACATGCTGCCATGGAGAAAGAGGGAAAGCCATCCAAACAATTTGTGGCATGTAGTATTTTCAATTCTTTCTCTGCTTGACACAAAGACGAGTGTCAAACAACTGAAGAGACGAGCAGGGAGATGACAGAGAGGAATGGAAAAAAGAAGGAGAGCATTGAGGTGAGAGTGAAGAAGACCAAGGGGGAATTTTCCATTCACAGAGAAGGTCTGACACACACACGCACACGCACGCACACACACACACACACACACACACACACACACACACACTACCTACTTTTCAAACACAATTGCACACGTTTGCATGGACACACATAGAGACATGTAGTGCAAGGACACATACACACACATCCTCCATGAATATTCTTAAGCCTGGAACTGAGGAGAGGGAGGACAGAGCTAGGCTGGCAAAAGAACAAGTTAAACAAAAAAGAAAGAAAGAATGAAAGAAAGAAAGAAAGAAAGAAAGAAAGAAAGAAAGAAAGAAAGAAAGAAAGAAAGAAAGAAAGAGACCTGATTCTAACACATGAGCTCTGGGATCTTCAAACAAACTCACGCTCGGGCACCATGGGGACACGGCCAACAGAATGAGGCATTCTGAGGGCTGACCTCCCTTCTGCCTGCTCTGCTTCTGTCTGTGACCGCCTGTTAGCCAGGTCTCCTAGCACAACAATGCAGCCTTTGCAATAGCAATGTTGTCTGGTGTTTCACTGGGCAAACTGAGCCTGGTTGAAGCTCTCACATTCCATAGATTGGCATTAGTCAGCTAACACACCTCGCATGGTAGCTGTTTTCATCTGAAAAACATTAAAACAACACCATGTAGTTTTTTAACTCTCATAATATATTTCCATCTCCTTAAATTTGGATGCCAGAGCCCAGCTGTCTAGCGTAGCGTGTATGCCTGTCTGTTGGCTGGTCCAGCTTGTGTAGACTGTGCAAACTGTGTTGATGTCATGGCCGAAAATGAAAATAAACTGAAGAAAGCAAAGGTTTTGTCGAAGGAGACCAAGAAAAGAAAAAGGGATAGGGACAGAATCCGAGGGTGGCCCAGCGTTCACTCGGAGGCGTGAGCTAAAGGAGGAAGAGGGATGGCGACTTGGCTCTCATGCTGTTAGAATAGTTGAATAAAATACTTTTTCCCAACTATAGGGGGAGCCCGAGAGCAAATCCTACTTCTTGTTGCTTTAACTATGTATTTTTTTAGATGGCAAAACAAATGTTGAAAAAGATGCAATGTGTAGTTCCTGGCATCTTGCTCCAAAAAAATAGGGGGAAGCATTTCACCTTGTACAATAATTTCATGATTTAGAAGACACTGGTCAAGATTGTCTCCAGTTAGACATGCAATAAACCTTGCAATCTCCTCAAAAATTGAACTGTGGTTGTGTTTTTAAGAGACCAGTTGCAATAGACTGCTCCTGGACAGTTTAGCTCCACCAAAGTGAGGACTACACCCTCAGCGGAGGGCACCAAGACCAACAACCTGGCAGAGGACACCAGGATCCAGGCTAGGCTAAGAGCAGCCCTGCATAAACCCGCTGTACCCAACATCTCTCTCGCCAATGCCTGCTCTCTCATCAACAAGCTGGACGACATAAGACTGTGTATTACCAACCACCATACAAATCATTATGATGCACGAAAATATATCCCAGATTTATCCGTACTGCTAACAATGAGGTTGCTTCTGTGACCCTGGGAATCATCATTATACAAATAATTATGCCTCTAACATTTTATTTCACTTCATAACACACTTTATTTATGAATCCATCAACGGTAAATCATCAGTATTATTTTTGGTAGTAAGCCATAACTATTCCATAATAAGGACCTTTGAAATGTAACAGATTCTAGCCATCTTGAATCTTAAATACATTTCTGATGAATGTTTCATCAGCGCTGTCTCACAATCACATTCTTAACCACCGGAGTGCAGAGTACACGTTCGGACTGCGGTGACTGATGAAATCATCATTGGTTGTAGAAATTAAAGACAACACCAAATAGCATTAAACAATTGCGGTTTACCTCTTGGTTGTTGCCTACTGCACACGCTGGCAGGCATACGCAAAGTTTTATAAATCAAAATAGGTTTTACCATAAGTACATAAACTCATTTGTATGTATGCAAACATTTAGTGTGGAGTCTACGCACAGTTTTATAAATGAGGCTCCAAGACTCTATTACCCCTTTTCAACCGACCCAGACCTAGTTCTAGTGATGGGCTGGTGCTGGTTCACCGTTTGTTCAATTTGCGAACCTTCTCCGAACCTGTTAGGTTTTCCTCAGACTGGAGAGCCCCCAGAAAGCCACATTTTTATCTAATTTTTACCTCACTGTATACGTCTGAGGTTTCCCCAGAAATGCTAACACCCACTTCAAGCATAACAACAACAATGGTGGACTACAACACACTTGTACTGCTTGTCTTGAGTGCTGTGGATGGACATTTTGTTTGAGAAGAAAGTTAATTATCTAACACGTTTTGATTCTTATTAACACTGAATGAAAGACATTAATGTTAGCCTTTGTTAACTCCAGCTCCAACGTTAGCGCTAGCCCGCTAGCTTAGATATCAGATGGAGCTGTGTTCAATGAAAACTGCCATTACACCAGACATGTACATGTTTATGTTTGCTTGCCCAGTAGGTAATAGTTCTTTGATTTTCTGAGAGGAACTGTGTATAAAGATTGTGCATAACTGTGAATAAATGTTTTTTTAATAACTTAATTTAAACCGTGTTTCTCTGTTGATTAAGCATACCAAAGAAAACATCTCTTTAGAAAAGTTCAATTAAAATCCGCAAATTCTAAAATCACAACATTTTTGTATGTAAGACTCTGTGGTGCTAGTTTAAGGCCAGCAAAGAGTTGGTGCCGCTCTGGAACCAGTTTTCCTGGCCGAGAGCCGGTTCTTTGGCTGTCGAAACAGGAAGAACGGGTTCAAGATTCGGGACCGGCTCTGAACCGGCCATCAAAATGTCTTAGTCAAAAAGGGGTACATGTTAGCAGTCGTGACAGACAGAGTCAGTCTACCCACCATTCACCACCCACATCCTCTGAGCCAATAGGGCTTGTCCCTATCAGCATCATATTTTCTGCACCATTAAACACCATTCTTTCTGGAGACGAAGACCAAGGCAGCAATAGCAACAACAATGCTCAATTTCAGAATGGTAAAAATTATAAAAAAGAGCTATACCCAACATGATGGGGCCTGTGTGTCTAAGGAAAAGTGCTATCCTTTTGTCAAACTCTCTGTCACAGACCAGCCTGTTACGTCCTCAATAGAAGCTATAGTCTGTTAAACATCTGCTTTGCTAACTGCAGGAAGGAAGAAAAAAACAGGAGAAACCTGATACTTGGTAATCAATGATATAAATAAACAGATTAATTGTGATTTGTTTTCAAGGACACAGATCAGATATCAGACCTGCTTTGGTCCCTGCTACTAGACCAAATGCTCCACAGTAAAGAAAAACAAGGAGGGCTCACCACAGGAGGCTGACTTTGTCTCCACCAGCTTCACCCTTCGTGTCTCATTACGAATCCTGTCGTCTGTCTTGTCCACAAGATGTGCGAGGTCGTCAATGATTTCTGAGAGATAATGAAAAAGAACAAAAAGGGAGAGGAGATAAGGTCAATAAAGTTAATTTCTGCTTTGAATTATGCTGATATCTGCCTTTATAAGAACTTCATAGTGTTTTTTCTCTTTTATTTTATTACATAAAAGACCTCCCAATATGTTTAGTGTCATAAAAGAAACTACCAAAAATGAAAAAATGAAGGACTTCAGATCAGAGCAGTCAACAACTTCAAAAGACAGAGGCTTCAAATGCAGACATGAGTGGAAGTGATGGAGGGAGTGGGCTGTGTGAAAGCACTCCTTGCGCTTTCAAATGGTTTCACTACTTCCTGAATCCATTCTGGATTTAATCAGGCCCTTATTGCTCATACGTTTTAAAGACATAAGCCCAGGCTCCAGGGACTATGCCCAGGCTTCCCAGGAGTGTGTGTTTTGTGTATGTGTGTGTGTTTGGCTGTGTGGCTAGGGTCCTTCAGGAGGAGTTCCTAACTTGAAGGTTGTCCAGATGGAAGCCTGTGTGATTTGTTAGAGCTAGCAGTGTTGACATGACATCTCCAGAGGCCTGGCCCAAACAACAAAAACAGATATCCTCTGAAAGATTTCCAAATGCTTGATTTGTTATGGTAAGGCCTTAAAATGTGATACTTGTTAGAGATAATATCAAGTTGGAGTTGCGGTTGTGAGTCAGAACACAGTCACAAATGGGAAATGGAACCCATGACTGATATAAATTGAATGAAACAAATAGCAACTAATTGGAATATAACATCATTATTCCAACTGTCACAACATACATTAAGAAATATGTGAGCAATAACAATACATATCTCTTAAACCTGTGTATTTGGAGATCTATAGCTGTGGCCTGTTTTTTATTTATACTTCAACAGTGATGATAGCTCCTCTCCAGTAGCCTTCTAAATTGAAAAAGACAAAAAATAAGTGGCTGAACAATAAAGAAACCGTTAAAAGAGAGGCCAAGGTTGAGTTGACGAAAGAGAAGTTCTCCACAGACTTGTATCAGCCTCTGATAAATTTTAAGTTTTACAGGAAAGGGAAGCTAGACTCATCCACAAACTACAGTTCAGTGCCAAGTTAAACAGACACAGTCTCTTCCAGGGAGGGAACAGCATTTTATTGCTACTACTGATGATAAAATAGTACACAGACAGTCTGATCTAAGCTTTTTGTCTTCTCAAACCGTGATCAACTTCCCACAGGTGCGTGCTCAGGGTCATCTGCAGCATTTGTCCTTGTGAGCAAACTTGTCTTCAGCTCTAGCTGACTTTAAATTGGATTGTTGAAAGAGCATGTTTCCTCAACCACGAGCCATCACAGCTTGAGAAGACAGTCTGTGTTTTGGCTGACATCAGATAATTAAGTTACACCAATAATTTGAGGAAGGAAAGTAAAGCATGTCGGAGTGAAGGGCCAGAGTGTGAAGGGGCAAGGACGAGAAGATGGGAGACGTGAGAGCTCCGTATGTACAGTGTCCCAGGAGACTCCCACATCATCGTCTACGCATCAGGCAACAATTTAGAAGGAAGAAACTCTTCCTTTACTGGCAGGGAAGGGGTGTAGACTCTGAACCATTTGTGCCGCGTGCCACTCCAACTACTCATGAAGGAGGATTTTTGTTTGCTGCTGCCAAGTTTCTTGATTCAGTTCTGGCCCTGCAATAACATCTCAATTCATTAATGAATTCTCAACCGTGCCGAGATGCTGTAGTACAAGGAAACGACCTTAACTACAGCTGCAATGAAACGCTGAATTATATTTCCATAAATGGTATCCCTACAAGGTACTGGCTTTTCATGTGCACAGTCCTTCAATTCACCCTGTTATCAAGTCATGTTTCTAACGACATAATTCTCAATTTCCTATTATAACTTTTTCTTCCATGTATGACAGCTGCTGGCCCTGGCTTGGATCTGCCAGACCACAAAGAAAGCCCTGTTTCCGACAAAGATTGTTTGTTTAAAATGCTATTAGACTGGATAAACCTCAAAAGCTACAGTGTGGGAGAGCAAAGCACATGCACAAACAGACACACTTTTTTTTCTGTTCGCCAGTTGCTTTACGATGCATTTATTTATGTGCATTTGTTATCTAAAGCATGATGGACAATAAGACATTTTTCATGTTCCTAAATATCATAAACAGTTACTCATCTTAATGACTCTTATTAGTCACGGTACTCTCAGAATGCAGTATAATGTCCTTTTTATTAATACATCAATAATAAACAAGCAAAGGTTTAATGCTATATGCTACAGACAAGATGCTGAAGTATATCAAGTCATTGACAAACCAACTAACATAAGGTAATAACATAAAAACCCAACACAAAGTACTTAAGTGCTTGATAACTTGAAGATGAAGGTGTGTCAATATCTAAACAGAGAAACTGGTGCCAGCGACTGAATATATACCAGCCTCCTAATAAGCTGATTTTTCTTGTTGTGGAAGAGCTTGACTATGCCCTCTTCTAATTATATTGCAACTAGAGGTTATTAGCAAGCTCTCTTTCGGCCCGTGGACCTGTTACCATAGTGTTTGTTGTGTTTTTTTCACAACAAACTAAAACTGAAAATAACGTGTTTTTGTGAAAACGCAAATAAATATTTGGCAGTCAAGAGCCAGGCTCATCAATATAATGACTAATATATATATATAAGATTCAGCACTAGACAACACCAGGCAATCCAAGTTCAGTTAAACCACAAATAGGACCTGTCCGTTTTATTATTAGCAGACACCTTGGAAATTCTGTCCATAAATGGTACCGGTATCTCTTTTCATGTTGGTTCCAAAAGATACTTTCTCCCTTTTGAAATCAGTGAGATACCCAGCAATGGTTTCATAGAATTGGACTAAGCCCTCTGCGGGTGCTATTGCATAAAATGAGGCTTAGAATATTGATTCCACATATAGTAGACTGTTTGATAATAACACCGATTTTTATATGCCCAGAAGTTTAAGTCTCAAAATAGTATGTAAATCATTTTGAATAAGGTGATGCTCTACCTCACTAAATAATGATATAGGGGGCAACTTTGGCCACCATAATCTAAAAAAAATTGGGGCAAGGACAGGAATGCAAGCTCCCTATTCTGTTTCCCTGCTACTAAGAGAGCCCTTTACACACAAAACAGTGCATGTAAAGCGGGGCCCTTCTGTATAGAGGCACGAGGGCCCTGGAGCACACACACCAATAAGAGACAGATGTTGCTCTCATATGACATCACCTACTCCCTCATGCCGCTGACTCGCTGTGCAATCTCAATGCCATTTCATCTCTGTTCCAATACGTTGGTGTTTTTATACAAACAGCATCTCGCTGTGGCCACCCTTTTCACTGGGGGCTAACTAGTAAACAGATCTGTTTCCATCCCTGCCATGATCGTCATCTGGAACCATGTACACACACCTACTATCCTCGGGATTGACTGCTGCTGGTTTGGACTAAATGATTATGTGGCCAAGGCACGAACCGCGAGAAAACACTTAAGGTTTCTACAGTTCAATACCACTAGTCGAGGGTGTACACAGATGTAAGATTGCCACTACGTTTCTGGGTGTTTACAGCATACCCATCCATAAGTCTCACAGCTGGACTGGACGTGTCAAACAGACACAATGACCCCTCCAGCTGCTGTCTTTCTTTGTCAATCTTTTCAAAAAGCAGTAACTCAGTTACAACTAGCCCGGAATACCATAATATCTTTTAAATAAAACAGACTCCATATAATTGCGGCCCTTCTTGTTTCTACTGGTTCTGAATTTATAATTACTCTCACTGCTAATAATGCCTTTGGAACTTGGTTCCATCTTAAACAAGTGAACTGTGGATTCTGTAAGCTTATTGATGGTCCTCAGAGCTGACAGGGCTTGTTGCCCCGGCTCCCAGGTGAGTAACAGTCTCACCGAAAAGCTTCAAAAGCATTTCATAATGGAAATAACCATCAGTCCATTTTTTGCTACGTACCAGCTCGCCCAGCGGCATCGTGGTAAGAAATGTAGACCTTTTCCTTCTTTCAAGCCAATTCTCCTAATTTTCATGGGGCCTCTCTGTAACCATAGACAATCTTTTATTTTGCACATTATTATACTTTTGATCTTGTATATATTCAATTAATCTTGTATATATTCAATATTGCAAATTTGATATTTCACACACACACACATATATATACATACATACATATATACATACATACATACATACATATACAGTATACATACATGCACACAAACATACATACATACATACATACGTACATATAGTTATAAATGCGGCACGGTGGTTCTGTGTGGAGTTTGCATGTTCTCCATGTGTGGCATGGGTTTTTTCCAGGTTCTCCGGCTTAAGTTGCCAGTAGGTGTGAGTGTGGATGGTTGTCTGTATCTGTTTGTCTCTATGTGCCCTGTGATAGACTGCTGTCCTATCCAGGGTGTAACCTGCCTCACTCCCGATGTCAGCTGGGACCAGGTCCAGTGACCCCGATAGGGAAAAGCGGTTGAAGATAGATGGCTGGATGGATGGATAGTTATATATATCTATATTCTGTTTTTCTAATATATGTTGTTTTTCTTTGATTATAACCCAAAGCTCATGCCCATAACTGAGGGTTGGATTTAGATCAACTGGTAAATTGAGAATACCATGGCCATGAGCATTTGACCGGCTGAACTCTCTTGCAGGAAGACAACCTCTCCTGTCAGCCCAGTTCCTTCATCAGAATTTAAATTGATGATAAACCACCTTTTAGTGGGCTGTTTGATTCAACTTAAGCAACAGCGAAACAAGCCGGATCCAAGGTCATTAAAGAACTGTGATACATTATCCAGACCTTCAAAGGTAAATAGGGGGCAAGGATATTTGGGGGGGGGGAATTGTCAGGCCAAAGCATCGACAACAAGCAGGCCCAGATAGCACTTGTGAAAGTATGTTGCTCTTCAGGTTTAAACTATTGTTCACTGAGAGAGAGAGAGAGAGAGAGAGAGAGAGAGAGAGAGAGAGAGAGAGAGAGAGAGAGAGAGAGAGAGAGAGAGAGAGAGAGAGAGAGAGAGAGAGAGAGAGAGAGAGAGAGAGAGAGAGAGAGAGAGAGAGAAGCAAGAGCGAGAGAAAGCAAGAGAGAGAGAAAGCAAGAGCGAGAGAGAGAGAGAGAGAGAGAGACTGAATTTCTCACCAACTAAACAACTGTGTTGTAATTGAGAGAGACAGAGCTTGTGTGTGCATTCTAGGTTGAGGTACAGGGATTTCAAAATGTAGCATCCTGTGTGGAATTTCCTCTGCTCTCATCAGATGTAATTCTGCCAATACCCAGAGATATGTAGCACTGCAATGCCTGTGAGTATGCAATCAAGACAGTTAAGGACCCATTCCTTCACAGATAGTCATTGGATACCACATTGGGTAAATGCAACTCTAGCATGAGGCCTAAACATCCATTTCAAATCCAATCATCACATGATATTACTGTATAAAGCCTAATTCAAATCAGACACACACGCAGGAGCATGGTGAGAAATTTGGGATACGCTCTCTATTTTAATGATCAAATTCCTGCATCACAGATCTATATCCGCCCTAAGCCTCGGGAAATTGCTGACTCATCTTCAGTGAGGCAATGGCAGTGGTGGATTTGGTTAGTGTGCATGCGTGTGTGTGTGTGTGTGTGTGTGTGTGTGTGTGTGTGTGTGTGTGTGTGTGTGTGTGTGTGCACTGGGTGGAAGGACTGCCATAAACAGTGACACCCCTGCGTGGCTCCAGGATGTGCTGTATTAACTCTGTGTGTTATTGTAGGACTCGTTCCTAGAGAGGACACAGTGCACAGAGAAAATTCTTGTTTTCTCTCACCGATTTAAACGCAATCTGACTCAGTGGGGCTAATTCTGTTGTGCTTATTCAGGAGATGATTTCTCCTGAGGTTATGGAGAGAAAGTAAAGAGGGTTTTTTTTTTCAATCAAACCCCATCTTGTATCCCTTGTTTTAGTGCAAGGGGGTTCGACCACAACTGTTACCAATTGGCCCTGGTGTGACTGACTTTGTGTAGAGGGTAGTGCTTTGTTGCCAACCAAAACACACACATCTCTGGATGTAACTGGAACTTCACTTGGCACACGTGGGGCACTCAGCATGATGATACAACTCAGGGCAATTATGGTATTTACAAGAAGTTGCACAGTCTTGGAAGAGTTTCTTTCAACTTCTTTCTTTTTTTCCTCTGCTCTCGGCTGCTTATTGTAAACAAACTCCCTCTGAGGTTCTGTGGGGAGTGAGGATTAGGGGGAGTTTTGCTCAAAACCTCAGTTTTACCAGTTTTTAAACCGAGTGCAAACCCCAATAAATCATTTGAGTGCCTGCCATAAAAAGAAACAAAATAAAGACCATAAAAGAAATGTGCGTCTGTCTATGGAAGATGAGCCTTGGTTTAGAAATAATCCTAAAAATGTGTTTGGCCTTTTTTGACATGTTAGGAGCGAGGACACATAAACACAGCCAGTTTCTTTTCCTAACAATCCCCTAGCACATAAAAAATATACAATTTTTTTTATTCGTAATGGGCTTTCTATTATTGTTTAAATATTCACACTAGTGATGGATAGTTAATGACTTGATTTCTGCTGTGGTGTCAAACACCAACAATTCAGTAAAAGCCAATATACTTTTCACACAGCCAAACAGTCATAATGTAATACATGGGAAATCAATGAATATTAAGTAACATTTCTCTGAATTGCAATACCAATATGATGCACAGAACTGCTTGCTTCAAATATGATGGGAACCGAGCAATACTAAGGAAATGATGAATATTATTGTTGTGAAAAACAATGTAGGCTACAAGGAACATGTAGTTATTTTTTAAAAATCGAAGGTTTTTTTTTCACCTGCCTCTATCAAATCGAAGATCAGAACAAAACTACAGAGGCGCTGCTTGCAAGTAAGCAAGGCAGGCGACTGCTTTGGGCCCCAGGCCACTCCCATTGCATTTTTTTTTTCACTGTTTCAAGAAATCAACCGAAGAAACCTATAATGGTGTTGAACGCTGGTTCGAGGGGGCCCCTTATGAATTTTTGCATAGGGCCCCAACAGACTCCAGAATCGCCTCTGCAGACCTAAACCAATATGTATGCATTGATTAAATTCATTGATTGCTGTGAGTAAATTCAACTCCATAGTGTATGTCTTCTTAGTATCTACCCTGTTTTTGTGTCTTTCTGACCAAATATGTGCACATGTTGGTGGGGTTTGTGAGGGCATCACCATGCACACAATTCACCCTTCCAACATCTGGTCTTCTGAAGTGCTGGGCCACATGTGTACAGATTAGTCTCACTGCTGGATATTATTGCTCGGCCTCAATGAATCTGAGTCCAAGTCAATGGACTGACAACACTTTTGGGGATAAGGTATCCTTTATCAAATCATTGGACGTTTTCTCCATGTAGAGTGGCTAGCTGAATGATGATAAACTTGCTTTATAAAGCTTATGCCCTGGCCACACTTGCCAATGAATGGGGCAGCAGGCTCTTTCAATGAAAACTTTATGTTGGAACTGTCCTTTTCAACCTTGGAATACATGTAGCTTTATTACTCCAGCAGGAGAAGTTGTAGTCTATTGACAGCTGAAAGGAGCAACCTTCCACCTCTGAATATTAGTTTCTAACAGAATTGGCACTGTTACATCAGAGCCTGCTCACTCTGATGAATCAGAATCAAGTATTTTTAATGATAATGGTATGAATACAAATATACAACATAATGCACTTGAAAAGAAAGCTACTGGCACATGGTGAAGACAGCTCAAAGATTTTAATACAATCCTGATGTGAGGACTTGTACTTGGTAAACAAATCGATCTAAACTGAACCTAAAAAGAACATAAAGGTTATAAATGTATAATTTATATAAAAAGCTGGAACAGTAGTGACCCACCACTTTGACTACCATTAAATGCAGGGCCTTCACTTTTTGAGCCTTAATCCTAACCATTTGTGTGCCCATTTGAAACTGAAACCAGCTGTGTGTCCATGGACAGTTTCACCTCCCTAACCCTTGTTACGTTTACCCAAAGATCCATCATCGCACATGATGGACACCAAAAAGAATGACCAGCTGATGAACGAATTTCTCAAAGTTGAACCTCCATTTGAAGGAAAACACTTCAAAGAAAAGCACATAAATTAAGAAAAACCTTCACACTAGTTCAGTTTGAGCACGTACAGACCATTGGGTTTGTACTTGCTAGACTCCAAAAACAAGGTCCATGTGAATTATGGGAATGCAGTCCACCAAAATGATGCAGGAGGAGTACACTGAGTTTCTCATGCTATTACTAGGGATGTAACAATGTATCGTGACATGAATAAAACTCGGTACAATGCGTGAAATAATTGTGAATGCGAGAGAAGTAGGGTACGTTCTATTCTTTTTTTTTCTCTTTTTTTAGAAATTGGTTAACACACTAAACTAAAAAAATAGTCACTGGTTGGTGATTAATATGTTCAACGTCAGACATCAAGTCACATGACTTAGGTCACTACGTTGGTACGGGGCACAGAATGAGGGAAGACATGGTGGCGGTAGGCAACAACTTTGAAATTGAGGATGCACCAAGCGGTTTCAAATCACCTGTGTGGCAGCATTTTGGGTACCCCATATACACAAATACAACCGGTGAGAAATTGACAGACAAAACCAAAACATGTGTAAATATTGCAAGAGGCTGCTAAAATATATAGGCAACACAAGCAACAGCACATTAGCCGCCGCCACAGTGAGAAGCACAGTTACGCTACACCACTTCCTGAGCGAAAAATTGCAGAAGGGGCAAACTACCCTGACGAGAGGCTTTCCATCTCCTTTCCCCCATAACAACATGAGAGCGTAAGAAATGACCAGGGCAGGTGGTTATTTTTTTGGAAAAGATTTGAGGACATTTTCCGTTGTTGAAAATGAGGGCTTTCCTGTTGATGAACACGCGGGAGCCAAGATACCGCTTCCTGTCACAACAGCACTTCAGTCAGGTGGTGGTGCTAAAACTTTACCAGGAGGTAAGAGCTTATGTGGTTAAGGTTCTCCAGAGGGCTAATACTGTCTCTGTCACAACCAACGGGTGGACGTGGAGAGCCACGCAAAATGATATCACTAGAGATTTTATGTTTTGATGTTATTATTTTGATGTGGGATTTGTTTTTAAAAATGCAGTTATTCTTTGTTATTTAAGTGAATAACTATTTCAGTTGCACTTTTTTATAAGACACAAAGACAGTGTTTAATGGAGTTTCTAGTGTATAGTGTTTTGTTAATTAAGACTTTGAATTACACCAGTTAACACCAGTTAACTTGTGAGATTGTTTCTAAAATAAAAGATATATTTCTCATATTTTTGTTGTTTTAGATGACCATTTAAGTTGCACTTTTTCAGGACACAAACTGAAACATTTTCTGTAAAGAAAGCTCCTCTAAGATTATTCTTCCTACTAATAAAAGATCATTTTATGTGGTCACAATTTGTCTGTAGCTCATTTTGATGTTAAAAAAAAAAAAAAAAAAAAATTGTGAGAAAATCGTATCGTGTACAAAAAAACGCAAACCATATTGAATCGTGAGTGAGTGTATTGTTATATCCCTAGCTATTACTAAATAAAGGGATACTTGGGCAGTGTGTCTCAGATGCTCCTCCGGGGACTTCCACCACATAGACAGGCCAAAGACTGTTCATTTGAACACAGTGCCCAGATTGTCATGACACAGACATGGATTAAAATCAGCAAAATATCTCTTTAAGCGTGCTACCAAAGTTAGCATATTGGTAAGGCATGTTATGGTGATAGACTGACATGATGCTTGTACATTTCTATTACTGAGTAGCATCAAATAATATATTAAAATATTAACATTTCAGATTCGTTCTTAGCCCATCCTATGATTCTCGAACGCATTACTGGGATCAGACAGAATAATGTATTCTATCATTGAACTGAGGAAATCTGGGCCTTTTCGGGAGCTTTGCATGACTACAGTATCTCTCTAGTCTTTTGAACCAACCTCGGTAGTTTGAGTCTGCAAAGACTGGAAGTGATCAGCCCTGTGCACATAAACAAAAAAAAGGTGAGACATGCTGTCATCTGATGTAACCGGCTGAATAAAAACAAAACCTCATCATCATGACTGTTGGGCATATGTTGGCCATAATAGGTTTTCACAATCATGAACTTTGGAAGTTCAAGACAGCTGGAAACCATCAATATAATGCACACTATTCATTAGGAAAAAACACATAATGTCGTCAACAGATGAATAAAGACAAAATATTTTTTAAAAAAAAGGAAAACTAAGAGCACTTCATCAGCTTTTCAGATTAAACACAAATATTTCTGAGTTGGGCTTTCAGAATCACCAGCATCAAGTTAACTGTGCTTTGCATACATTTAATACACAAGTGATGGGCTCTGTCATTTTAGGATTCATGTTAACAATGATTTATACAAAGAACACACTCAAAAGACCAACAGCAAAGAGGAGCGGTCTAATCATTACCAGGCTTTCCACCATCACCCCTCTTATGGCCAGGTGCCACAGAACAATGTGTGCATGATGAGCATAAGGGTGCCGCCAGCAGCGGCAGCAGCAGCAGAAGCAGCAGCGGCAGCAGCATGAGGCAGGGACCACCCTGTCACTGGCACTGCACCTCCAAACCAGCCGCTGTTACACTTCATCACTACCATCACACTTCATTAGCAAGGACACCCAGGAGATGGTGGCATATTGAGAAGTGAGGAGCTAATAAAAGAAAAAAAAAAAAAAGAATAGGTTTGATTGGATCTAGTCTCGCATAGCCTACTCCAACGTTGGAATATAGTCTAGCTACACCTTTTATGATATTTGTGATATGGAGGGAAAATAATCTCTCGTTTGTATTTCTTTAACGAATCACAATCATCTTGGGCAGCGCTGTTCCCATTAGTGGAGATGGCAGAAGGGGAGGAGGATGCCTGACATCCGGCTTTATCCCAGCACTGTACATCTGGTAAGCCAGACTAGACTGAATTAGTCTACTAATACCAATACACTGTATACAAACGGTCATTTTAGCCATGTAACCGTGTAACAGGAAAATACAATTTTTTTTGAAGGTAATTTACTGACAGAGTGACTTTCCGGTTGTACATAGAAATTCTAGTTGCAATTATGATATACGGTATTTTACCTTCAACAGGGATTCCCTAAAGCAAGCCAGTAGATTTCCCATTAAGCTTTAAATGCAAACAATGTCACTTCACTTAATATTTAGTAAACAGGCTTATTGATGATAATGCAATTAACATTATACATTATAACATTATACATTAAAACATTGACAACTGTGGGGTATTTAGGGGTTGCAAGCTTTTCATAAACTACAAGATAACTTAAGTTTGTTGTTTGTTACATAGATCATAATTGAGAGCAATTTAATGACAAAGGCTGTCTATGAAGCAGGCTCGAAAGGATTGAAAGTGGCACAGCCTTAAACCAAAATGAATTCTGATAATGACCACTCAGGGTAAAACATTAACCATGACCCGATGGCCCAGGGCCAGAAATGGTTACTCTGCGGCCACCAAATATCCCAATTAGGTGGCCAAACGGGTTTTTATCAGGTCTCTCTTTAGCTCAGTGATCAGGAACCCTGCTATTGTTACCATGTTTCTGATAAAAATCGTTGCGGCCCATAATCAATTTATGAGTGTTGACCCCCTACTAAAGTTCATTCATCCTGTTCTTCAGAGACTGTACACTGGTGAGGAAAATGCTGCATAGCGATAGCCAATAAGGAATTAGTTAGCCTAGCACTTAGCCCTCCTCTCTTCCCTGTCTTGTTTACGGTCTTGACCCGGTTGTGAGCACTTCCATTCGTCAGTGTTGTAATACTCTCATTCGTCTTGCTCTCAGAGGACTGCAAATCTTTCAAGCCCACAACTGTGGAAATAACACTAAATTGTCTGTGCATCGTCTGATTTATTTGTATTATTTACATCGATGTTAGCCAATGTCAACTCCGTCAGAAACACCACACACAGCGGTATCACTCGCTTCAGTGACAGAGCTACCGATGTGACAGCAGAGTGGAATGATCTGCGTCTATGAAAAAAAAGAACATTAGGCTGGTTTTCTGGCCATAAGCACAGACTACGTTACTTCAAAAGTGCTCATTTTAAATTTGAATAGACTACACAGTTGCATATCAAACCTTGTGTTTCATGCAAAACAGAACTATGACCATAGAGAGACTGTGGGAGAATATACGGTATGTACCAAATTGTAGGCTATGTTAACAAAGAACTTTTGTTTTCAATTCTTATATTTTCATTCTGTTTATGTCTTGTTAGTCACAGTTAAGGAAGGTCGTATTAAGTTGCTTTAAATAGCCTTTTCTGTATTGTTATACGTTTACATTTGGACCAACAAAACTGTACCTTGACCACCAAATCTGAAATTGATTTATAACCTCTACTGCCATTTATAAGCAATACTAGTTTTCTCGATTATGACCAAGTTGAGAGAAAGAGAGAGAGAGAGCGAGAGAGAGAGCGAGAGAGAGAGAGAGAGAGAGAGAGAGAGAGAGAGAGAGAGAGAGAGAGAGACTGTGAATTTATTCTTAACTAAACAGCTGTGTTGTAATTCAAATTATCTGAGTCTAATAACTCAACATCTCCTGTGGTTAGTGGAGCTTCCTGGCAAAAGGTTGGCTGGCTGACCGACTGACTGACTGACTGACTGAGGAGTTATGGAGGGACTTTGATCTCCATGCCAGACCGTGTATCACTCATAATACACTCACACGCATGGAGACACATATGCTCCCATGCAAAGACGCTGACACAAACACACTTCCCGGATGTGACACCCTTCTGACAAACGCTTGTGTCCCACACTGAAGACGAATCATCTCCACAGTGTTAACCCTCGGTGCGGTTCAGAGGGAGAATGGGAGCAGGAAGAAACACAGAGCTATACCAGCCCTGATAGAGATGTTTTATTATGGAAAAGAGAGTTCACTGCCAGCTGGGATTTATCTGCTGAAGATTAGTAAGGATGTGGAACATGAAACACAGAGTTGTTGTTGTTCAGCTTGGAAAATTCTCAGATAAGGTGGAATCAAGTCTGAGCACTGTACATGAGTGTCATGTGGAGAACTCTTTCAATATGGATGTTAAGTAAAAAGTCCTAATTAGGGGCACTTCTGATAGAGAAGTACCTTGAAAACAATAAGAAGTGGTTTATAGAAAGAAGGTCAAATGAGCAAAATTCAAGTGACTGACATTCAGTTGTTGATGTATAGTTTTATGGAGGTATCGGACTGTTGTTACAAAAGCCTCACAAGATTTCACAACATTTGCATCTGATAAAGCATGTGATATAAATTTGAGTAAAGCAAATTCCAAATTTCTTTTTCCTTCAGTGGCAATTATTTTTATATTGCAAGTGTGTGAGAGAGAAATAGAGTGGCAATTTGGTGATGAGAGAAACAAGGTGCAAAGTCAGGTGTAGAAGGAGTGTCAAGGCATTTTTAACACCCAGGCCAGATGCTGGCAAACCAATGGCTGCTGACATCCTCCTCCTATTGCCGTGTAAGGCAAGCCCCTAAAAAACAACAGCTGGACAAAAGTAACTACTTATTTGCTATTTTCCTTCTTAACAGAATGTGCCCACAGAAAGAACCCAAAGATAAATATAAACCAAAGATCTAACTGCTTAGGGCTTTATATGGCACATACAACCTGATCTACACATACTGGGCTTGAATACACTCGTGCCAATAACACATAATGCAAATCTAAAACTGACAAAGACAGATGCAGGAAAACTTGGCATATCAGGGCGGCATATGAGATGCACATAATTGCTGAAAACCTTAGTAAGTTTGTGGCGGATTTAGGGCAATTGTGCGCTACCCACGGAGGCCAGAATAAATGTTTGGCCAACAGCGCGGTTGAAACAACTTCCCATCCTGAGAGGAAACAGCCTCCCACATAGCTTGTGGACAGCTAGGAGTGATGCAGGGCACTAAGCAAACAGCAAAACTATGACGCAACAAGACCACATGCTCCACTGTGGGCTACATTCACTAAAAACACGACTGAATGCACAGACAGAAGGTAAAACCACATGCGTATGAACAGTTGCACACACACACATTAGTGTCAATGTGTAAGTGCAGCAATATTAGCTGCGCTCTCGCACACTAAAGACTCATGAATGAATGACACGCACTTACACTACAGTACAAGTCTCATCATCGCACTGTATGAAGTCTGACAGTGAACTACAAGCAGCAGCCACTTAATCAGCTGTACCTACAGCTAAAATGTAATTACCCAGACTCAGAAAAGGAGGAGGTGCTGATTACTGGAAACTCAGAGGAATTAAACAAATTAACAAATCCTGTATGAGATCCTGTGACTCCCTCCTCGTCCTCCCTTAACTTGGATCGTTCCATCACCATAACACATCTATCCCACGGAAGAGAAAGCACACAGCCTTGAATCATTCCAGTCGGGAGCTGTAAACACCAAGAGTTTCAGAACCAGGACCATAACTGGTGTGCCAACACTGCCTCTACTGCCCACTAGTGGGTGTATGTGTGGGCTGCATGAGGAGACAGAGACAAATGGCTCTTGATTTTAACTTGATATTTTTCTAGTTTTAATTCACTTTAAAAGTTCATGAAACCGAATGACAATGATTACTTACAGTAACAACTTTTATTAACATTTATGTAATCATTACAAATGAACTGTATTAGGTATAAAAACAGATCACTCCTTTCCTATGTATGGGCACTATTTTTTTTTTTTTAATTACTGCTGAAAATGCTGAGTGTGTTCATAGGCTACTGACCACAGACACATTTTTAGCATTTATTCAGAAATTGTATGGAAAGGTCACATACAGTAGTGTAGATACAGTTTTGCATTTTGAAATGTTTTTAAGTGATAATTAAATCTCTTGATTGGTAAACAAAGATGATTTTAGTAGAGTGTCATATCTCAAACTAATTAATACTTTATAGATTGTTAGTTTATGTAGATTACTTTTGAACATGAAAAAAAACCATAATATAAATAAAAAACCACTCACAAATTACGTTGGTGTTAAAAAAATAGATTTGTCTCCTTTAAAAAAAGTGTAATATTTTCTTTGTGTGTATGTTAATCCTTTTTAGTCTGGACAGTGCAGTCCCACACTAAAACACTTACAGCCTGCCGCAAAACGTGTAACAATAGCAGCTTGGAAACAAAACTGGAGGCTGGTATTAAGCCAAGAGTGAAACAGATGACAATGATTAGATAACAGATCAAAAGCCCTTTTGTAGGGGCCCGTGCTTGTTCAAGCAGCACAGATCTGTGCAGTGCCAATAGCACATAAAACTAACGTCAACATTATACACACAAAAAGAATCCAATAAAGGCCCTCTTATTTAAACTGTGAGGCAAACCTGGGTTTTGAAACAGTTTTTCGTCTTTTGTCTAGGGAGGTGATTCTTAGTTTGGCCTTTGTCTGACAGCGCACATGCAGGGTTATCAGATAAAGATAAAATGGAAGAGGTATGAAGCATTACCCACTTGAAAGGTTTTATTGTAGAAAGGTGATGTATCAGTGACACATTTTTGCAAAGACTTAACAAAACGTAACAGTTTCTGATGGGACAGACATGTATAGCATCACTTTGAAGGTTACAGAAGGTGATAGCTATCGCTTAAGTCTCCTTTCAAATACCCTTTCAAAGCAATAATAATACATGACTGTTATGTCTACAGTTACATTGTGCAAATATTTCAGTGTGAAATGGCGGTTAAAAAAATACATAAAAGTAATATGAACAGTTTTCACAAAATATGTCAAATAAGTGCTCTTGAAGACTGTATAGCTTTATTGTGGGGTAATAAATTCAAACAAATACATGTATGTATTGAAAAGGGCTCTATGAATACATTTTACTATAATTCCCTCCCTTAAAAAGCATCCTCTCATAGATTTTGAAATCATATTTCATTCTTACTTTGTCCATTATGTTCTTCACAATAGCTATGACAAAAAAAATATAAAAAACATTAATTGAGTATATGAATGAGTGTGTTCAAGTGGCCACGTTCTTCAATGAAAGAGTAATCTCTCTTTGTATCTTACTTTCCTTTTCACTCGCATCATTTCCTCATCAGTCTCCGACCTTCATTTCTGCTCCTTCACCCTGCTTCAATCCCCCACCCCCCCTCGCTCTCAGACTCCCTTTGCCTCGCCATCTTTGCAAAGTGAATCTGTAAGATTAGCCCACCCTGCTCTCTACCGCACTATTTGTGTGTGTCGGTGTGTTTGCGTCTGTGTGCATGTGTGTGTGAGGTCCTGCACTGACGTCTACCTCAAACTCTATCCCATCTCAGGCTGCCCAGTGGCCTCTGAGCTCCTCATGCAGATATAAATATGACCCATGTGCCAGTCACAACCTGACAACATGTGCTGGACATGTGGCGTAGACTTTCAGTACGAATACAATGACCTCACACTCAGACAAGGCACTTACACTCTCAAACATACGCACTCATCTGTGTGCACAGAGACACACACACATACACACTGAGTGCTGTAGAACAGATGTATATGTGCACTTGCACACACACACATAAACACATAAAAATGCCCAGCAGATGAAGGTGCAATCTTCCTCTTGTGCTTAAATGGGAACCACGTGCTGGCTTCGGGTTGAGGCAGACTCTGTAAAGTAAGTCCTTCCACTCATTATGTGGGATGACCCATGCTACCCCGAGGCTGAGGGAACGCAAGGCAGCTCTCTGCTCATCGGCCCTTTGAACATGGCCTCCAAACCGGAGCGGTTAGCAATTAAATAAACAGAGGAGGAGATTTGTTCCCGCTGTCACTTGCGTTAGCCAAAAGGAACCTGCTTGGCCAAGCCTCAGTCAGTCTAAGGTACCATTAAATGGCAGGGAATCCTTTGCCCAGAGCCAAAGGAACTGGCAGCTGAAATTGCAGAGGTTCCCAACCACCAATACCACCAACACATACGGCTAATGTGCTTCCCCTGGACAATCTGCCCACAAAAGCTCTCCAGGGAAAAATTACAGCAAAGTATCAACATCAGTTTGCCGTTAAATTGTACACATACCACACGCACTAGGCAATTCTCCCAAAAAAAGAAGAAAAAAAAACACTGGCCTGGCTGTGCAAACAGTCGAATCATAACATCCTCCTTTTGAGCAGGTAATCCAGTGAGGTAATGCTGACTAGTGGACAATGTAATACCCGTATAATTCGTGATTCTTCATATTCTTTATATAACTGATGTATTACTACATATTAAATCGTGTTACACAATGATGGTCAAAGGTAAAGTTTTCCTTCCTGTATATATCTTTTACAGTAATGCTGTAGGATTTTCCAAATGCTCCCTATGAGGACAGTAAAAAACGCATTCATGTTTCCTCCAGCGATTCACCACAGGGTTGGGAGTGTCACTTAAAGGGTATGGTACGTTTGTGTGACGTCCTGGAATTTAACCCCCTAATGTAGAACATGTACACTGTATATTTTACAATTATCATTTTCCGTCAGACTTGATTTCGACAATTCCAAATGCACCTGAAGGCGGCTTCATTTGACGGGGAAAGAGAGAAAGAAAAGAATCGGAGGTACTGAGCTTTGTGCCGGAGCTTGTTGTAGGAAACCGCCTCAAAATGGACAAATAAGTTTGATCGTTGGTTACATGATTGGCAAATGCAGCGTGCTGTCTGGTTCCGGTTCTCAGAAAGTTTAAAAGCTTGATGGTGTTAAACTGTCAAAGGTTGTGTTTGCACTATGAGTTGGCTTTGAAAAAGTACATTTCTCATGATGACATTGATTAAGACAGACCAGACTTTGATAAATGACACAATGGCACTCTAATGAGTTTTATCACAAGAAGCTCAGCTTTTAGCGATTTTTTTAACACAACTATTGTAAAATAATGTGAAATGTCAGGATTGTATTAACGAATTAAAAAATAGATAGCGCCAAAGCCTAGTTTTAATACATTAATGTAACAGATAATACAGATCGCAGACTACAGTATTAACATCACAGTAAAACCTATAATGCCAGCTAATCCATCTCTACTGTCCACTACCAGTATTAAAGAGACAAATTACTCAAGGGAATGGAAACAGGAACAAACCCTTCAGAAAACACACAGAGCCCAATAAGTGTTTGTTTCCAAGTGTTGTGTCATTCTCTGCTTTAAAAATGGTGGTGGGAAAGAACCGAAGAACTCATACCACCCTACTTTTTTCTTTCCTTATTAACGATTGCGTGTTCAGGGATAATGCACAATTGATAGTTTGTGAAAAAGCTTGCGACTGCCAGCATGGTGGCTGTGCGTGTAGTGAAGGATGGATGGAGTAGGGAGTGGAAGGGGAAACAACTTCGCCCAGTCTCAACATGGGACTGTTGGTGGACATCTGGATGTGATCCGGGTCTGCAGATGAGCTGAGCAGAACCGGCCACACCTCATTCCTGCATCATACTGTACATTGGGCTTCTCTAGGTGCCTGTCTCCATTATATACGGATTGACTGAGGTGTGATGTAAATATATATATATATATATATATATATGTGTGTGAGTGTGCAGGTTATAGAAGGTAAGTCCTTAAGAGAACCACCTCCTCCATCAAATTGCTTGCCATGCCCTTGTCTGCTACACCACACATTCTCTCACAAGACTTCATTCAAAATCAAAGTCAAAGCTAGCATTTTATTCCTTTGCGGAAAAAAATGTAAAGATAAACTTCTTATTAAATTGTTTGTGAGAGGAGTGTGCTGGAACAGGCAATACTTGACTTTAAAAGACTCAAATCTTGCCATTTCAAGCTTAAAACACCCCAAAGATACATTAGCTCCCACAAACATGCAGAGTCAGGACCATTTGATCCCTAGAGCTGTGAGGTGGATAGGTCTTCATATGCTATGACATCCCTTACACAACAGTACAGAAAAACATCCAGAAATGAGTCACCGTGGTCCATGAAATCGTGATAAACTTTGGTGCATTATTCTCCATCGTAATGACACGGACCACATACCAATGTGCTCTTTACCCTATGTATATTTTCAACACACGAGGGATGGTTTACTGAGTTTTTTGTACATGAGGTGACCTTGAGTGTCATGAATGGCACCCATAAATAAAATGTATTAGTTTAGTAGTTTATTGTGGGATAAGTTGACCGTTGACCAATGTGAATTTCTGCAGCTCCCTACAATTTTTCCTCTAACTGTAACATGACTTTGGCCACAGCCCATAAAATAACACTTCAAGTCAAGTAGAATGTATTCTATTTTAAAAAAAGTCTATCTTCTCATTTGATGTAGCATATTAAAAAAATATATAAAGTGAAAGTGTTTGTTCGTTGACTGTAGTATTAACATCACTGTCCATGTATTTATCATCCAGAACAACAACAAATATAAGTGTGATCATTTAATAGGCTGAATATATAAATGACGATCTACAGCCTTTCCCCTGAGCTTCTCTATAAATTCTCTCTCTATGATCGCTGCTAGTCTGTTCCACTGTGATTTTTTATGACATATGACTTTTTAATAAGGAGAAGCTAAAGATGACATTATCTAAAATTAAGTATGTGTCCCATCTGCGATAAAATAAAAATGAGCAAAAAAATGTTCCTTAACAAAACGTTAGGTAAATTGATTCCTGTATTTTCAGTGCTATTTTAAGAGTTTTAAGCATATTTGATGAATATATTGAAATAGGAGCCTTGGAAATTGCTGTTTCCCTAGAATATAGAAAACAGAGAATACTACCGATGTGTTTGCTTATAACTTATCTCAATAATCAATGCCAGGTATGACCACTTTCTCTCCACTGTCACTGAAAAACATTTATTTTAAATACGAAGTGAGTGTATGACTGAAAATAAGCTACTGACACTGAGCCACACTGTCAGAAAAGCCACAAAAAGAAACCGATGTATGGATTTTTCATTCATTCAATTTGCCAAAGACTTTAACATTCAGATCAGTCATTTATTATGTGAAACCACTTAAGAAATATGCTTTTCTGTCCTCCATCTGAAACTCTGAAGAAAAGATGGATAAAAACACTGTTAATAAAGGTAAAACAGGTTTCACTTTTAAACATTGAAGAAAAACAAAGTCTGATCCGACATTCTGACAAAAAGGGGGCATCAATCCACTGAGGGGAAAAAGGGTGTGATTGATGAAATGCCTCAAGATGTTTTTCTTTAGCATCCAAAAATGTTAATTTCCTTGCTGCGCCTAAATGGGATTATTCATCACTTGGCTGCGGTTGATGTGACCCAAGTCCCTCATTTCATTGTTATCCACCTCTTCTTCACAACACTGTCAGTGTGACACCAACAAGCCATAGACAGAGATGGATGCCAGGATGAATTGATAGAGAAATAAGGACACAAGGACTCATGATTGATTGTACCCTGGTTAGGATGTGTAGCACAGGAGGCTTTGGCCTTGTGACTTGCGCTGCATCTTCATTTGGCCATCTTTTGTCATTCCAGCACAGGCCCAATGTCTTTGGGGAATCTTAAACACTCTAAAAACAGCCTTAATCTCCAACAAGTATGAATATGAAACAGTTTCATCCATGACATTACGAGATATAGAACAAAAACAATGCAAATAATAATACATAACTAGATTAGGGGAAGAAAGCGTTATTCTCACAGGCATCTCGAAAGCAGTCTAAAGTTGACATTTTCTCATTAAAAATTAGACTAAATAATAGTATGTGTGGGTGTGTTAGCCCTTCATCATTTATAGCTCTCAATAGTTCCCAAAGTCCAACACCAATACAGTCAGCCAATCCCGTGGTCACACAAAATGATGGCCTCTTTCGCGGCTCATTGCAAACTTGACATTCCTCTGATGACAACACTCTTTTGAACATCACATCATGACTCTCTGCGTTTCTGTGCCGCCTGGAAAACACTACTCAATACTACCAGCCTCACTTTCAAGCAGAGCGAATCAAACAAACAATAAATCAATCTACAAGTCCAACCACACTTACTTTCTGCCGAGTGCCATCATTAGTATGGTTTATTTGCTCACTGAGCTATTTCTAAAAGCAGAAGCAAGCAGCAAGCTGATGTCACTGTACTGCAGCAGTAAGTGCCTCTCTCCTCTCATTCCACTGTTTATTTGGAAGTCGTTAGTGTTGTCCAGCTTGGGCCCTATGTGCTTTGCTGACACAAATTCAAATCAGTGATCTAATTATCAGCAAGAAGTCCATTATAGGAGCAAAGCCTATTCTGTTAAATTAGTAGCTGGCTTAGAGAGGACACTTGGAAAGTAACACACTTTTACCTTAAGAATAATCAGGGTGGGTGACAGAGTGCTTTAAAAACACTCCCATTACCAAACGGTCACTGCAACAGCCATGTGATCGGTTTAAGGGGTCCATGAATGAATCCCTAAATGGGAAGTGTATAATAATGGAAAAAAAACTTTGGCTTATTGTATTCACTTTCAGAAATCAGAAAGTCTTCATATATGCTTAACGGAGCCTACTTCTCAATATGTATGCAGTTATCATTCTCTCAGAATCACCATATCCATTGCATATCAATATGCATATATAAATGCAAAAATAGTTTGTATGTGAATATTAAGCTATTTTGCAGAACTGTTACAGCATTACATTCCCATATACCAAAAGGTGATACAAAATCCAACCATATGTTCATAAATATTTTGACTTTACAATGTCTTTCTTGTTTATGAGAAGTGAATGGATTCACTGTTATGGTTTGAAGTCCCAGAATGCAGGATATTTATAAAAGCCTCCGAAACTCAGTAGCTAAAGATCTTGTAACTCTGGATGATTTTGTGTTGTCCTCCAGCACCACAGTAAGGAATCTGGTTGATATTTTTGATCAGGATATGTCCTTCGATTCTCACATAAAACTACCGACTAAGGACTGCATATTTTCACCTGCGTAATCTTGCGAAAATTAGGAACATTGTGACCGAGAAAGATGCAGAAAAACTATTCCATGCATACTTCTAGGCTAGACTAGCAACTCCTTATTATCAGGCTGGACTTGCAGCTCCTTATTATCAGGCTGCTCCATTAAGTCTGTTAAGAGTCTCCAGTTGGTCCAAAATGCTGCAGCTCGTGTACTAACTAAAACAAATAGAAGAGAACATATTTCTCCTGTATTAGCTTCTTTGCACTGGCTACCTGTAAAATCTAAAATAGAACTTAAAATCCTACTTCTTACCTACAAAGCTCTTATTGGTCAGGCTCCGTCGTATCTTAAAGAGCTCATAGTACCGTATTACCCAACTAGATCGCTGCGCTCTGAGAATGCAGGGCTACTCGTCGTTCCTAGAGTCTCCAAAAGTAGAATGGGAGGCAGAGCCTTCAGCTACCAAACTCCTCTCATATGGCACCGACTCCCAAGTGTTATTCGGGAGGCAGACACTGTCCCCATATTTAAGAGTACACTCAAAACTCTCCTCTTTGATAAAGCATACAGCTGGGGCTTACGAGCCCTTAGCTATGTTGTTATTTTTAAGCTTATTTTGTCAAGACAGATGGCTGTCCTCCTGTCCATAGAGCTGGGTCTGTCCGACGTTCCTGCCTGTTATAGGGAAGGTTTTCGTTGCCACCGTACTCTATGGAGAAATTGTTGGGTCTATGTAAATCATAAATAATTCATAGAGTGTGGTCTATACCCACTCTGTTAAGTGTCCTGTCCTTATGCTTTGGCACTGTAAATAAAATTGAGTTTAATTGAATTGAATATGTAAAAAATGGCTTATAACTTTCTACAATATATCATTTTCAATCACACCTACTGTAGACAGGAGCTTTTATAGTGTATAGCATATCTCATAGCTGCAGTAGCTCACCACCAGTCAAATCCAATTCAGAAGAAGCTCCTGAAAATGAGACAGCCTCAAACTCTTTCTGCCCCTTTCAAAAGCCACAATTTTAACATGCTAGTCACTGTCTGTCACTCAAAAGGTAAAAGACATTGACATGGACTGATGTCATTGTTCCAGACCGCAATCTGAGAAATATCAACACTAATAAAGTGAAATTAATGTTGATCTGTCTCGGCGGGAAGGGAGACTACTGCTGATTCAAGCCATTTCAGTTGCTACGTGGCGGACTATTTTCTGCAACATTTAATTTGGAAATAAAAATATACTATCTTTGGTAACAGCATGTCAGAAATATATATAAAAATAAATAAAAAACACTTGATGACAGCACATAATTTAACTAATTTTAACACACTAACACATGATTGAATTTCTCTTTTTGTTATGATTGGCAAGTAAGATTGGAAATCTTCAGTATGCAATGGATTAATGTTATAAGCCATAAAGCAGACTGAAATTGAGGTAATCGGTCTGCTTACTCGTTTCTACATTTTCGTCCACTCTGATCCAGTTGAGACTGAGAGGGGAGTAACTGAGGGCTTTGGGTTCATCTCTAAACCTCTGTAAAGGGTCATCTTCCTTTCTGACCTCAGCCGGATTTGTTTCCCCAAAAGGAAATGACTGCAACCTCCACTGCACTTGGGTCATGAGCTAGACTTGAGGAGCCAAACTACAAAGAGCTTAATCTATTTATAGGAAAACACTGCTACAGTACAGTGATCAGGGGGAAAAGGAATCCTACAAGACAGAAAGACAGTCGGATGCCAAGGTTACGCGCCAACTGTCAAGATCAACAAGGAGCCTTGCCATTCGCCTGCTTCATAACTTAAATCCATTTTCCTTGCCTCTCTGAAAACATTAAACTATCCCCTTACTTTTCACATTGACGGATTTGACATTTAATACAAGTAAGAAATGCAGCACCTACAAAGCTGTCTCATGCAATAATAATAAAAAACACGTATGAGGACAAGTCTACAAGAAAAACAGTCATTTTCATTTTTTTGAATGCAGGAAACATTATTTCATTAAGACTTAATGTCTGATATTAAGAAAAACAGTACTTGGACAAGCCACACTTTAAACATAGTTTGAATCTATGCAGAGTTAATGCTGTAACAACAGGGATATAAAACGCTACGTTCCTCACATACTGGATTAACTACCGAAGAGAGCTGGAATGAGGCCTGCGTTTCAGGGTGGCATAGCCTGAAGGAGTACAACGGAAAAGTCGCAACACTCTCTTCATAAACATACTTTATCCAACGATTTATTTATCCATCCATCCATCCATCCATCCATCATCTTCAACCGCTTGTCCCTGATGGGGTCACAGGGCGCTGAAGCTGATCCCAGCTGACATAGGGTATGAGGCAGAGTAAACCCTGGACACAGGGTATCACAGGGCACATAGAGACAGACAGAGACAGATAGAGACAGATAGAGACAGACAGAGACAGACAGAGACAGACAGAGACAGACAGAGACAGACAACCATTCACACTCACACCAGTTCCAACTGCCAGCCTCTTATTTTGTGATTTGTAAATTACCATAGTGACTCAAGAATCAAGAGCTGAAGCAACATAAACAAGACTGAAAGTGAAAACAAACAAGGCAGATGATCATACTGTTTGACTGACATCATGTGGAGTTAAACACTAACAAAGAAGAAGAGAAAAGCAACCTGTTGGTTTGCCTGCTTAACACACTCTGAAAACATGACTGCCGGGTAAATGTCTTCTATTTAAGGCCAGTCATTTTCCCTGTCCGGACAATAGCACATGGTCACAGCATTCTGGCAGAAATAAATACATAAACATATTTTTGAGTCCGGGCAAAACAAGTCACTCCCCTTTAGCAAAACTTGCAAGTTACTCAAAGAACGCCTCGGAAGGTTGTGACTACACCAGCTGTCTAAAGCCCTTTTCTGATATGAACTTGGACAATGACTGAAGAGTCAAGGCCAGCATGTCCGAAGTTTCCCTTAACACACATGTAACACACAACAGGAGATTCTGTGTCAGACGCGTTCACACTTACTGAGAATACTGGCACCGGGTAGAGCGTGCAGGAGGCAAAAAACAATGTGGATTACACCATGGCCACATAGCCAGTTCGTAATTTGGTCATGAACAGCCAAGTCTCTTGCCGTTCCTTGAATTTGTCTGTCTCTTTTGGCATCGGGCCTTAGGGACAGAAGTTGCTGAATCTTGCATCTCTCCACTCAGACATGGTTTGGTTTGTGTCCTTATGTAAATCACCCTTCTTAACCTTTGGATGTTTGTTTTATTCCACTTTTGTGCAAGCTGCATGACAGAAATGTCATCAATTCACTCACTGTGAATTCTCACACCCTGAGCTCAATTGGATATTACAGACTCTGTACTAGGGAACTGGAAGGGCAAAGTCTGTTTAATTTCCAATCCAAGTGATTCGGACATTTGCATTCTGCTCTGCTGGATAATGTCTAGACAATTTCAGGTGTGCAGTACATGTATGAAAGGGTCTACATCTTTAATTATAATATATATCCCTATTTTCCATCCTGTCAAACACTAAGAAACTAAGATCATAACTCAGCATGAGAGGATACAGAAGGGACAGAGATGGAAGAAAGGGGAAAGCGGTTATGAAATAAAGGACTGTTGAAAAGGGGCAAAGGAGACCAGGCAGTAAGATGAGAGATGGAGGGGAGCTAAAAGGTCCCACAAAAAGAAAGAAACAGGGAGGTAAAAAAAAGATGTTGAAGGCCAGAGCCCTGTAGGCCCTTTGAATCATAGCCTGGTGTCAGCAGGCCTTATGAACCTGAAGCTTGGCCGTAAATTGTGGAGAGACTGCGAGGAGTAGGACTGTTCCATGAGGAAATATTATACCTACACTTGTCAACCTTCTGCATAGACACAGGGACCGGTTGAACCATGAATATCTTTTGTAATAAACAAAAAGAGGTGTATATATTTAATTATTATAAGTTCATAATATCAAGCTATCATGCTTTCCTTAAAAAGAAAAGAAAAGAAAGAAGAGATAAAAGAAATTTTGTTGGCTTTTACAAATCTATATGGTTTGGATTTCACCGCATGGAGCCAATTACAATACTCACAGGTGGCATAGATATTTTGGGCCATTACAGAACTAAAGAGTTCCCATCAAAAGAGTCATGTGGGGTCCAAACACGGGAGTAGTGACAAGCCATTGTTTCCAGGGCCAAAGTCATTTGCCTTCTCACTTTCTTGGAGTAGAACTGGTGTAATTCTCAGTTACAGCTCTCCCATCACCC
Source organism: Echiichthys vipera (assembly GCF_963691815.1). NCBI lineage: Eukaryota > Metazoa > Chordata > Actinopteri > Perciformes > Trachinidae > Echiichthys > Echiichthys vipera. The sequence goes on from NC_139827.1 coordinate 15,232,666, forward strand.
ATTTAAGTTTATATTATTGGAAACACTGACATCAAGCTGAAAGAACGAGAAGAAAAACACACCAGTCGGAGCATTGGAGCAATGATCCATTTCTAGTTCAATACGGTAACAGGAGAGTGGGCTAAAACAATCACTTTTCCTTTCTTTCTCTTCCATTCTCCCGTCGGTGTCAACCAAACATCTGCCGCTCCTTCCCAGCAGAAGGGAAGGTCGTTTGTTTACGTGCCAAGATCGCTTGGTTATACAACCTCTGGCCTTGTTTGGGTACAACTGCTCAGACAGGATATTACAGGATAGTACAACGCCTTCTTTTTCCCAACTGGAAGCCGATCATCGGGGTAGAAACAGAAAATAACTGCCTGTACTGGAGGTGTGAGAGGCTGCAGATGAACAGCTTGGTTATATCATCCAAATCTATACATTTCAACATGATGATAGGCTCTTACAGTTTGTTTTATAAAGTCTACGAATCCCTCTGTTGAGAATAAGGCGTTATCAAATTGTTTCTTTCCAACTGTATAACTCATCATTGCACAAATATTACAAATTACTGAGGACTTGAGACTGTGTATTTTAAGTCTAAGTTGGCTAGCCATGGACAGAGAAATCAGTAGGTCTAGAGTCTATTTTTAAGTGTCTATGTCTGTGACAAGACACCAGTCCCCTATCCCCAGTGCCACTGAGCCTCACCACACTATTACTGTGGGCTAAATGATCCACTTTAATCAACCTGCAGTTTCGGAACTGTGAAATTTATTTCCCTGATTGTCAGAAAATAAGCTGACAGACTAATGCACATTCTGGGCTCGCTGTCAGTGTAAACATTAGAGATAGCCCTCACAATTAAATTAAAAACAGATAGGAATACATGTGTACATCCTATTTGTAAGGTAACACTCTGCTACAGCCTTCTGAGAGCGATGCATTAAAGGATCTAATTGTTCACCGGGTCCAGATGACAGATGATCATCCCAAAGTCTTGTGTCTCAAGTACCGCCTGTCTGAGCATAAAAACACTCTGGAACAGCGTACTCCATTCTGTATAGCACGTGGAAGCTATTTATATACTAATGAAAGGCATTTAGCCACAATTGACTCAAAACGCACCATTATCTCTGAGCAGATCAGATTCCAGAATACAAAACTCTCAGTTTTTTTTAAACGCATTTGAGCCGCATGAAGATTCTCTGCGGGATATATAACAAAGGACAACCTGGTAGACATGACCCTAATGTGAGGTCAGTTGTTCTGAAAATGGCAGTATGAGGGTGTGTGTGTGTGTTCTACGTCAGTGTTGCGATGGTGTGAGGGAGTATCACTGTCTAGCAAGTTACATGAGGCAAGTCGTTCCATTGCAGAACAAGTATGTCTGATTGCTTTCCCACAGCGGTGTGTGTAATGTGTCTGGAATTTATTTATTTTTGAGGAATATGTACAGACATGCAAATGAAAACTTACCATTCTGTTCATCCAGCTCATTGCCAATCTCCTGGCCCATTATCTTCTGTCTGCTGATGACAGCTGCTAGTGCATCCAAGCCTGAATCCTGGGCTGTGAAGAGGGGGGAAAGAGAATAGAAAATCTCATACACTTGAATATGAAAAAAGAAAGAGACAAACACTAAGAGCACTGAGAGTATGCAATGCCTGACAACAATGCAGAGAAAAAGACTCAGGAAAATACATTGTATCTCCAAATTAAAATCCATGTCAGGTCAAATTTAGCCCAAATGGTAAAGTAACTTCCCCTTTGAAAAAGCCAAGTGCAAAAAAGGAGCAATTACAACATACAGCACTTGGGATATAATGAGGCAACTATTTGGGAAATTTGAATGACAGGCTTTTGGGGTCCAGCTCAGCTCACAGTGCCACGTGTGAGTCATTCACTTAGTACTTTACCCCACTCAGCCGTACGCCTGTTATTATAACTGCGGCAAGCCAAGGTGGTGAGCAAAAACAGTGAAGCTGAAAGGAAGACAAAAGAAAACAAAGAAAGAAAGAAAGAAAAGAAAAGAAAAGAAAAGAAAAGAAAAGAAAAGAAAAGAAGAAAAAAAGAAAAGAATTGCCCTCTGTAGGTTTCCAAGTTTGACACACTCTCTACCTCAGGAATTTTTTATGACCACAGGTTCAGGCGCTTACCATTACCCAACTCCACCAGAAATCCCACAAGAGACTAAAAACCTCCATGTGGTTTGGTTTCACTGTCTTTAGAGGAATCTGTGATCCCAAATTGACAATAACCAGAGCCGTAATGGAGACATAGCAATGAAGTGTCACTGGGAACCAGGTGAACTAATGTCTGGTTGTTCAAGTCATGACAGAGCCATTTAGGAAACAGGAAAAAGCAGACGTAGGCATTCAGTATATTTTTAATGTGAATTACTATAATCATCTTTTATATGTTAGCATACAATAGCATAGCCAATACTAGTTAAAAGTCCCATATTGTAAAAAGTTTAAAGTCTTTTTTTTATTAGAAAGCAGGTCGAGGTGCTCTATAAATACTGTGAAGGTATCCAAAAAGTAAATCTTGTATCTCTCCAGTGTCTTTTTTTTTTGACATGCGTAATTTTCTCACACACGTTAAGAGACGTTACATGTGTTAATGATGGCACCTCCATGCTTTATTTGTCTGAGATCTACAAATAATGGCAAATATAAGTTTGCTCCTCTCATCCACACGTCCAGGTGTTCTTGAGCAAGACCCTAAACTGCAAGTTTAGTGGTTAGGACAGTGCCATGTATGGCAGCTCTACCATCAGGTAGAAAAGGATTTACAAGTGCAGTCCATACATAGTTTATTCCAATCATGTGTAATTACCTTCGATGACTCGTTGTTGCTGCTGTTTGATCTCTCCAAAGGTCAGCCCTCTAGTTTCCTCTGATTCGTTGATCAGCCAGGGGTTGGCCGCAACACCTCCACTCCTTCCTGCCCCCGCGGCCATCAGCGTAGACCTGTGAAACATAACAATACTTGTGCTTCCAGAATGCTTAAAGGCAGCCCTTCAAGTTCATTAAAAATATGTTTCGAAGACCATGAAATTACTATTCCTACCCAAGACAACAGCACACTACAGCTGAAATTAGATGGAAAAAGTGCCTTTGTTGTCTGTCAATCACTGTTCCAACATACACTCTAAGTCCAAAACACTCATCATGCATCAGTGACTTTTAGCTATATAAATATATATAAGTAAACACAGTTAATATGCCTGAGATGGCACAGGAGTTAAATGCACATCTGTACAACAACTCTTACAGCAAACACATCTGTACAAGGCATGTTCTCTTCAATACCATACTCTTTTGAACATTTTATGACAACACCCCTTTAGATCACAGCAAAAAGTATTCATTCATTTTATCTTTTAAGGGTTTTTTTGACGATTGAAAAGTACCAGGTTAGTTGTGCAGTCGGTAAACAGCGCTTATTAATCTGTCACAGGACTGTGGTCTGTTGGGGAGGTTTTTGCTCTGACGAAGTGACAGACCAGAAAGCTCTCTGTACTGTACTATGCTGTGCTAAACAGCGCTGTGTGGTTTGAGAGCTATTCTTCTGCTAATAGCTTAAAGCTGTGTTTCAGACCGCCACCCCCAACCTGGCGATGACATGTTCAGAATCTCTGTGTGAGTCTGTGAGCAAGTCGTCTGCTGGTCAAGCCCAGGAAAAGAGACCTGAGCCACATGTAGGCATATGAGTGACTGAGAAAATACTATACTATACTATACTATACTATACTGTTTGTACTACAACTACTACTATTAAACTGTTTCACTGTGGTTTTGATATTCAGCTATCATATAATTCAGTCTTTCTTTGGTACATTTCAACCTCATCTTTCAAATTCAAAAGTGGAAGCTGTGTTGGCTAATCACCATTTTGCACGAGCAATGCAGAAAACCACTTTTATCTCACCCCAGCTCATGCACAGTGAGATAACTAAGTCAAGCTGCTTTTGAAGTGGCCGGTAAAGCATTGTCAGACCCTTCACAATGCTAGCTAGCTGATACCATCAGAGGATTTGGTGAGACAAGGCATTTGCTCTAATCTTTCTGACATGTTTGATTACTATGAGACTGTGCGCCAGCCCTCCACTTCCTCTATGAGAGTGCCCAGTGTGTGAAGATCCAATTAACCAGTCAGTGGGGAGCGCCAAAACCAGTCGGGCACATCTCTTGGCAGCCACGAACCACCAGACTGCCGCCATCGGTGCCTGAGCACCCAGGTCCTGACTGAATGACTTGGACAGGGGAGATTTAACTAATTACAACTATTTCCAGCACAATCAAATACAAAGAAAGGTTAGTGAATAATGGAGGAGAGGTGACAGGGGTGACAGGGTGAACTGAGCCTTACAATGCAGGCGCCATGTCCTTCTATTGCTTAGTCTGAAATGGAGATGCTTAGAATGTATTGTTTTAGGGATAGATTAAAGTCTCCTCTGTAACTTCTATCCCGTCCTTTACCCAGCCCCCCCCCCCACGAAAAAATGAGCGGCTTAGATTATCCAAGCATGGCCAATCCACCCCCTCCCTCATTCTGTCCTCAGAGACCACACAGTGGGAATGGGTCCTGCCCACAAATCCAAATTACCCACCACATATTACTATTACTGGGCTCACTAAAAACCAAACGGCCACATGATTATAGTTTGCCAAGCTAATTTATTAGCAAAAGTCATTCAAGATTTTTTATAGAGCCTTTTATGTAATTGGGTGTGTGGTCTGTAAAAACATGAAAGAATATTCAAAGCACCGCTAAGTAGATCAATCCCAAAACGAAAGCTTGTGAAAGATATCAGAAAAAAGGCAGTATCAAGACAGGCATTATTACATTATAAGTGGTTTTATAATCTGATTCTACTGATCTGATGAAAACAGTGATGCTTGGTTTAATTATACGCTAATTTTAGTTAGGCTACTTCTCAACTCAACTCTTCACATAAAGTAGACATACTGTACTTAGTCAACTAATCAATTAGTAAATTGACAGAAAAAGAATCAGCAATTATTCTGATTCCATATTGTGTTTATATTGTGTGTCCTAGTTGTCTTATACTGCTGTAGTATACAACATATACGTTATAGCTTACACTGAGCTTTACTACATACTATGTTATATTGCTGCACGACTGTTACATTGTTGTACTACAACTATATTACTACACTACACTGTCTCATTTCCCTCACTCTATCATAATGAGCCATATTACACTGTATTAGGTTCATTTTGTTGTTTTTAAATTGTTTCTTGCACTATATTCTAGACAAACGGCTACCTGGAGTTACCTTGCAAAACAGCCGAATTCTCGCAGATTATGCAAGATTCACATTTACATCATGTCACATGAAAATCCATCTGATCAGGCTCCAAGTAATGCTTTTGTGTTCAAAGAGCAAGAGTGAGCCAGCCAATCAGCGTCCGGTATGTTTTGAAAATGCCTGCCCTTTCCAAATCAGTTTCTCAGATGGTTCTGTATAACAAACCATGTGATGAGGCAGGTTAAACACTGACTACAGTACCATTTCCTAACAATATTAAATTATATCATCTGGTGTACACGGTTTACTTGGACCTGTTGACTCTGCTGCTACTAATCACAACTGTCACCAGGTTTACCATGTCATTTTTGTGCCCAAATACTCTTGTGTTTGTAGCTATGTAACGTGTCTAATTAATCCTAGTCTATTTTAGATTGTGTACCTTTAATAGAAATGCTGGGCCTCTACAATGTAAAAACAACATGGAGGTACTATCTAAAAAACATTAATTTATAGAACAGACATGAAAAGTTGGAGGACGTTAACAACATGACACTATTTTCTCTTCCTGTCCAAACAAACATCACCGGGGCCAGACTAGGTCAAACTTTACACAAAGTAGAGAGCAAAGCTGTCACATTGACAGGATATCACACGATGAAGAGGATATAAGCTACGGCATCCACCGCTTTGATTTGCTCCACAAGAACATGAATAAATGCTCAGTGAAGAGTTATAAACTGTAAACTTCCTCCATCCTTGTTCATCAAGGACGTGTGTGTGTGTGTGTGTGTGTGTGTGTGTGTGTGTGTGTGTGTGTGTGTGTGTGTGTGTGTGTGTGTGTGTGTGTGTGTGTGTGTGTGTGTGTGTTTCAGGAGGTGCCAAATGTGTGATCAGCAGTGCAAAGCGAACAAATCTCTTAATGAAAAAGAATTATCCATGAAGTTAAGCGCCCTGTCAAAATGGCAGACATACAGACTTCTTTCCGAGTGATAGCACAAGGAGAGGTCAAGACACATGGGTCATACCGGATGTACAAAGACTTTCACAGAAAGTTAGTGACCAGTGACGTATCATTAAAGCAGAGAAGAGAGCCTATGACCTCTTTGGGTCAAGGACAAAGACAAGAGAATGAAGATTCATTATTTTTAATTGGGTGTCCAGCACTAGATTTCTATTTTTTTTTTTTTTTTTTTACAAAAAATCATAAAATGAAAGGTGGCATGTTCTGGCCCCTGCGGCACCAAGGGATGATGGTTTGGCCCTTCTGACACTGACTGACAGTGACAGAAAGAGACTCAGGGTGGATAAATATTCCACAATTTTCTAGAATTATACTTAAGCAGCAATCTTATAGAATATATTTCAAAATGAAAGTGCTGTCAGAAAAAGCACCACGGAAGAAGACTACTTGAAGAACGACTATTTAAGGAGGCAGAAGCATGGCCTTCATACGCACTCACCAGTGGTTTCCGTGTACAATCATTGAATCCCTACCAACTAGGTACAAGGAGAGGGACAAGTGAACTACTAGCATGAATTTAAGTGAAATACAACATTAATGATAATGATTTTAAGATTCAGCCAAACCTTTAAAAAACTTGGATCAAATGGTCTAATTGTCAAAATCTAGTCCTTGTGTGACCCCACTTATAACAGCAGAGAATGATTAATGAGATTTGCAAACACTGACTTTCCTACCTTCCTCTCATTAAGGATAAAATTATCTACCTGGAAGTTAAATACCTGGAGGGTTCAGGCTCTGTGATGTCTCCCTTGAAGGTGGCATTAAGCTGCTTCTCTCTGGTGAGTAGGTCATCAATAAGGTTCTGTCTCCTATCAGCTTCTGACTGCATTCTGATGAAGCCACGTTAAGGTCATGCAAAAGGTCAACATCACTTTCACCCCCCTCAGTGACATGGGACAGAGGATGCTTGTGACACTTTTCTCTGGGACAGTTTGGAATTGGCCCATGAACACAGAAACCTTTCTACTGCTTTAATAGTTAGGGCAGGCCTTTTCAAAACACTCTAATGCCCTCTATAGGAAAACAGCTGCAAGAGCAGACAAAGAAAACACTCCAGCCCAAAATGTAATCTCAATCTCATGACTTCCACTGCATGGAACATTCTCAGTAGAAAGGATACAAACGCCGATTTGATGATGCTCGCAACAAACTCTCTTTGAGCTGGGCAATATTCTGTTTGAGTTTCTGCAGTGATGCCCGTAGTGTCATGTTGATCTGAAAAGACAAAAGATTATAAAAACAACTGACTACAAGCGAAAACCTGATTTTAACAGAAGAACTTTGTAGGCAGTGCTACTTTATTTACACCTTACCTTTGCAGGGTTCCCCCCTGTTCTCTGCTGCCTGTTCCGCTCATGAATGTTTTCTGCTATCTCCTGCGCCAAGCGACAAGTGGCGTCATAATTCTGTAACCTAAGGATCAATCAATGTGATAGAAATGTCATGTAAATTGACCTGAAATTACTGACTCATGATAAACAGTAGCCACAGATACATTATGAAGCAACACAGAGGGACCCCTGTGTAGTTACATGTAGTAATTAACAAAACCAAAAGTGGTATGAGAATCAGAAATACTTCAATAATCCCAGGGGAAAAATATTTAATACCAGTGACCGAAACTGGTATTTGAATATGGTGTTTTGTAAAGGATGAAGGTAACTGCCTGTAGAGCTCGGTGACATTAAAATATACAGTATGTTGCCAAAACGATATAAAAGCGTCTTTTGTACATATATTTTTTTCTGTATTGCTTTCTACCGTGATTTACGTGAACCAGGAGCCGAACTGCGTTATGGCAATATTTACATATATTATTTACTCATTTGGACACGGTCCTGAGCCTTGCATGTTATGTTGATTTTACACTAATGTTCTATAAAAGTGTACAAAAATAAGCATCACCCGTCACAATGTATTTCATGAAGATTATTTATTCAATGAATGATCAGAAATCATGCTACATGGTGATATCTATCATAAATTGGTGCATCAAAACAAGAGCTTGTCAAATTAAAGCTAACTCACAACAGAGCAGCGCACCTCGCTCTTTGCTGCCCCACAAGAAGTAATGTGGCAGAAATTCATACCAGGCTTTCATGCATGACATTAGATGAAAGGTTAGAATGCCACCTTATTGTATTTTTAAAGAATATTTGTACAATACACGAACCCACCAGTCTGTTCTCACAGCTATAACCTACCAATTATAGACATGGTTATGATACCAGACTGGCCTTAGATTATGGGTTTAACCTGCCTAAGCCCAGAACCATTGCACATATAAAATGGTAATGCATTACAGCTGTTTGGTAATAGAACAGCCTATCCCCACATTTAATCCTGATGGGAAATATTTTAAGCTTCAAAAAGAAATTTAAAAAATATGTTATCAGTAAGGAGATTAGGTTGAAACCGGTTTGATTCTGTTATTCATTTCTTTTGATGTCTTGTTGTTTGCTTTTTTGTTGTTGTATTATTTATTTTTAAAAAAAGCTAAATAAACACCACTGACTGACAGCCTCACAAGTTTGAGCTGCTGCTGCACCATCACTATTTAATACTGTATTGTGGAGTAGGGTATGGGGGGGTTGGGGGGATGTTTAACGTTTAGTTTAGTTAACTTGGGTAAGGTTAGTGAGAGCATCAGCCCAAGCTTTAGCGACATTCATCATGTGACATGTTTGCCTTTTCCATCTTTCGATTCTGCTTACGTTACCAAGCTTCAATCAAAAATAGTAAATAGAAGTAAGTATATTGCTCGAATTTCCTTTGCCCGGATACAGAACCGTCATGCTACATTTTCCAACACATACAGATCTGGTAATGGCTTATTAAATATGCAAGTGGTTGTATTGTGTTCATCTTTACAGGGCAGATCTTTGCTAACACCACTTTAGCTAGCAGGATGCAGAAAGAGTAGCTAACTTATCAGGGTTAGTGTCGTCATTAGATGTAGTTGATAACACAGTTCAGACAATTTATTGTAATCTCCAACTACATTACTTACCACGGATCCTGAGACATTGTGATAAAAATGGAGCTATGAAGAGAAAATCCACTTAGTTTGTACCATCCGGCAGTAATCACCAGCAAACTGTTCCTTGTTTGGGTGTGACGTCACAACGGCAAGCTGCGAGGGACAGCTGAGTCCAGAGCCGCGGTTCTTCAGTTTTGCAGGGGGGGCTACTGGTACTTACAAGTAAAGTCAAAGTAATGCAGGCTAAAGGCGTCTTGTCAGTAAAATGTACTCAAGTGTCAAACGTAAAAAATACCAGAATGGTTCTTACCAGTGTTATATTATTAAAAGGCCTATTAATTATGTATGATTTGATTATATAACATTAAGTATATTTATTGTATAAGGACTATTACAAATGCACCAATGCGTAAGGAGCATTTTAATGTTGTAGTTAGGTAGAATAGTTTCTTTTACACTATAACATATTTTTGTGTATGTGTGGGGGAGAAATTAAAATAATAACCCACTGAAATTGACCTTTCAAAGACTATAGGCTACTTCATACTTCCTGAAAGGTGTTGGACAGAAGATTAGATTTATTTTATAATGCGTCAGTAAGAGAAGACAATATGCTATAAGATACTGGACATTAATGAACATTAATCTCTAGGTCTCCCAGAGATTTGGGACTGAAGGTTAAAATGAGATTTCTTTTATAATGCTTTTATCAGTTCTAATGTTTTCAATGAATTCTTGCTTCTTTACAATATACCAAATTGTGTATATTGACAGACCAAATACTGTATTTTGCCTAGACCTATAATTGATGCAACTATACCTTACTCTGTTGGCTCTTTATTTCCCTTACATTTGTGTTGAGAGTAGCAGAGGACTTTGAAATTGGTGCTTAAAAATTCACAATAAATGCAGGAAATTAAGTGCCAGAAAATTACATTGAATGTGGCAACCGTTGACACAAGTTGCTATTTATTAGTGTTATTTCCTAAAATGTACATGATTTTTGTTCGTGATAGTGGTTGTTTGTTTACTCAATGATATACACCAAATGGAGGCAAAAATAAGTCAGCATCATCATCAAATAAACATATTAATTTTATTTTGTTATAGGAGCAGTGCAGTTGACCCTAAACACAATTAAACCTTTGCCATGGGAAAAGAGGAATGTCCTTTATAGGCCTACCTAACGTATAGCCTTCTGTTCAAAGTAATACGGTCAACATCAACATCAAAGTTCCAAAACAGTTTCAACGGAAGTGATGAACAGTAGACCTGTGAATCATCTCTGGAGACTCAAACACTGTGAGTATAACCTGCATGCACCCAATTGTGTTTCCTTTAATGAGAAGATGCATTTTTTTGTTGGCTTTAATTTGCTCTATAGATCTAAAGAAAAGGAAAAGGAAAATTTCCAGATGAATTTTCTCAGAACATAACTGGTATTTCTCACAGGCCTTGTCACAATATGGGTACTGTGTAATGTTCTCTGTGTTTGCATTATAAGTACAATTTGTATTGACTCAGCTTTCATGGAAATTAATATGAAGGAACAAGAACCTTCCTTCTCTGCTGATGGGACTAGAGCGTTTGTTTTTCAACTCCATTACATGTGGAGCCCACATATGAGGTAAGTACTCGTAAGTTTTTGTTTCATAACCAAACAGTAGTTGTGTTTGGATCAAAACATATATCTGTTGTGTAGAATAATATACTTTGGAGGACTTCTTGGAATAGACCCATTTGGTATTTTGATGCTACGCATGAAGCCGTTTCAGAGAAGGAAACATGTTTGCCCTTGTATTTCTGGTGACCTTATTCCGATAATAAATATTTTTGATCCATTTAAATTCAAAAATTAAGATGGCTGTTAATTGCAATAACATCTATTGTTGAGTGAGTGGATGTATGCAACATAAAAATCTTGGTTATCAGCCTTGGGGTGGGGACCCCCAAACGGGTCGCAATATTTTTTCCAGGGATTACCAGGGGGTTGAGGAGAAAAACATAAAATAGCATTTTTTAGACTGAGGAATGTTTTTTAACATTACTGTCTGAGTTAAGTAGCGCTTATGTGTTATATTAAGTGCTTGATTTGTAAATCATGAGGTTCTGAAACAAAGACAGGGTGCTGTTCCTGCAGGTCACGGGAGAGAAAAAGTTGTTAATACTAAACAAATCTGTCATTACAAAGTACAATTTATTTACATTTATTAATCAGATCATATACAATAATTGCTCAAAATCAGCACAAGGAGGCACTTGGAAAAAAACTGCTTCCCTCTCTCTCTCTCTCTCTCTCTCTCTCTCTCTCTCTCTCTCCCTCTCACTCTGAGAGACATGTGATCTGTAAATGTATATTCCTTGTATTTTGGCTCTGATTACGGTGCTACTGTTGATGCTTTTAAGTCTGATTAATTACTTCTCAGAATGAGACACTGTATGTCTCCAATGTTAGGAAAATCTGTAGATTTTTATCACCTTTAATGCCTGAACTCACCACAAACAAACCATACCCCTATACCTGTCTCACATGACCACAGCCCACAGGCTTATATAAAGCCCTGATCCTCACATGTGCAGCTCATAGGAGACCTCCCGGCTTGCATTTTTTGGAAAAAATAAGACTTGAGATGATTGACGTGTCAAGAACACCGGAATTTTCCAATTGTGGAAGCATAAATTCCATCTCGATGCACACATCCTCTGATCAAGACATGGGCTCTATGACAGGAGGCAGAAGCAGGCAAAGGTCTCACTCTTACTACAGCCCAGAGGATAGTAAGAAGTATGGTGTGCAGACACAGACCGAGGAAACCGTTCTAAGACCTCGCTCCAGGTATGCTTTCACATTCAACTTGCATGTGCTGTTTAAAAAAATGTTGTTGTTTTTTAGTACAAATTAGGTTAAAGATCTGACAACAGATACCAATAGACATGTTTAGTTATAAGTCTGTGGATGTTTTAATGTTGTGGCAAATTTGGATAATAGGCAACAATGCCCAACAAAAAAAAATTCTTAAAAAAAAAAAGAGGCATAATTCTAACTGAATACATAATCAATGCTACATTAACTGCTCCCCAGGTCCTTTTACAGTTATGAGACGTCAGAGGTTAACTCTGATTATGACGCCAGTCCACTGATCCAGAGGACAACAAGCTCCCTGCTTCAGTATCAAGTGAACAAAACGGAAAAGAGAGAAGGGAATGCAGCTGGTGTTCGAGTCACCTCTAAGAAGTCCAAATCCAACCCAAACAAGCGCTCCCCAACAAGAGAACTTCATGGTACTGAAATTATGTTTTATAACAGCATGTTTTCTACTCTCAAGGGATATTTACATTGTGTAGGTGAATTAATAATGAAATGTATGCATATTTGCTCAGGCAGCAGAGGCAGTCTCAAGTCAGTGTCCATGATGACCATCTCAGAGTCGGACAACTGGGAAATTAGCTCCAGCTCAGGGATGAAATATGGGCAGTTTGTTGACTGGGAGAAGATTGACCCTGAAGCCGCAAACAAATACCAGCAGATCCTGCAGAGTGATCACCAGCAGCTGAAAACTATGGGCCGAGAGGGCTTCTGGGCCCTGCCCCACACACTTAGGGCCAAAGCTTACTATCACATCATTCACAGCATCAATTCCAGGTTTGTCGGATTGTCACATCGGATTTCATAAATTGAAATTGTATTATTTTCTGTCATGAAGAGAAGCATTTATGAATTTGTGAGAATTGATAAGACTTTTGCAAAATCATTGTTTACATTTTAATTTAAATCCACTGAGCCAAACAATCTGAGTATGAATTGATGTTATATCTGAGTAGGTCCGTCACTCCAGACAGAGATGTCCACAATGAACTGGCCAAGAAGCTCTTTGGAGAACAGAAAACCAGCACCCATCCGGTGCCAGAGTACATGGAGGCAGGGGAAATACCCAGGTACTTTTGTGAGTGAATAATGATTAATGTATCATGTTGCTTCATAAAACCTGTTTATACACAGTAAGTAGTTGCATCCTATTAAGGTGAAATTATTATACTGTATTAACCTTAAACTACCAAAAGTCCAAACCTAATAAAGCATAAAGTGTCCTCATCATATTTAAGTATGTCAAATGATTTATTTGGTTATTTTAACTTAAATCCGAACGTTGGTGGATATTATTTTTTTAGAAACTGTCTGGCCTCCTACATATGATGAATGTGATGCAAGATGCTCTGGTTGTGGTTAGTGGTTCAATTTTGGTCAGAAGAATAGAAGAATTAAGGATCCCATGGAAAAAATGCCACAGCTATGGCTTAAATGTTGAATTGTCATCTGTACATGTATACTTTTATATATAAAAAAGTGTGTTGTTGCTCTTCTTCTCTTATCCAGATATTGTCTCAACAAAGCAGGCCTGAACTCTGTTAAAAGGATCCTCCTTTGCCTTGGAAAATGCTTCCCAGACATGACCTTCTGCCCCATCCTGCCTGAATTGGTCTCCCTCATCCTCCACTTCAGCGAGGATGAAGCTGAGTGTTTCCACAGTGTGTCCCGACTTATCTGCTACAATGACCCCAATAAGCGTTACATCGACCAGACCTTCCTCACCTACCGTGCTTCCTGCATGACCTTCGGAGATCTTGCTAATAGGTGTTGCAGAGGCATCCGTAAGCTGATCGCAAGCTCTCACCAGAACCTCTTTGACTTTTACTCTGACTGGACCATATGGATATTCGCTGACCTTCCGTTCACATACGCCATCAGAGTGCTGGATGTCTACATATTGGAGGGCTACAAGGTCCTCTACAGGTTTGTTTCTGCGGCACATGTAAACAAAATCCTTAAAGGTCCCATTTTGTAAAAATTGAGATTGCTGTGTCTTTTTGTTTATAAGGCAGGTAGAGGTGCTTTATAAATACTGTATATATATATATATATATATATATATATATATATATATATACTCCAATTACCTTGAGTAGCTATTAAAGGTATAATCTGTAAGATTTTCATCTCCTGGATTGTCTGTTAAGTTACTATCTATCAAAGAGTGAGTTAAAACAATGGTGATTGATCATATGACTTGTGAGTGAGCTTGTAGTAAGGGCAGAAGTGTGTATGGATTTGAGAGGGTAACATAGGGGATTGACTGGAAGTAGAGAGGTGAAAGTGAGTGTCAATAGAGTTTACTAAAGAGCAAGGCTCACCTGCAATTACAACTTACCGCCACAGAGGTTGCTATAAACAAGGTATATAATATTGTTTTTCACACGCTTCCGCACACACACACTCCCTTTTTTAAATCTAATTTTTTATTTATTTAATTATTTAGTTTTTGTTATTTATTATACCTATAAAATGTATTGTTGTTTTATTGAATCTTTATGCTTTGGCAACATAGTCTTTGTGACATTCATACCAATAAAGCTGAATTGAATTGAATATCTCAAATCTTATGGATTACAGATTTAATTGTGCAGCTGGTCCAGGCTTTTGAGTTGTTATCAAACTGAAAAGATCAAATTCTGATGGTAAAACAAGTCATTTTGCAGAGGTTGTGCCGCTTGAAAAATGTATCCACAGATTTACAAACATCTCTTTTGCCATGTAAGTCCACAGCTGTCTTTCCACTACCACAACACTGCCAGCTGCAAGGCTATCTTCCAGCCAGCCGGAGTTGATGGCACTGGGCTGCCAGCCAGGAGAACAAAAAGCATTAAGCTGTGTTCAAGAGTATAACTGTTGCCATTTAGCCAGCAAAATAAATGAACGGCACTCTCCAGCGGCATTAATCCGAAACACCGATAGTCCGACAATGTCTCACTAGACCGATTGTTTTCCTTTTTTCTTAGCAATAATGAGAAATGAGTTGCTGCATCCGTCTCCACGCCCAAAGACTCTCAGGTACGCCTCAGGTCACGGCAGCCCTGCACGGCCCTACTATAAACGTTCGGCCATGTTCACTTGGAAGTTGACCCCAAAATGGCCTTAACGTGGCACCATTTTGGCTTTTGGTGCGGTAGTGGAAAGACAGCTAATGGGGAAAAGTATATTTTGTCCCACTGGGCATTTTGATGGGCACAGAAGCTGCAATTCCATTTGGCATAGTAAGTAAGTACTGTATTTCACATTTCATTCTTTGTATAGGGTGGCATTGGCCTTGCTCAGCCTCTACAAAGTCTCTGTGTCATCTCGAGTTGCAGACGTGGAGGACTTCAGAACGGATATGAAAAGGTTTGTGCAGAGTGTAGCTCGCCACTGCACCGCTGAGAACCTTCTTAAAAAGGCCTTCATGATTCCAATGGCCACGCGGAGAGAGCTCAACCTCTTGTTTAATGCCAATAAGGACTCCCTCATGCAAAAAGGTGTCAGCACACACCAGAAGAGGTGGGTTAATGCACACAATTTTGTAAGAATTTGTTTCTAATATGCTTATAAATCATCATGTTTTGTAAAGGACTGACTTGGCAGTTTTATTTCATATTCTCATCATAGCATTTTTTACCTTCCTAAAGGCAGTCCGTTGAGTTGGTGGACTTCAACAACTTCACTTCCAGTGTTGTGACAAGGACTGAGATGAGAGTCGTATGGGCCTGGATACCTGAGCGCTTTGCCCTTTTCAGCCCAATTAGGCTGTTTCACACGGCTGAACACGGAAGAAGCCTTGCTTCGTAAGTAACGTTTATCCAATACTTTAACACCATAGACAATCTGCAAGAAACAAAGTAATGAGTTGTGGCTTCACATGCATGAATTATGGCTAGATGTCTTTCTTGCATATGTCAGAAGCCTTTACATCTTTTAGTTGTGTCTGAAGACATTTGCATTATTAAATAAGACCGGGTCAATATGTTTCAGCAGTGAAAAACAGATTCTCAGATCTAGTTACATAACAGAAAGGGGCATTGTCTTTTCACTATCAACATGTTTGCTTTGACTGTGAAAGCAAAGTGACTCAAAGTTTATTGGCCCTCATTTATCAATCTTGCGTGAAAACGGGCGCAGAGTTTAGCACAGAATTGGTCATAGGAAAGGACCCACGTGTGATTTATGAAACATTCGTATGGGACCAATCTCAGCATACGGGCCTTGATAAATGCGGCGGCTGTTCCAACATGTTCCGCCCTTAAATAGTCCTGTTTCGGAGGCCTCGCCCACTGAGGTCAAAAATGGAGAGGAGAAACGCTGGGAAGAAAAGACACTTTTTCGACACAGAGATCGGCATCCTGACATCCGAGATGGAGCATAATAAAGATTAGTTTGTCAGTCTTAAGAGTGGAATAAAAGGGGCCTGTAAAAACGCTGTATGGAAAAGAATAACGGAGGCAGTCAACCCGAAGCAGCGCTCCACTGTGACCCGTGTGCGTGTGTGCTCAATGCTGAACCTGGCTCCTGCTCTGTAGCGGGGTTTGCCAGCAGGGTTATTAGGTTTACCGTTAGAGGATAACCTTTGTCACCTAGAAGAACCATACCAAAATGTTAATCATCTGATACCTTGTTTGATTTAATGCAATTTATTGAGGGTAGCCACTAACCGAGGAGATGACTTTGGCTCTGCAGTGCGCTTTCCTTTTCATTCATTCATCTTCAACCGCTTGTCCCTGTCGGGGTCGCGGGGGGCTGGAGCCGAGCTGTTTTGAAATATAAAAGAATCGTGTGTCCCCCCCTGGTCACCTGGCCACCACGTTTAAAAGCGATAGCTTGGCATCATCACCTGTACATTTATTGAGTGGTTTTTGCGATTGATGAATGCGTAATCATTAATCTTTGGTGCCTTCAGACGCACATGAGTACAATCAATTGCTCCAACCACAATTTTTATTTTTTTTATTCGTTTTAAGAATCCGTTTTTGATCTGTTCTTAATATGTGACTGCTTATGCTTAATGCCAGATTTTGCTGTGCTGCACCGCAAATCACAGGCTGAAATTTGCGTACACAATCTCAGACCAGACGTGAGATTTGATCGTAGCTCCCGCCCACGTCCAAATTGATAAATGCCGAAGATGCCAGGAAATGGTCGTACGCACGTTTTTCTGCCGTACGTTTGTTTGATAAATGAGGGCCACTGAGTTCAGTGGTGGGGAACGCTGTTTATGAAAAATACTTCAAGTTCCTTAGTGTGTGGTTGTCTTTTATTTTGTAACAGATGATTTTAAAAAGCAACGCTTCATATGGAAAAATTGATCATTTCTGCCAGTGATGCCAGTGATGCCGGTTATGCTGCGTTCACTTCTAATCTGAAATCGGGACTTTCCAACTTCTGAGACAGGCTTGTAGTAAGGGTAGAGGTGTAATAGGAACATGGCTTGCCTGCCATTACATCTTAATGCCAAAGAGGCCACTAAAAACAAGGTATCTCAAATCTTACGGATTATGGATTTAAAATGTGATCTTGTCTTGCATCTGACTCATTCAGCTCAGCTTCAGATAAGACACAAAATATTCTCTTTGATTATAGGAAAATAATAGAATAGAAATACTTCATTGATCCCAAGCTGGGAAATTGCATATACAGTACAGGCTTTGTCATGTATGAATTTATGGGCTACGTTTAGTCATCAGTGACACTGCCTGGTAGCAGTTTATGGGATATTAAAAATGAACAACCTAAACTAATTTTTCCTCTTTTATATAGATTCTATTCACATGTTGAGGGACACGAACCAGCGGTCTTGATTATCAAAACTGTGGATGAAGAGGTAACAATAGAAAACATAATGAACATTGAGATCCATCAGAGAATTTGTGCTATGCTTTTCTTTTTTTATTTAAGGAGAGACACTATAGGTATTTTTTTTAACTTATAGGTATAACTATGAAACTTCCCCAGCTGATTCCCAGCTGCTACTTACATAAAGACAACATTTTCTTTTACAAGTTTTCTGATTATGTATTGTAATACCCATACATTTTGCAAGCCACTACAGGCGAATAGGCTAAAAGGTGTTAACTAGATATCACCATGAATCTTCCCAGTTGATTACTAACAACTAAATGAGCAAACCAGGCATTATCTAATGATTTATTGAATCTAGGGGAAATCTATAGATGCAAACAGAGAAAGTTGTGTCAAATATTTTCATGGAAGGAAATTATGATTATGATTTTGCCTAGGGTGTCTCCCCTTAACATAATCTTTATGCCAATAATGATAATAATCAGTTTATGGAATACATTTTGTATCATACTGAAATATTTCTAATTTCTCAGGTCTTTGGTGCCTTCCTGTCAACAGACGTGATAGAAAGAAGAAAGCATGACTCTGAGGGACTTGCATATTTTGGAACTGGAGAATGTTTTGTTTTTACGGTGAGACATATTCCTGCTTTCTTCTTCTTGAATTCAACTCTGGTACTACACATCGTAGAAGGTTTGCTGTAACATGCTTCAAGTCAATGGATTTTTGTCAACTTCATCTAAAGTATTTTTATTATCATTTGTCAAACAAGAAATGTGCTTACTCTTTCAGCTTCGTCCCAGCATGGAGCGCTACCAGCGGGCAATGGTCAACATAATGACCAGAAAAGCTTGCCCTCAGCAGGTTGGAGACCGCAGTAGTGCCTCTTCTCAGGTAGCCAGTAGTGGCTGCTTCCACATCACCACAACCACCCCCACCACAGCCACCACAACTCTGACCTGTCCTGCTGGAACACCCCAGGATCCCAGCTACCTGACAATCCCCTTCACTACCCCATCAGAGGAACCGATGACAGCCAAAGAGCCAAAGAGACCCAAGGAACAAGAAGCCTCCATGTTCATAGCAGGCTGTGACAGTCAGCTCATAATCGGTATGCAAGTTGAACATATGGTTGGATCTTGAGGAAAATGTCTAGTCAACAGTGTATGTGTATGCATTGCTGATGTACTGTATGTGTCCTCTCTTAGGTGGTGATGGAGGACATGCACTCTGGCTACAGGAAGACCTAGAGGGGGGATACTCAGAGACTTGTGACACATTTAAGAGTATCCCACTCTGCAAGGGGCATTTCAAGATCCAGGTCCTGGAGGTGTGGGGCATCCAGAACTCTATTTCCTTTTCTCACAGTTTTCCCGCTAAGTAAATCCAGCAACTTTGCAGGTTTTGCAATCAACACAAGTTTTTTCATGATGCCGTTTCACAGGACTTGATTTTTATGTAAATTTCTGATATTTATTTTGTGAAAAGCACATATATACACAAATTGTGATGCATCTGAGTGAAATTGTTCTTGACCTGTGTCCATGTCAAGTCAAGCTTGTATAACCAGTTATAGGGCCTATCACATACATGAACTCTACAAGACCACATAAACAATGGTTCCTATTGTATATCAAGATGCATGTCGTGCGATTTGAGCTAATTAATTCTAGTTTCATCATTATTAATAGCTAAAGTAATTCTGATTTTACCTCCCATGAAGTCTAGCTATTTTGCTGTTCAGACAGTTATCTGTTGTGAAAATGACAATGTAGGCTTTACTTCTACATGTTTTTTTTCTCATGTTTTTGCAGTTTATCTGAATTTGATACACAATTAAACTTCATGTTCTTTTTAACATGTGATGATCAGTTGGTCATTATTCATTGTTTTGTTTTGTCAATGTTTTGTCAATCTCTACGTAATAACTTATGTATATATATATTTATATAAAACCGTATATATTTATTGTCTATGTATGGGTCAAAAGCATACATTTCTTCCTGAAAAATGTTTTACTTCCTATATGTTCCGTTTAACTTTTCTAACTTTAAAGTTTAAAGTCTCGACATTGTCAGGACTTTACACGTGGAACATTAACCTAGGCTACCAGTGCTTTTTGTAGGCATATAAAAGTATGTGGGCATGTTTGCTGTTCAAATGACCTGAATGAATTAATATACATTAACCTATACACATCGTGTACAGTAGCCATTGCACATACTTGCAATTTGACCTAAATTAGGCCTAACATAGACCAGACTCGAGTTATGGCTATCAAAAGTAAATGACATGATGAATGATTTTTGGTCCCAGAATTATAAGACTTTCTGCATCCCAGTGCTGTTTGAACCATAGACATATATACATAGAATAGAATAGAATAGAATTACTTTAATGATCCCAGACTGGGAAATTATTTAATAGACGCCACATCGACTGCTGCTGTCCACTAGAGCAGCATGCTTACAGGGCAGCCATCTTGGAACAGGGCTACTTGCTCCTATTGTACATCTTCCCGATGCCTTGGACAAGATTTTTTTTCATAGTGCTCCCCTCCTAACAATAAAGGCAAACTGCAAAATACATTTTCCCAGTACGTTCTTCGACTATTTATTCTTTTTAATTGCACTGAGCCTGTGGAAATAATGAACCCAGCTAACAGACAGCAGCAGGTGCATGTGAGTCCAGTGCTGCGCGGTCACGCATGTCAGACAGTGGGTTATTGTGTGATGTGATTTCTGATAGGGGCATCTTATTAAAAGTATTTTTTTGTTGAGACCTAAATGTGTTTTGTTTTGTTTTCTATAATGAACAATAACAGCAAATGGGCATGAATTCAAATGAAATGATGCTGATGGTTAAACAGAAGCAAATTGTTTTTTTTGTGGTGACAGAACGTCTATGGCTGCGTAAAATCCATAGACTGTATAAAAAATGGACGTAGCCTCTCCGCCAGGGCCCGTTCTCTCAATTTGATCCAATCGTACTCGCCTGGGGGAACCGCCATCTTGTCGGACTTTGACTCCTCCTTATTTCCTCTTACCAAAAAAGGGCATTGATGTGATAATGGGGGGAGGGAGATACGGCCATCTAGCTGCCGTTTACAGAATTAGCCACATTAGCTCACATTAGCTCCACCGCCCGGGAGCTAGGCTAACAGAACACGTTACTAGATAAACGGGATTGGGTGTCTTGTGTCTCTAGCGGAGACTACACCAGCTCGGCAAGTCGAGTGCAGGTAATCCCGTGTCTCTAGAGAAGATGTGGCCCAAATCTCTCATTGTCAGTAATCAGCATTCAATCTATTCTGTCAGCAATTAATCAATTCTGTCACTTTCGTGGAGATGACACCGGCTCCGGGAGTAACGTGCAGGAAGCTAGCATTTATGATATATGATTTAAACTGATAATCAACACAGTACCGTGCTCATAGACTGTAAAACACCGACCCACATGGCCCGAATCCTCCCGTTGCTCCAGATTAACATCTAGTGTATGTACCATCAATAATAGGCTGTATTGCAAGTAATGTTGCAAGTGCGGCTAATTGATTAGCATACCAAAGTTAACGTTAACACGGTGACTTCCTGCACCATCTGTTTGTACAGCTGATCGAAGAGAAAACCATCTTGTCACTTATGGAAACACCATCACACAAATGGCCGCAGTCCAGTTCGAGATGACGGAGTTAGCATGCTAATCCTGACAACTAGCCTCCGAGGCGAAGTGAGGGCCAGGAGCTAGCTGTCACTCCAGAGGCTGCACCCCTAATTAATCATAAACTTTAACCTCTAATTAAATAAAAACTAGCCTATTACAAAATGTCACCCTACTGAGTGTTGTCATGGAGATATGACCGAAACATACACACTAGAATGTTGGTGGTCAATGAGAAACTGCTCTATGTGCAAACTACTCCCACTGGCCACTCGGAGAACTGCAGTTTTTGGCACTTCCATATTGGATCAACCAGGAAGTCGCCTGGGGGGCTTGGTAAAAACACAGAGTGAAGCCAGGCTTCGGCTCACCTCATCTTCCCCGGAGCTCCGAGGTCATCTTCTTCTTTGCTGACCCACTACTGCTGTTACAAAATAATTTCCCAGTCTGGGATCATTAAAGTAATTCCATTCTATTCTATTCTATTCAAACGTTACATTGTATATTTTCTTCAAGTGGTGAATCTGTTATTATTATGTTGCGTTCACACCAAACACAAATGATGCAAATACAATGGCTTCAGAAGCTTGTATTGCATCGCTTGCTCACATTTTTGATCATCGTTTCTTTCGCGTCTATCACATGTATCTATCACATCACCACCATCATATTATTATTATATTGGTTGTTATAATTATTGTAGCCGTTGGATTTGTTGTCTCTATGTCTGCTGTCTTCACAAATCTTCTGTCAGAAGCTCCTCTGCTGATAACATTAAGTATAATTTGTATTTGGGTAGTAAAACTCTGTATCATATAAATCTGTGACGTTTTTAACACATCAGTACGTTTGGAAATCAGTCCAAAATTCAGCGAATAATTCTACTTAAAGATTGAGGAGTTCCTCTTTCCTTCGTATAATGATGCCACACTACCTCTGCTAGCCCTGTTCCAAGATGGCGGCGCTTTAGGTTTACTGTAACTTGCACAACGCTATGTTCTGTTAAATAAAACATGAACTGTACATAGTGCGTAGTATCTTCTCATCATTTAAATAACACAGCACAAATTAGGTTCAAGAAACTATAAAATAAAATAGTAATCAATAACCATTCACTTCCAAATTTATGGGACGCCAACTTTCTTGAAACCCTAAAGTAGAAGAATCCTTCACTTTCGAATTTCCGAGGGGTATTTGAAGGTATCGTGAAAGGGAATGGGGTGGGGGCATCATCATGACCACAATGGCAGCTACAGCTGGTTTAGCATGACTAGCGTTAGCTATCGTTAAATGTAAAGCGGGTTACATTTAAAACGTAGCGGACAAAGATGTGACAACCTTCGGTTTTTAAGGATTATTAGAGAGGTGGGACTCATTCTTATATGCCTGACTGGATCTTGTACGCCTTTTTAACTGTGCTCACGTTAGCTAACGCGACCACAACGGTTAGCTAAGTTAGCTAACGCTACCTAACGTTAGCACTTGTGTGCATGTGTGTCCCAGTCAGATAACCAACCGTCAACCCTCGAATTTGAAAGCCACTTCAGCAATTAAAATACGTTTATCACGTTACCAGACAACGTTCAGGGTTTCTCTGTCACGACACGGGGTCATGCTAAACCTGAAAACATTTAAGCCATAACGTTAGTTGCCAAGCAAGTCATTTATAGATGTTACATTCATCATGTAAATAACGTGGCTTTTCCTTCATCAGCTCTGAGCTACAGTCCCATTTCAAGTGTATTATGTACCGCTTGCTCAGGTACCGCCTGCTACATTTCCATCGTTTGGCATTGTTTCCTTATTCCGTCCATCATTTACTCAAATAACATTAATTTACATGTTACTGATATACAGAACCATCCCTCAAAGATCAGCATTTTAAATAGCTGAGCCGTTTGGTGTTAAAGTGTAATATTCTGAACAGCAAAGCTTTGGGTTAATAATTACATTATACCAAAATAACTAAATTTGGCCATGCATTTAACGTCTTAGGCATGTAATTTGTCATGTATCTGTACATGTCTACATCATGACACCAGCTCTTTTGGTCTTTAGACATAAATGTTCCAAACTGTAAGTTATGATCTCTCAAGTGAAAGATACAGTTTTTGCATGGCTACTAAACATGAAATAGGATTTCACAGTAAGAAAATAACTGTGATCCATTGTGAAACTTGGAAATTGTATTTTTCTAATCCACCATTCAAATATATAGGTTGATATCAGTGTATATGTCGACCACTAAATAACAAGACACTGTAGCACTGAAATGCAAAAATAGGTTTGTGACCAATTAGAAAGTAGCACTATTATATAGTTGGTCCACCAAAGAGAAATTATAAGTTGATTTTTCAGCAGGAAAATGTTTTGCTCAGTATCTCGCTCACAGTAAAATAAAAAAGATCCAAATATATATGTAAGATGTTAGTTTATGTTTTGTGCTATTGGTCAGTAGCTTTTATTTTAACATTTTCAAACTCCCAAATCAGTTTCAGCCTAAAAAAAATCCAGTGTTAGTCGGGCTATATTATGAATCATTGCTCTACCATACTGATGTGATTTTCTATATACCCTGATTGTGTCCGCTTATGTTTTGTATTTATAGAGGCTGAAGTCATGGGCCCAGACACTGCATCTGTTTCTAAAACAGACTCATCAGAAGAAAGTAAGTGTTGATGCTTCTTTGCATTTTTTTCAAAACATGTTTGGGTTAACACCCAAGTAACAAATCTTTATCTGATGCATAACTGATGCTCAGCAAAATATTGAACAATGTTATAAAAGTGTTTCATTGCAGACAATGGAACTCCCATTCAGATCTTATCTGTTATTTAATTCTCATTGAATAAAGTTGGAATAATGTATGTATAATATCCATCACCACAGAAGGCAGTCATTTTATTCTACTGATTTTTTTCTTTTTAAATTAAAGTATTCAATTGATATTCTTTGATGTGATTGTTCCTAAGGTCCTGGAGAAGTTGTTGAGAAGGTTATCTCAGAATCAGATTCCAATGATGCTTCAACTGCCACTGAGCCCGGGAACTCCAAACAGCCAGAAAGCAACACATCAGACAAGTTTTATCCTTGCTCCGTCTGTGGCAAGGTATTTGACAGACCATCAAAGCTAGAGAGGCATAAACCTGTTCACACAAGAAAGCCTAAGACTCTTCATAAGTGTCAGCATTGTGATAAGAGTTTCACACAACAAGAGAAGTTGATCAGACACCAGAATTGCCACAATAAGACCAACAAGCACCCCTGTCCTGATTGTGGGAAAGTGTTCAACAGGCCTTCAAAGTTAGAGAGACATAAGCGCACCCACTCAAAAAAACCAAAGGTGCCTCATCAGTGTCCATACTGCACGAAGACGTTCAGTAAACTTAACAAACTTGTCCGCCACAAGCGAATGCACACAGGGGAGAAGCCTTTCACCTGCTCAGTCTGCGGAAAAGGATTTTCTGAATCCGGTCACTGCAAAGCACATGAAAAAACGCATGAGGAGCAGCCAGAAAAACCTCACTGCTGCGCAGATTGTGGGATGTGTTTCTTCAAGGCCTCAGAGCTCCGTCGGCACTTCCGCTCCCACACAGGAGAGAAACCTTTCAGATGTACCCTGTGTGAGAGCTGCTTCTCCCGGTCAGAAGGACTTAAAAGACACATGAGGAGCCACACAGGGGAGAGACCATACAAATGCATTATCTGCGCAAAAGGATTTTATTCTCGTCAGGACTTGAATATTCATGGTTTGACCCACTCAGGAGAGAAACCACATCTTTGCCCCGTGTGTGGTAAAGGCTTCTCACAGCTGGGCAACATGAAAGAACATGAACAAAATGTTCATATTAAGTCTGAGAAATATATTTGCAATGAGTGTGGGGCAACCTTCACACGGTACAAGTCACTGACAAAACATCAGCGGACACACACAGGAGAAAGACCTTATCTGTGCCTCACCTGTGGTCGCAGGTTTTCATGGAGCCATTCTCTAAGCAGACACCGGAGGACACACGCACACAGACAGATGTCTATGGACACCTCCAAAGATATATAATGTTTTGAAGGACCCTCTGAGAATCCTAGTAGTTAAATATAGCAGTGAAATCCTTATAGAAGGGGCCTGTGAATGTTCTCATTTGTCCAGGTCATCGTTATCCTCGTTATCCCCTTATAGCAGGGAATTTCATCTTTAAGATATCTAGCTGGAGGCACAGTCAAACTGAAATTGACTAATTTGTAGTAATAATTTTCAATCTTTGTGACAGTGCAACTCACTGCTTGCTTTGTTATTTGTCCACAAAATATCAGTTGGGAATTTGTAATAGATTTGCTTTTTTAATCCCAAAATATTAATTGATCCAATGCTATTGAACTGTCTTGTCAGTTAAAGTTAATTTTACCTACTTAAATAGCCACCTTGTGGCTATTTAAGTACACTGCTGTATTTGGGAAAGCTGTTATTGCATCCTTTTTCTGACAGATTTTGGACTTGCCTTTTGATAATGTGGAAGAATTTCTTACATCATGAAATTAATTCCTGTCTGTTATTAACCAAAAGATGTGTCACAACCAAAGAAGAGTCGCCCTTCCAGTCGGCCTCAAACTCTTATTTGACATGCAACCAAATAGGTACTAGATACAATACGGACCTCTCTACAAAGCCTCTGCAACTGGAGATGTCAGACTAAATCTGACTGAATGTCTGCTTCCCAAATGATTGATTAACTTCATCTGACGTATTATGCTACCTCACTAACAGTACCCAGCACAAAATGTGTTTTTTTGTCAAAAACAATTAAATGCCAAAACAAAAACAATTTTGTACTCATATCAAATTACTCTTTTTGTTTTAATAGTTAAAGCTTCACAGAATGGTCAATGCTATGATGACTAAGTGCAGAGATGTACTCAATCCTCTTTGCAGGTATATTACTCTCGCCTAATGAGACAGAATTGTAAGCAAGGTACACTCCGTCACCTCAGTGAAGAGGGCCGATTCAAAGGTCTGGGCCCAGGCAATAGTACCCTTCACCACTAAATTGAAACACCTGCTCTGAGATCACTGATGGATGTGTGGTCAGAAGTGCAGAAGCTTTAAAGCTTAAATGTTGAACAGTGGTTTGAACTATACAGTACAGCAGCACTTTCCCTCTGGTATGAGCTTTGTAAAATAAAAATGAATATACATTTCTTTCTCAGTTTGGCTTTATCTCATATCTAATATGTTTCACGTATATATTGTGTAATTATGTGATACATTGATTTTATTTGTGGTACGATCTACATACATGGTAGGTTACTCAATAAATTGATACCTTATTGTGCTGCAGTTCACTGCATAGTAACAACACAAGTGGCCCACGCCACTCTTAAATACATATTCACGTAATGTGCTCAAATGTAATTTTTTAGCTGTGATTTGAACTTTGAGTCTCCCTGAAAACTATTTTATATGAAATATAGCCATTAATAAAATGTCTTTATACAACAACTATTGCAATTAGAGCTTCTTATTTATTTTGCCTACTTATAAAAAAATGGTGGTCACAGATTAAACTGTAGATCAGTCTCTAGCAATAGCTAATCACATCTGAAAAAAAAAAAGAAAAATACTTTAGTTTTCCCTCTGGGTGTGTTGCTAACATCACCTACTTTGCTATTACATTTACCAGTGTTGTACCGATGTATCTTACAGTTTGTAGATCACATGAAGGCAGCGTCCAATGGCAGTGGCCAGTCGAACCCAGCTGTTGCTAGGTAACATTTGTTTGGTGTAACGTTGGTTGAAGAACTGAAGGCCTGTTTGAGAAAACAACGCCAGCGTTATTTTTTTTGAGGAAAAAATAATTGAACTTCTTGATGAAAGTAGGCTTGTCTTAACACTTTGCAGACATTTTTTTTCAGCCATGGCTCTTGAAACACAGGGCGTACCTCAACTTGAACTGGAAGCTGTAATTGGGTTCAACGGTAAGTCAAACTTTGCGGTTCTAGCGTTAACCTAAGTTAGCTGACGTTAATTTAACCTAGCGTTAACACAAATCAAACTAACAAAGCTAGCAAGCTAGTTCTCGCACTTCTCCATCATTGTAATGTTGGTAGGTTTTGTGATGTTAAATGTCAACGTTAACGCTACGTTTTAAAATTATACAACTTTAGGACTAACGACAATGTGTTTTGCTGACATATATATATGACTAATTACCAATATTAACGTTACACATATTACCAAACGTTTTTTCAAATTTGTGTTAGTGTACTTGCAGCTATAACAGCACGTGCTATCACAGGAAACAATTTAATCAAATAAAAAAGGCTCTAATTTCTGGAGGAAAGCAAGTATACCGATCAACGATACACATTTGGCTTATCATCATTATGTAAATGCTTTAAAATTGTGGTTTGTTTCGGATGACCAGGTGTGGATAATGCACAGACTGACCTCACCTGCAGCCTATAAGCCCCATGTGGAAGGGCCCTGGATAGGGCCACATCATTTGGCCAGGTTCATAAAGTCAATTTGGCAATACATCATTGCTACAGGAAAGCAGACTGGCAAAAAATATCAGAGATGAAAATACGACAGTGGAACGCAAAAACAAAAAGCTTTTACAGTGAGCTGACTAGAGACAAGTAGGCTACAACATCTCCAGGACAGCAAATGTAGAGATCTTCAAATATAAAAAACTCAAATCACTAGGACACACACACACACACACACACACACACACACACACACACACACACACACACACACACACACACACACACACACACACACACACGAGGGATTGTGTTTCAAGTTAACTGTGGACAATCATGCAATTAATAATCACATACCTTGTTTCAGACATCTAACCAAAAACTTCAAATACTTTGAAACAAACAAGGGAACAGGAGGTGCTAAAATGCTAACTAATTTCTGGGTTTTTAGGACTCATTCCTGCAGCACTTCAACTGGAAAAGATTGCACATTCTCAGGTCATCTACCAAAGGACCATCCACCCTAATCACCATAATCACAGGCTGTTTATCTTTTTCCATTTCTATCTTACACCATGTTATCTTATTTTATGTTATGTTGTGCTACATTTTGTCTCATCAGGGCATGTGTTTTCTGGCCTGAGAGTGCATCCAGACAGAAACCACCTCATCTATCCTTTGGGATGTGCAGTCATTCTGAAGAGAATCAAAGATGGCAAGCAGGACTTCCTGCATGGACACACAAACAATGTATCCTGTATTTCAGTGTCCAAAAGTGGATTATATATTGCCTCTGGACAGGTCAACTTCATGGGCTTTCAGGTAGGTGTAGTTGCTAAACATTTTCTTCATCTAAAATATCTGATATGGTTAACTCAACTAAAACTCAAACACCAGAACTTACCTGTTTACTTTTTTCCCCCCATTTTACAACAATGAAGTGTTTTTTGCTTTATAAATATGTGGTCGTGAATCCATTTTCAGTAAGGAATGGCAAAGCAAAGGAGTCATTTTAACATGTTACATTTTGAATAAATATATACATATTTTCCTAGGCTATGGTTATTATCTGGGACTATGCAAAGCGAACAATCTATGCTCAGCTGCTGCTCCACAAGGCAAAGGTAGAGGCACTGGCCTTCTCTCCCAACGACAAGTACCTGGTGTCCCTTGGAGGTCAAGATGATGGCAGGTAAATATAAAGTTTGGGTGTTGCAGTCCAGAGTAAGTTGTCTCTGCACTATATCTAGATTTTAAATGTGGCTTACAGTACCTCATTATAACAACAACATATTAATGGCATGTTTGAGTTGACACAATGTCATTGCCATATTTACTTAATGACCAGTCTCCACAGTGAGGCATACGCCATTTTGCCATGTGACACCCAGAACAGTGTTCACTACAGTGGCCATCTCTATGCCATTTGAGACATTTCTGTTTTATCCGCTTTATCACAGTTTCTAACACTTGAAAAATACAGTAATATCCTGTAAGAAAATTCTCTCTTTTACTAAATTCACTTAACTGTACATATTCTTTATTTGTTTAATGTGTGAGTTGTTTTTCTTTGTGTTCTCAGCATAGTGGTATGGAATATTGAGACCAAGCAGGCCATCTGTGGGAGCCCAGCTTCAGCACACAGTGCCGGTCACTGCCTCACTGTTCAGTACTCGAACAACAACGACAATATCTTTGTTTCTGCTGGGAGGTGAGTGAATCATGTCTATTGGCAGTCTGTAAACCAAGTGTCAGCCTAGTGCAACTAAGAAGTAACATTCTTTTTATTATCTTAGAGTATTTTAATATCATTGGTCTTCCTTGGCAGTGGAACATTGCGAGTCTGGGAGCTGGACCTCCCCAACAGGAAGATCAGGCCAACTGAGTGTCAGACAGGCAAGCTGAAGAGGATTGTGAAATGTATAGAGGTACAAGTCTTTCATTCACATTAGTTTGTTTCCCCAGTTTATTTCATTAAAGCTATGGTCTACATTCTGAAAATCAGTTGAACCTCTGAGACAGATGTGAAAGGCACCCCCCCCCCCAACCAAAAACTTCCCCTCAGTGTTCCAAGGTCACCCCCCCTTCAGCCTTTTCCTTCTCCTTGGTAACAGACTCTCAGGTAGCTGAGCTGTTAAGCTAATTTTTTGGTTCTTTTTACTATTCATAATGTGTAGATTGGACGATAGGACCATAATTGCCGTATAAACGATGTTAATAATAATTACCAATATTCCAAAACATAGACCATAGCTTTAATATGCATTTTGAGGTCCATCTGAGTTTTACAAAATTGCTCTTGCCAAAAGTCACGAAATGATTGGTGGTACAGCTGAAGTAGTAAAAATCTATGAACATGACTAGAAATTGAATGTGATTTTACTCTTTGAATTTTTAAACGTTCAATTTGATATTAGATAGCTTTGCTCATGTCGACTTGTTTATATTACACAGATCTCAGAGAATGATCAATTCATTTTCTGTGGCACCACCAGTGGAGACATAATGAAAATCAACCTGAAGACGGGGCTCCTGAGTGACTGTGGTCCAGTTAAAATAAAATTCTGCCTGGTAGGTCAACACAACAGGATTTATTACATTCCTAATTTGTCCCTGTCAAGGTAATTTCAGCTGTAGATCTTTCACATTATCCTAATAGTCAGAAGGACCCCTGCTGCATATAAAGAGCTGATTGAACTGTATTCCTGATGGAATGGTATACTTTGGAAGTATAGGGCTCATGTCATGTCATGTATTTCATTCGATAAGTAACTAAAATGTATTTTATATTTTTAATGGATTATGCTCTTCCTTGTCATTCCTGAAATCAGGCTTGTTGTGGATACGTTCCCTTACTACTAGTATCCAGAGCCTTTGATTTTATGTGGGAGCTTTTTAGCTTATACTTCCTGGCAATAATTAAGTCAGCTCTGCAACATTGCAGTAAACTCAAGAGGTTTTCTAGACATATGTTTCGGCTTGACTATATCGTAAATCTCACTGCTCATACCTTTTCTGTGCAGGGTGTCAATGTCCTAAGGATTCTGAAGTCTGGGGACCTGCTTGTAGGCTCTGGGTCTGGCACCTTCACTCTGTGTTCCAGGACTAATTTCAAACCCCTTAAGTGAGTCCACAAACTGTGTAATTTGAATCACACCCATTAAAAAAATACTTACATTTGGTAATAATACATGGTGTGTGAGGTTCACAGCTGGGCGTTGTGTCCTTGGGCAAGACACTTCACCTACCTTGCGTCAATGTGCTGTATGTTTGAGGAGGTGGTCGGAGGGGCTGTAAGCGCTGATTAGCAGCCATGCTTCTGTCAGTCTGTGACGGGCAGCTGTGAATACTGTCATAGTTTACCACAACCATGTATGTCTGTGTGTATGAATGAAACCTGGGCTCTGTAAAGCGCCTTGAGTACTGAGAAAGGCGCTATATAAATCCAATCCATATGCTCTCTATATCTGCATTACAAAAATTGCCTATATAATACGATACAATATACTTTACTATCCTGTAAGGAAATTTCTCTTGTACTCAAATGCTGCACACCTCACATATTGTCTTAGCTGCCTCCATAGCAGTAAAAAAAACAAAAAAACAATCTTTAAACAAAGAAACATGTAATGAACCCTATGTTACAGTGTTACAGTGCTCATTGTTACCTGCTTTTTTCCTCTTCTCCATTGTTAGGGAAGTGCAGCTGGAAATGGGAGTAACATCCATCGCTATAAGAGGAGAGGGCCAGCAGTTCTTTGTTGGTACGGAGGCTGCTCAGATGTACCGCTTCACTTATGAGGACTTCAAAGCTGAACTCATTTCCACCAGCCACAACAGTGCTGTCAAAGACGTAGCCATATCTTTGTAAGTAGCGCAAAGACAATTCAGCGAGAAAGAGTCCCACCTGAGACGATAAAAAACGTCAAAATCCCTTTTTTTTCCTTTTACAGCTTTTGAATTCGGCAAGGAATTCAGAGAATTAAAACTCCATAATGCTGTAAAAGAATCCCTTTGCCCTGGAGCGTGACAGGACAGAAGTATTGATGATGGACTGTTTAAAATCAGCCATGTTTATGACTTCATGTTGGAGATTAATATTATTATTACATTATAGTTAATTTCCAACAAACACCAATAAACACAAACACCAATCAGTGTTAGGCCAGCTGGCTGTTCAGATCTGTATATGACTGTTTAATGTCTTATGAGCAGGGGTTGTCGGATTCAACATTTTCAAAACCAACAGTGCTTCTCCAGTGTTTCTCCAAGCTTGACATGAGGCTAAAGTGGTGCCTACAAGCACACAGCAGCACTTCACAAAATAATATTTGTGCTCTTCAATAAGAAGAGTTGAGTCAGCCAGTCAGCATATCGTAATGCCAAGTTTGCTTGCTCGCTCTTTGTAAGTTTCCTTCACAATCACAGATTTCCTCTTGTACCAGAAGTATTACAAATACAAGAAATATAGTATCTTCTATGTGTCATCTATAGGGCAACAACTACAAGCGATAATTTTAAGCACCTAGTGTAAATATCGATACGTCTTTTTTGGGCAAACAACTCAAACCCCATTAATCTCCCGTAATGCATGGCTTCAGTACCCCACTGTGCTCACTAGAGGGTGTCATAAGCCTGCCTCATTATGTCAGTTGAAGTTTAAAAACTCAATGTTGGTTTTAGGTACATTGTACAAATACCTGGGTAATGTATTGAATCTAACTTCATTGTGTCATTGATTACATGGACAATTGGTTAAATGTAAGGTTAATGTCAGTATGCTTTTAACCTGAACATCCCATATTTCTTCTTTGTTTTTTTTTCTACTAGTGGAACGTCTGAATTATTTGCAACCTGCTCTGAGGAGGACATCAGGTTGTGGCACATAGACAAGCCCAAAGAGCTGTTGCGCATTACTGTACCCAACATGACCTGCAATTCCCTGGACTTCATGGTTGACGGACATAGCATCATCAGTGGTGGGAATTATCTGCAAACAAGAGCATACAGCACTGGAGCTCATTATACATCAGTCCTGTTTATATCAGTTCCTCAACACCTACTGCAATTTTTCCTAAGTTACCTACTACCTACTAAAATAACATTAACATAACAAAATTTCACTCTTTTCCAGCATGGAACGATGGTAAGATTCGCGTGTTTGCACCTGAAAGTGGCCGGCTCATGCTCATCATTCACAACGCACACAGAATGGGCGTGACAGCCATCGCTGGTACAAGGGACTGCAAGAGAATCGTCAGTGGAGGGGGAGAGGGGCAGGTCAGTACACATAAAACTCAAAAGTAGAATTTTTCAAAAAGTGGGGTAATGTTCAGTGTTCTCACCAAAATGAAAATACAAAGCACACATAAAATTCTCCACAAGCACCATGATAATGTTACATTTTAGAATTGCAGTGCCTACTTATTCCTCCAAGATGTCAGCAATTGTCTGCTATTAGACACCATGTGTACAAAATGAAAAACAGTTGGTTGCACAGCGCACCATTTTCTTGACATATTTTTTAATTAAGAAGCCATATGCTTAAAAATGTTATGATTATGCTGCTTGTTTTTTGTTAGTAAGTGCAATAAGGTAATAAGTTGTACATCCCAAGTGAATTCTTAAATTTCTTCGTGAGAAAATGTGAAGCTGTGAATTTTTCAAGATAATTTAAGTTTAGATGCTTAGCTTCATGCACATAGTTACACTGTTTAATAGAAGTGACCATCCGTACACACTGTATCACCCTGCAAATGCATATTCAACATGTAATGCTTTTGAGCACTGTGGCATGCAATGATCGCGGTTTGACAGATTTAGAAAGGAGTTCTGTTGAAGATTGTTGATCTTGATGTTCATAGTTGTGCTATTGTATTACAAATCACTGAAAAGGAGATAAGAAAGAATTTTCGGGGCCTAAATAAGTTTGAGTTAACCTGTTGCAGGTGCGTGTTTGGGAGCTTCAGCCACATGGCCATCGGCTGCTGGAGACCATGAAAAAGCACAAAGCCACCGTCACTTGTATCAAAATCAAGAGCGACGACAAAGAGTGTGTCACTGCTAGCTCTGATGGTGCCTGCATCATTTGGGACTTAGTGTAAGTAGCCCTTCCAACACATCTTAGATAGTTCTTGTATAGTAAGTGTATAAAATACTATTTTGGAGATAGAACTTTTTTTTTGTAGTAGTATGAAATGCCATGCAGAGCTCCACTAAGTCAAAATTGGAATTAATTCATTCTCAATTTTACCCCTCAAGGTAGATGACCTTAAATTAAAACTAGGTGTATTTTGTGGAGAGCAGTCGAGTTGAATAAAGAAGTGGAAAGGCATGTTCCTGGATCAGTTAATCACATTATCCACCAAAAAAAACATACCATGCCATGTTATATAAATATTCACTAGAAATAAACTTGCTGCTTTCAGTTCTTATAATGAGAGAGAAATGCTGAAACTGTTCATTTGTCTCTGACTGGTATAGTAGGAATACAAATAAATGCAGTGTATTCTTTAAAATCCTTTAATCCCCGGGACTTCTTTTGAGAGGAGAATAAAATCTTTGAAAACTCTGATGGTGGTCATGTTTTTTCACTGTCTATCCTCTTAAATGAACAAGTCTGTGGATTAAGGGCTTTCAGGCTGTATGCATCAAGAGGAGCATGGAATTCCTTTTTTGTAGGATTAATTCAATTCAGTTCAATTCAATTACTAACAAGCTGATGTAAAGAATATTAGTCAGACAAGAGCATTAATGACTGATTACCCATCTAGACATTCAGGGTGTGTGTGAATGTCACAACACATTTAACATTTTTTTTAACGTGTTAAAAAGATTGTTTATTTTTGTTTGCCTGGAAAATGAAACATATTTTATCACATTGAAATTCACTTGGCTGTCTTATGATGTGAGAACACTTTTACCATGTGATATTTCTAGATTGCTGCTACACTGGTGAAAGTCAGCCTTTTCTCTCTTCTCTTTTTTTCCATCTTCTGCATTTCCTGCTGTAGGCGGTTTGCAAGTCTTCAAATGGTGATTGCCAACACACTGTTCCGGACAGTGTGCTACCACCCAGAGGAATATCAGCTCATTACCAGTGGCACTGACAGAAAGGTGTGTTTTGTGACCATCAGTGATAGAAGAAGTATTAAGATCCTTTACTTAAAGTGTAATTCTGGCGCAAAAATGATCACCAAAGTCCACTTCAATAGTGGTAGTAGTGGAAAGATAGCTATTGACAATGCTAACATGCTGATGTTAAAGTGTAATTTAGGCGCAAAATCATCCCATGGTATTTTTCAGCACTTAAATACATCAAATAAGCCATTTAGACCGTTTTTTTTGTGTAACAACTATTAACGGAGAAATCCAGTAGAGTCGCAAATAGCCGTATGTGGCTAACACTGATTAGTTCAGGGAAGTATGGTGAAGGCATTAAAACAGCTTTTTTTAACCACTGATATTGCTTAAAATAACACCAAACCTCTGCAGTAGCATGATAAGTATCACATAAAACGAAGCACCAACAACGTAGTTAGCGAACCCGGAGTTAATTAAAAGAGTGTTTTGAAAGACTTACCTACTGGCCCTGGTACCAGCTCCTCTCATAGTAAAGGCCATTCAAGTCGATTACCAAATCCAATCCAAAAAGAAGGAGCGCATTGGTGCTTAGTTTTATGTGCAGGGATACTTATCATGCTACTGCGGAGGTTTGGTGTTATTTTGAGCAGTATTATAGGTTAAAAGACTTTTTTAATGCCTTCACCGTACTGCCCCGAGCTAATCAGTGTTAGTCACGTCTGCTTGTCAGCGACTCTACCAGATTTCTCCATTAATAGTTGTTACACGAAAAAAACTCTTTCGATGGCTTATTTAATGCATGTAAGTGCCGAAAAAGAACATGGGATGATTTTGTGCCGGAATTACACTTTAAGTAAAAGTAATAATACTGCACTGTGAAAATACTCCACTAGTAGTAAAACATGTCTAATAAAAACTGGTAAAAATCCTGCATTCAAAACTACTTTATTAAAAGTATGTCATTATTATAGCAAACATACTTAAAGTATCACAAGTTAAAGTACTCATTATGCAGGAAAACATTTCAGTCAGTGTCTTACTATGAAATATGATATAAAGGATTCATTTTACTGCTGCATTAATGTGTATGGTGCATTTGCTGCAGATGTTTAAGCTTGTGGACATTTGAACCCCTTTATATACTGTTGGGCAGTTTCATCTACACCAATGCATCATATTCAATCAGATCATCAACTAGTAACTTTAGCTGTTGTGTAAATGGTATTATTCAAGTAAAGGACAAGTACCTTGAATTTGAGTTATAAATGAAGTTATATCCCAACCCGTTAATGCCATTATTTAGGTCTCAGAAATATGCTTGTGTATCTTTACCTCTTGGTTGGTTTTATGCACTAGCATGCAAGAGTTGGTTTGCAAAGAATTCCCTGGGACGCAACCCAGCAATCATGCCTCACAGGAAAAAAATTGTATTGATTGTGATGACTGGAAATCCCTTGGGGTGCAAAGAGGCTGGCACTCACAGTCATAACCTTGGTGTCTCATTATGCTGTTATTGTTATTATAATCTTCACTCTGTGCATGAGAGAAAAGACTGCCGCATGGAGGAGCATGGTGAAGACTTGCACAATCACACACACTTGCATGTCCAAAGATTAGTTTGGAAAAATTTGTGATTTGTTCCTCAGCTGAACGTAATGAAGCTGTTGTGCTCAGCCTGTTAAGTCTATTATTTTGTGAGTCATTTTGATTAACTCAGCACCCCTTATTTACATAAGGTCAGAAGTTCACAGTGGCAGAATAAAATGCTTGTTTGCTTGATTGTGCGCTTCATCCTCACCACTTGAACCCGGCCACACACTACGTAGATTCCCTGGCATGTTGTGAGGTGAGGACAAGTTGTACTGATTGACACAGTGCTGTGGATGTGCTGAGTGAGCAAGGAGGGATTCAGGGAAGGGGAGAGAGAGGGGGAGTGCTTGGTGTTCGTGCCTTCCTGCGGATGTGCCTATGCCGCCCAAGTGCCAGCCAGATCCACCATCTGTTCATCCCAGGACACAGGCACTCTGTCTGGGAGGATAAAAACCAACGCTCTGCTCTCTCTCTCTCCACTTCTTACTCCAGCCCTTTGCCACATCCCAGCATGCCTCTGTGAGTAAAATCACAGAGAGTAAATCAATAGAACTAAGGTTGTGAAGAGAAAGGCAGTGGCAAAGAGAAGAAAATGGTAGTGGAAGATCAGGGAGAAGTTGTATTGATGATGAAGCTAATATGGTACTAACTCTCTCCCCAGTATCTTTTAGGATGATGGGAATAATAGTTGAAAGCAGGGTTATTGTATTGTTTCCAGTAAATGTTTTTTGTGATGGCAGACATAATCAAAATGTAATCGTAGTAGCAGCGCAATATTACATTTGTAACATATCCAGCGATGAGTATTTTAAGATTTTGACAAAAATGGGACAATAGGGATGCATTCATCGGCAAATATGACATTCATTAATGCAGTGGTTGATGTTTTTTTTGCTATGTTGCCTCAAGTATGCTTTGGCTAGATGTGTTAAAAGGTTAAAAAGGCTTTTGAAGCATTTGCTTTTTAAAAAAAGTTATCTTTTTTATGGTTTATTAAATTTTTAAGTATGGTATGTAATTTAATTCATGCTTGGATAAGAGATAGTTTAATGAAATGGTGAATGACTTAAAACAATTAAGTTATTTCTTTTTTGTAATTAAGATTTCTTTGTTTCTGCAAACATGGGAATAAATGACAACAAAAATAAAATAAACAACATCTGGGGTCCGTTTCACAAAGCAGGTTTAGTGAAAACTAAAGTCTAGAGTCTGTTAAACCTGAAATGAGGGAAACTCTGAGCTTTCCGTTTTACAAAGGGAGGTAACTCAAACCAGAGACAGAGGGGTAACTCTAGCCTGTTTCACAGAGAGAGGTAACTTAACCTCTCGGTCAGTTACCATGGTAACATCCTCTATGAACCTAACCTGGTGGGGACCAGGTTTTTCTCAGCGAACCTCAAGTTTCTCTCTGTCCCCGCCTTTTTTCAGCCACACACGGTGTTTGATTTCCTCATTCATTCAGTCAGCAGGCGAGTTTTGGCCTAGTATAGTTCTGCTATAGTTCTGTCTGTTTTCTGAGAAGTAGGCCTACATTGAGAGTTATATTAGGTGGTGACTATAGACCATAGCATGTCCTTTTGATAATGATCCCGCGGATAAAGGTGCAGCATTACTGCACAGAGAATTAAATATTCGTCATCTTAAGCTGCTGCCAAGTGCGTTTCTCCCCCGCGGGAATGCACCTAAATGAAATGAATTAATAGGCTACCACTCAAGCAGTTTCCCCTGTGATATTAGTGTGATTGTAAAGGACTACATTTATTTATACTTGTGGTGCATGCGCTTAACTCCAGGTGAAACTACTCCAAGTTGATAAAACTATCTCAAATCAGCTGTTCTGGGACCGAAAACTCAAGAGTTTTCTATCTCAGAGTAGATCAACTCAGAGTTCAGGGTTAGACTCAGAGTTTATTGAACCTGCTGTGTGAAACGGACCCCAGGTAAATTGTTGTAGCTTAAAAAATATCAGATAATAGTGAAAAATGTCCATCACAGTTTCTCAAAGTACAAGGTGATGAAAACAGCATTTCTGTTATTTTTGCATGAACAACGACTTTAACATCTAATTGATTATTAAAATAGTTGGTATAGTTATAGTTATTTTTCTGTTGACTAATCATTGCCGTTCTAATTAGGGTCTGCCAAGAAACTCACAAGCAGTGCATCCCTATAGTGACAAAAGTTCCAGGCTGAAATCACACCACGAACATCCCTGTTACATGGTATTCAACCTGACCTCGCAACAACACAGGTGTTTCCATAAGGTCCTTTCTCTTCGGGATGTCAGATAAGGCATCGTTTGTCTTTGTGGCCATTTGATAACATTCTTGATTCTCATTTTAAATGCATATCTTTAAAGGAGCTGCCCTCTACATTCAGAACATTCATTTGGTATCCTGAGCAGAGAAGGAAGTCACTCTCCCTCTGTCTGTGTTGTAGTTTTTTGTTTTTTGATAGCTGGTCCAGCCACACATGCATAATCAGATGATGTTGTGAACAGGTCTTTCCTGGCAATGAAATGAGCATTACCAAGGCTTGACGTTCCAGACTCGCCCTTGCTTGCTGTATGTAATTAATTTCCTGGTGGCCCAGTTTTCCAGGCTTAGGTGGAGGGAACACAGATGGGCCAAGACAACTCTCACAGCTGGGAGTTTCTAATAAGCTGCTGAAATTAGATAAAGAAGGAGGGAGAGGTTGGGACTGCGGCAAGGAGGAAGTGTCAAAAGATGACATGGGGGAGAAGGAGGAGCAGTGTTACAGTAAATTTGGTCATACTGGGATATACAAACATACATAAACATTACATCAACATTATTTTATTTTATTTGTTCTGTCAGTGGTATTTTTCCCGGTACCGCTTTGTTACCAGCCACAACAGCGACGCTGGTGTTGTTTTCTACTTTTAGGTCTGTGTGTGTGGATGCTATCATGGCAAAATGTGGTCCTGGAGACACCTACTGTGGCAGGAACTAGTAGTACTAGTACTAATTGGTAGTAGATTTTTTGCAAGGTCTTTATATGTTTTTTTGTCTGAGGTCAGATTTTGTTACCATGATCGTGTCGCAACCAAGCAAGATACAGTCACGAAACTTTGTGTAATTGAGATCTAAATAAAGGCCAAGTTCGAAAATGGGTGTAATACAAGCAAGGGGCCGTAAGAAGGGAAGGACTTCAGAACTTTGTATTCTGTGTTTATAATGAACCCCTCAGGTTGTGGCTGTGTTTTCGTAAATTATGTTTTGCAACAGTATTTTGTAGGAATATTAATATCAGCAAGCCATGCCATCTGAATAAGCCAATCTGTAGCAGAGAAAACCTGTAGTTTCAAACGGCCCCCACAGAAATGTTCCTGTGGCTTATAAGGGCAGCTTATTGCTTTGAGAATCACTCTGCAGTTATCAAACTATAACAGTCCATAACAACCAACAGTATTTGATATGTCTGTGTGAGATAACCCCTCCTCTAATGCATTACAAGCACGGTCCTGTGCAGAGAAATGAAATCCTATCTCAGATGCTATCCTTATAAATGTCCCGCTCATTCTGTGCAGCTTTGTGTAACATGACGTTTTCCTTATACCATTGATTCCATTTAGTTTAGTCATATACTAAACCGCTGTGTTTTGTTTATAAGTAGTATTACAGTCAGGATTTAGATCTTTTACTTAGGTGTGTTGTGCTTTTATAGGTCCCACATTGTAAAAAGTGAGATTTATATGTCTTTTATAAATTGTAAAGCAGGTCGAGCAGTTCAAAACACACAATCCACAGAAAAATGTACACAGCCCATTTTCATAAATCTGTGCCTTTAATTGAGCCGCCAGGACCTCTGTACGGTTGTGATGTCATAACTATACTATATATAGGTAGGTAGAAAGTGTCGCTACAGTGCTGTAACAGTCACTCCCTGGCTTCAATGATGGTGCAGAAGACGCCCAGAGCTCAGATGCAGAGGAGTCAGAAACTCTTTTGCAGTTGAGGGGCTTAAAGAGATAGGCGCTAAGGAGCGTTTAAGACAGTGAATGGAGGTGTTTTCTTTTTTTTTTTTAAACTTTAAAGCATGTAAACATGTTCCAGTAGAAATCCAAAATGCTGAGACTGAGAATAAACATAATGGGACATTTAACACTTGATTGACTTTGAAATGCAATCTGTTCAGCCTTTGTTTTTACTAACTTTGTTATGACCTCTGGGCTTTTAAACACATGTAGAGACTGAGATCCCTGCAAAGGTGAGTCACTTAATCTTCTAGTCAAAACTCATTCATATATGGAATGACTCAGAAGAATGATTTTAATGATCAAATCCATCTGGCCCTACAGTACTTAACTTTTAATATGTAATCAGCTTGGTCATATAAATAACAAGAAAGGACTCTTGTTGTGCGGTACTATGACATTTCTGCTGCCTGCGCTATAAATAACTTCTCTAACAATTGTCTTTTGTGAGAATTGACACTTTGACAACTATAAAGCTCTAGGGATGATTACATCTCATTTAGATCAGCAAACCTTGTTTCAGTTTGTGTGTGTGAGGTTGATAAACATACTCATTTCCATACAGTGTACGAATAATAAGGCGATAAAGGTAGTTCAAGGTGGTTTGCAATCACACATTGCATATTACCATAATAGGAAATAATATAGTATATGATGATGTAATGGAGCAATAGAGATGCTCTCCCCTGCATTATCTGTATAGTGAGCCAGTAGTATATACAACAAGGGCATCAGTCTTCGAAAGCAATTAATACTATAATTCAAACTACAGCAAAGAGAGCAGAAGTGTCATTTATTTATTTATTTATTTATTCTCCTTGTCAGTAAGAGACTCCATGACATTAGTACACATGTACATGTACACCTCCCCCCCTCTTGGAAACTGAGTCTTCCATAAACAATGCCAATGATTAACAAATATGTGTAATGTGTTAACGTCCTTCTCAGGTTGCCTATTGGGATGTGTATGATGGATCTGCCATTAGAGAACTGGAGGGTTCGCAGTCTGGGGCTATCAATGGCATGCACATCTCACAGGATGGCAAACACTTTGTGACAGGTATAGCCCATTACACGTCTGCAGCTTGTTATATTGTTGTTGCTGTGCTCCTTTTTTTACTGATTTTACTTTCAGTATCAGCCGAAAATAAATTAGTTTAAATCCACAAAAACTCAATATACAGATAGTTGACATTTTACACTCAGCCCAGTTAATTGCTGAAAATGCTCTTTAAAGGCATAATTGTCTTTTTTTTAAAAATGTAGTTTCATTTGGTTAAAAACTGTATCATTAAATGCTTAGATTTGATTGATCTTGGCATTCATGTGGTATTGTTCTTTTTTACTCAAATATAGTTGAGTGTTCTCGTCTCTTTGGAGCCTTTGTTTTCATCTCCTCTGCTGAAACTACAATGCGTGCTCTGCTGAAACTTCTCTCAAGTTGTTGACATATTTTTCACCTTTTTTATGACAGGTGGAGATGACAAGCTAGTGAAAGTGTGGGACTACATGGAAGGTGCAGTAACCCACATAGGAATAGCTCACAGTGGCAGTATCACCAGCATTAAGATCTGCTCCAACAACCGCACCTTAGTCAGTACCAGCGCAGATGGAGCCATTCTCCGATGGAGGTTCCCACACCCTTCTTCTTAATGTGACACGTGGAGTCCTTGTCACTATATATAGAAGCAACAGAAACTCGAATCCAGTTAACGCCACAGTCATACTCAAATACATTCAACATTGTCACTTTATCTTTCCTTTTAGCAAATGTTCTTATGATGGTTTAACAATCTGACATTAAAGATCCCATATTTTAAAAAGATTTTTTTTTATAATACATGCTATATAAATACTTTGCAAGTATCAAATGCTCCATCCACAGAGAAATGCACAAAGCTGAAACTGTGCCTTTAAACCATAGAGTGTATAAAAAATGGACATAGCCTCTCCGTCGGGGTCTGTTCTCTCAACTTGATCCATTCGCTACTTGCCTCTGGGAGCCACCATCTTGTCAGACTGTGACTTCTCCTCATTTTCTTTTACTAAAAAGGGCATTGATGTGATCTGGGGGGGAGGGAGATACGACCGTCTGGCTGACGTTAACAGAATTAGCCACATTAGCTCCTAACTCGCTAACAGAAAACGTTACTAGATAAACGGGTGTTGGATCCAATGTTGAGATTTAATTTTCGGGACCGGGAGTCGATGTTTTTATTTTGTAACGGGACCAGGATTTTTTAAAGGGTAGAGACACATGGCACTCTATGTCTCTAGCGGAGATTACACCGCCTGCGCTAGTCGAGTGCAGGCACTCCCGTGTCGGTCTAGAGGAAAAATACACTGCTACTGGAGTGTACTGCAGGCAGCCAGCATTTATGATCTATGACTTAAACTGATATTCAACACAGCACCATGTCCATAGACTAAAACATCAACCCTCATGGACCAAATCCTCCCGATGCTCCAGATTAGCATCTAGTGTATGTGCTATCGATAGTAAGCCATACTGCAAGTCATGGTGCAAGTGCGGCTATTTAATTAGCATAGCAGAGTTAACACGTTGTATTCCTATCCACCTGTTTGTACAGTCGATCAAAAGAGCAAACCATCTTGTCACTGGTAACACCACCACACGAACGACCGCAGTCCAGATCAAGATGACGGAGTTAGCATGCTAATCCTGACAACTAGCCTCCGAGGAGAAGTGAGGGGCAGGAGCTAACTGTCACTTAAGAGGCAGCGCCCCTAATTATTCATAAACTTTAACCTCTAATAAAATAAAAACTAGCCGGGTACAAAAACATTCACCCCCCCCTAAATGTTGTCAGGGAGATATGACCTAAACATACAGACTAAAATGATTATTTGTACAAGGCCTTAAATAGGTTTAATTATGCTGTGAAAAACAGCCTGTTTAACATGGGGGTCAATGAGAAACCGCTCTATTGTGCAAACTGTTCCTAGTGGCCACTCGGAGAACTGCAGTTTTTGGCACTTCCGTATTGGATCAACCAGGAAGTAGCTGTAGTGGGGGCTTTCTTTAAACAGTCATGACTTCCGTACAATTGTGATGTCCCAACTATACTATGTTTAGGTAGAAAGTGCCGCTACAGTCATTCCCGGTGTCAATGATGGCAGAGAGATGGCAAGAGCACAGATGTATATAAAGAATACACTTCCTGAGCAGTGTAGTCTTTTAAGACGTAATTCCCCACAGGAGCTGAATGCAGTTGGGAATTCAGAGCTACACTTTACTAAATTTAAAATTACACTTCAAGGCACAATAATTTATTCTTACCTTCAATGTGCCTGCAATATGCTTCTTTAGACCTATTGAAAACAACAGAATGAATGTAGTCTGTTTCAATGCTGAAACCAGCATATGTAAAAACAAGGCTATATTATATAGTACAAAACATCTACTCAGATATGATTCATCCGCTTGCTACTGTGGAGACAAGGAGGAGGCCCATATTCTTGCCCACTTAAGCACACGGCTGCTGTCAGCTAATCTATCAACAGTGATTCCTTGAAGGATTCTGGTTAAAGAGGACGGCAATGTACAGCAGAAAGCCCCTCTGACTGTCTCTGATCTGAACCCACTCTCCTCACTATTGTTCAAAATGGCTAATCTGAATAATTAATAACTCACCCCTGCTTCCCAAAAAAAGTAAAACCTGCACCAAGTCAGCAAAAACATCCCTGGACAACTTTGTCTTTGCACTTCTCTGCCCTG
Organism: Echiichthys vipera; assembly: GCF_963691815.1. Lineage (NCBI taxonomy): Eukaryota > Metazoa > Chordata > Actinopteri > Perciformes > Trachinidae > Echiichthys > Echiichthys vipera. Next base: position 15,277,148 of record NC_139827.1, read on the forward strand.
GACGATTGTGGGTCATTTTGGTCAAGGAAGTCTCAGTTTGTCACATGAATTTGTTTATTTGTTACTTTGGTGCATCATGCGTGCATGTTTCCTACAATTCTGGAATAAGAACATAGGGGAAAATTATGGAAATATTGGATGGGGCCCTGGCTATCTATTTCAATAAATTAGCACATCTGGCACATTAAATTCAATCTTTAGTACTGGTGGGCTGTGAAATTAAGCTTTGGATGATTAGAATCTGAATATAGAACAAAAGATGCTTGTTGAAACCAGAACTGCACATATCGTGTCTGGCCGAATGGTTCTGGAGCATCTATTTTACACACTTTGTAGAGCTTCCAGGGTGTACAGTCGCAGCAGCCAGGCTATTTATAGGATGCTGTACGTTTATCTGTAAATGCTGGTGTGTTATAGATAGAAGGTACCAGGGTGAAGCAAAAGTAGACACATTTGTGGATAGTCATATTTAGCAGAAATAGAAACACACATAATCATTCATTGAGCAGTTTCACTGTCAATGGTCTCACTGTATTTAATGAGTCTTACTGCTGAGTGATATTAATGCAGTGCTAAAAGAGCTTTCAGTCACTGATCATCTTCGTTTTAGGACTGGGGCTGGAAAAAACTCAAACTCAAACTGATTAATCAGTTAAATAGTTGACACCTAATTGATTGATACTGAAATTTTTGATTGATGCAAGTGACAGCTTGAATTCGGTGATGTTGTAATTGGTCCTACAGAGGGCAGTTTAAGGCTACAGTGCTTAACACCTATTAAAGACAATAACTTCCTTGTTCCTTAACGAACAAGATGTTAAGTTTGGTGCTTCTTACCAGTCCAGCAACAGTGTGAAATTATATGAACATGAGTTTCTGCTCTTAGTATATTCTTTTACATTGCAATAAATTAGAAGTTATGCAAGCCAGGGTAATTCAATTCATGTCTAATGGGCGGGCATTGGACGGGATCCTCCAAAAAGAAAAACATACAAACAAGCATTGTAGAACCACAGACAGGAGAGGAGGGAGGGAGGAATAGCAGAGAGAGAGAGAGAGGGAGAGAGAGAGAGAGAGAGAGAGAGAGAGAGAGAGAGAGAGAGAGAGAGAGAGAGAGAGAGAGAGAGAGAGAGAGAGAGAGAGAGAGAGAGAGAGAGAGAGAGAGAGAGAGAGAGAGAGAGAGAGAGAGAGAGAGAGAGAGAGAGAGAGAGATATGAGGAAGTGCAATTGAACCTGCTGACTGTGTGTAGAGGGAGGAAAGCGTCACCCATCAAAACGCGCGGACTGGTGACTGTATCGTACTGTGAATTACCAGGATGCCAAGGGAATATTATCAGTAATCATGTGCCTTTTAGGCACCGAGTCGGTGCCACCTCAGCGGTAAGGGGTTGTGGAGAGAAAGCAGGAGGAGGCGGGGTAGACAGCCTGGCAGACAGGTGCGACTCCACACATTCTGCTTGATTTTCTCTCGGTCCCACTAAGTAGTGAGCCATGGATACCCGCAAGGAAAACAAGGTAAGAAAAGCCATGAAACCCAAAACGACGAAACGAAAAGAGAAGAAATACAAAACCGGGAGGTTTATCAGGAGGAAATCGCTGAGATCTTTTGGGAATTTCATGGGAAGGATCCTTAAAACTTTGGGCACTTTGGCGCACTTTGGCGACGCTGAACCGCCGGACGCGGAGGACGACGACGGCGGCTTCGGGCGCAGCGCTTCTGGGGGTTTCAAAGACGACTGTGCGCAGGTCTCCGGGGAGGTAACCGTGAAGAAGAGCTCCACGGTGTCCTCCTCTCACGGCTCGGTGAAAGAAAGGCTGTCGTGGTGCTACGGCGACAAGACCCCCGGGGTGCTAGGACTGAAGAACCACGGCAACACCTGTTTCATGAACGCCGTGGTTCAGTGCCTCAGCAACACGGACCTGCTGGCCGAGTACCTCGGGCTGGAGCAGTACAAGTCGGATTTGTGCATCATGAGGGTGAACGGGGAGGCGAGAGGCGAGGAGCCGCAGACCGCCAGGGGAGAGGTGACTGCGCAGCTGGCGTCGCTGGTTCGAGGTCTGTGGACCCTGGAGTACACGCCACAGCTGTCTGTGGAGTTCAAGGTGAGGACAGAGAGGGCACTGGACATCACTGCTTTTTTGTGTTGTTTGATGTTAAGTTGTTTGTCTTAATGCCTATTCACCTCTGTGGGAAGTAGTCTACCAATGGCCACAACTTTTTCCTGACGTCCCCAAAATTATTTTCTCGGGAACTTAACCACCATGGACGGATTATGAGATAATGGGCCCGTGGGCACAGACCGGTGAGAGGCCCCCCACATATAATAAGACATTCAAGCTCAGACGATTTTGGTATTTTGTGACCCTTTGTGATCATTTTGCATCTCCTCGTTGTCGTTTTTCATCCATTTTAGTTTTATGTTTCTTTGTATTTTTTTAGTCATTTTGTGTCAATTTTTACTGGTTTTACTTTTCTATGGGGTCGTTTTGTCTCATTGTGCTTGTTTTAACATATATTTTTAGGTGTTTTGCACCTCCTCCCTAGTTGATATGTTGGTTTATGTGTATGTTTTTGATGGTTTTGCATCTACTTCCAGTCATTTGGCGTCTCTTTGTGGTTGTTTTGTGTTGTTTTAGCTTAGCAACACTTTGTTAGTCGAGGCCCCTGCTCCTTTCGGCCCCAGGGCCTGTGCCAGGTAGGCCCATTCAGTAATCTGTCCATGTTAACCACTACTAGTTATAGTTACACACATGTTAGCTGTATGTTTTGGTAAGTATTACTTGGAAAGTAGGCTCATGTTCTTTTCTTGGAAATGTTTCCAATATGTTCAGCAAGGTGGGCATATTATAGCACTGCTATACTTCCACCTGTACAAAGCTTTGGCCCCAGACCCCCAGGGGGGCCTGAAACCCCCAAGTTAAATCCTGTGTCAATTGGTGATTATTTCAAGTCTGGGAATGTGCTACAGCACAATAAAACCAATATCATAGCCTGGCCTTAAGGCATTTCAAATCAAATTACCACAAACTAATCGACACGCAGCAAACCTGCAGCCAGATAGTTTTCCAGCACACAAGTGCTGATAGGTTTCTGGGTCTCTAGGCAAAATATAATTAAGCTTGCTTGAGTTTTCTGTTGTTTGTGCCGCACTCAATGGTTACTTAGAGAAGACAGGGTGCACAGAGAGAGGGGGGTTAGTGAGGGTTCAACAGGACATTTTGTGCCCCAGGGCCCCATGCGAGCTACTCCAGCTATAAAGAGATGTCATTATCTTCAGGTTAGATTACTTGTACACATTCTTCCCATTGTATATCCCTACTTTATTTGCCTCAAAACACAGTCATAATAGCTTTTTTTGTGTTTCCTGTGCCCTGCCACTCCTCAGCATGCAGCCCACCAGCACAGCAGGCACATGTCAAGAGGATTTTGTGGGATTTGTAAGCCCTATTACCAGCTATCACATATCACAGACTACATTGACAAAGCAAATATTTGAATGAACACGTCAGGTGAACACTTGATTGAATGTGGCTCAAAGGGCAACAGCCTACCTGTGTGTCCCATTTCCGTGAATAAAGGCACACAGGTTGCGTTTCAGTGTTTCAGGGAAGCCAGGAGAGGTAGTGGCAATAAAAAGCCTCACCACTTTTCCTCCCAGTTTCGACGTTTTATTATTGTTTCGTTGAACAAGTGGTAGTTTTATGTGTGAATGCAATATGGTTACTGATTACACGCAAGCTTGACTCACCTGCCCGACAATGCAGCCCTTCAGGTGGTTTATCTGCATTCCGTAACTGTCATGATGTGGAGTGCGGGGGAGTTGAGCATTCCTGTCTTATTTACACAAAGGCATTGTTAAATGCATGCAACAGGAGTTGCAGAATGATCTGACCTAATTTAAGACCATTAAAAAGGATATTTAATCGACAGGTGGTCACTTACGTACACACAGAAGGGTTTTTTTTTTTTGTTTTTTTTGCTTTGCACTCATGGCTGTTGTGAGCCAGGGCTGCAGGGTTCCTCTGGGCTGAGTGGATGACAGTGGTAACTGCTCTGTTGCATCAACACACACAGCCTGGGGGAAGTTTTAGGGGAGTGGGCATGCAACATTCGCACAAAACACACACAATCACACAGGCATAGGGAGAGAGTATGAGTGGGATATCATTTATAATGGAAAAGGTTGATATGACAGTGACTTTGCATGTAGCTATCTGCTTCAACCACAACCACGAGTTGATAATAAATTAATAAAATGTTTAAAAGAGAGAGAGCAGTCTGTTCTACAGCCATAAATGTAGTTATTAACATAGAAGAAGATGCTGTTTTTATCTTTAAAAAAAAAAAAAACTATTGTCATGAGCAGCTTCACCAACTTGAGCCTCTGTAGACATCTGATACAATACAAAAGTTTGTGGAGGAGAAACAACATGAATGAACACAAACTCAAGCTAATTCATGGATTAATATAGAAATCAGGATTTTTAATAAATAAAATGACCTCTTTTGAAGTGGCTCCCTAGTTACAGTATGCCTCACAAAATTATTCCTCTTGATCGGGACAGTAAGTAGTTTTATGTTTCGGTCAGGGGAGACTTCATTGCACAATAAAGACATAAAGATGATAAACAATTAACAACCGTTGTGAAGTCATCATATTTAAAAGTGTAAGAGAAGCCGCGAGTGTCGGACACCCACCGACGGAGTCCAGACACTGGTGGTGATATTGATGAATGTATAAAAATGCTGAGATCTGGGTGGATAAGAAGAGGATCAGGCTTCTGGCGAGCTCAGAACTGGGCACTGGACTTGATGAACTGGAGGCGAATGGGGGTGAAGGAGGGTTGCAACGGTTTGCACTGAAACGACAGCTGACAGCAACAGAGAGGAGAACCACTTTAATTGTTGACAACAAAGATGTGATTGGCTAATAAAGATGTGGATGAATGGTTGCTTTAATCAAAAGAGTAAACTTCCCTAATCAGCTAATAGGAAGCAGGAGAAGTGTCAGCTTTGGGTCTCATTCAGGTGCTTTGTAGGAAAACGACTTGAAAGTATTAGTCCCTGTAATGGCCACCTGCTAGAAAGAAATACTAAATATTAGCAGTTGAATGTAATATCTGAATGTGTGCAGAGTGTGTTGATGTAGTGTAAGTCACCCTTTAGTCTATTTTGCTGTAATACCTCTCATAGTGGGCCGCAAAAAAAAAAAAATCCATGTCCTTCACGCCCCTTTTGTCGCCTCGCCCCATCGCATCAACAGTGATTTGTGTCTGTCTGCTCATCTCAGGGTGAAGTAGGAGAGAGGATGTTTACTGTAGCAAGTGCATTCAGCCTGGAAAAGGAGGATGCCCCCTGCTGAGAAACCTCCAATGGTGTGCACTCAGAGGAAGAGAGAAAGCGAAAGTGGGAGGGAGAGAGAGCGAGACATCGCTGGTAAACAAGACTATATCATCCCTACCGTGATCCGCAAAAGACCCCCCTGGGATGTAACTGGAAAAAGGGGCAGATGACCTTGACAACTGATGGTTCTTACAAAATCTATTCGCACTTAAAGAGAGTGACTGGCCTGCAAGTGGATGTGGAAAAAGAAACTTTCACAGTACTTTTTCCCAACTTGTTTTGTTTGGGATCTGTATTAGTGAGTGAGTAGGAGTCTTGAGCCTTGCAGTTGAAATCACAATATCGCAAGATACCAGAATGAACCCAGGCTTTACAAGCAGGGAGTTAAGTCAATATTTAAATGGTGGGTGCATCTTCTCAAAAAGTTTGACTGGAAAAACAAGTTTGGATTTACTTTCTTGCTGTTAAACCAAAGTCCACTATGTGTCTGTTATACTCTTCAAATATTTTGTCCCAAAATCAAAATACATTTTAGAGTATATAGTTAAAGGTCTCATATAGTAAAATACGAGATTCACATGTCTTTTTTATTATTATAAAGCAGTTCAACATGCTAAATACTTTGAAAGTAGCAAAAAACCTCAGACCACAGAGAAATGCACACAGCCGCTATTAAGAAACCATGCCTTTAAACAAGCTGTTGTGATGTCACGACTAAACTATACAGTATATATAGGTGCCGTAACAGTCATTCCTCGGCTGCAGTGACGTTTCAGAGATGCCGAGAGTACCAATAGTGTCCAGCTGCAGAGCTCCAGGCTTGGGCCTCCTCCATTGTGGTGGAAAATCACCACTAGGGGTCTCTCAATCAAAACATTATGCCATTATAAAGTAGCGCACGTGGGACCATGGGAGTTGTCGTTTTAATTGCAGTTGAAAATCTCAGGCTGAAATAATGTTTTATGGATGAGTTAATGTGTTAAAGTAGTTTTGTGCTATGTTTCGTAACTTCAAAAGTCGACTAGTGACGTGGAGAGACAGATGGGCAGGGTTGTGTGCTAGCTAGCTAACTTACCATTACATGAGTCGATTACCCATACAGCTACTGTCTGTAGCTATGTTTTGTGGTGAATTCATCATCATCTCGGGTCAAAACAATCATACAAATGACTTCATGAGTGTGTCAACACATAGCATGTAACGTATATAACATTACCAGACTGGTTTAACAAGTGATCACCGTGTTTTACAATCAAACTTTGTTGCATCATTCTTAGATTGTTGGTAGTTGCTCACCTGCATACACTCATTAGATTCCTAAAAGTCCTACACTTTGAGTCCCACTGATATGAAATGTCTTCCCAAATGCAGCTATATATGCTTATAAATGATAGTGATAAAGCTAATGGAAGTGCTGTATTTAAAGGTCAACATTTTCAACTCTGCTATAACTGCTTCACTACACAATTGATGAAATCTGTTGGGATGAAGTGTCCTTTTTAATGGTTGTTCCAAAAGTTGTCTACATCAATTTGACTCAAACACAGAGTGAGCTCATTCTCTTTAATGTGTTCTACTCTTGACCTAAAGGATTTAACAACACAAGTAACTACTTTTGGAAAGTTGTAGCGTAAGGAGCCCGGATTCATCGTCTTTACACTTGACAGGATTCAGCTCTGTGAGGCCAGAGCAGCTCAGTCGGGAAGATGAAGCCTGGTGTTTTAACTAGTCTTGTTTGTTCTGGTAGTGTTGGCAGTGTGTGACAGTGAAGCAGGGCAGCGAGACTGATGGTTTGTTTGTCTTTTCTTGTCTCTGCTCTCCTTCATGGACCACTCTCATCCTCACTCAGTGCTGAAGATGTATACAGTACATTGTTTTTACAAAGACACACACACACAATCACACACACACACACACACACACACACACACACACACACACACACACACACACACACACACACACACACACACACACACACACACACACACACACACACACACACACATACACACACACACATTGCTGTTTGGATATTCACCACCTGGACCTCTATTTGCACAGCAGGGCTGCCTCTCATTTCACTTTGATTTCAGCAGTTTGTCAGAGAAGCGGATGGAACTTTTTGTGGAGGCTTAAGCAGTGTGCAGCTAGAAGATTTTATTTTCAGATCTTTTGCGTGCCAATAGATTATAATCATGTATTTAATATTTGGCCCATAGACATACAGTGGAATCTATGCCTCAGCTGTTATACTGCGTAGGGAAGTAGTAATGCTTCAAACAATTCATCTCACACCTATAAAACACAAGCTAGACCACTTACGAGAACTGTAACAGAGCCACCATATGCTGTTTGGAAACAGCATGCATTGCTTCGACTCAGTGAGCCGCACTCCATTATACCTGCGCTGCTGTGACAAAAGGCAATAAAGAAACACAAGGAGAAGTGTGTCTGTGCTGTATCTGTGTGAGCACTACAATGTGAGACCAATTTCCACCATGTTTACTATCCCTCCCATGATTTATGTACCAAGTTCGAATGACACTCTGTAGGAAGCCATGGGGAAAAAAATCAATCTCACTGAATTTTGCAGTTTGGGATGACTTCTCTACTTTGTCTCAGTGATGGGGAAGAATATGGAAATGGCATATAGTATGTTCCTACAGCTCTTTATAGCTCGACAGATGCAGCTTCCTAGACCCTCAGTTGTGCACACAGTAACGTATTTACAGCCTCAGCAGGGAATCCTCAGAGTATCAATTTTCAGCTGTAAACCATTCAGACGTGATTATTTCCATCACATCGCATCCCATCTTATTTCTTACTGATCGCCTGTAAATCCCATGCTGGGGACATCTACAGACACGCACGACTTTGTTCAGTCTTGACTCGCTGGCCCCCCTTTATCGGAGGATTTCCAAGCCTCTCAGCACCGCCGAGAGAGTTTAGGTCTGATTCCAAGATGTGGTGTTTAGATTTGTCATCAATACCTGTTTTCTATTGTTCTTGAGGTCAATCTTGTTCGGCCTATAGGATGACACAGGAAGTAGCAGGCTGAGTTAGTTAAGATTTGAAAGGAGGAGGAGGAGGAGGCAGGGAGAAGGTCAGGTGCTACACTGTGTGTGTATGTATGTGTGTGTCAGTTTTCCCAATAAAGTGAGGACATTTGAGGTGAGGAGTCTGTTTGGGGGTTAAGACTTTGTTTTAAGGTTCAGGTCTCAGTTAGGTTTAGGTTAGAGTTAGTGTCAAGGTCAGGCTTAGGCATTTAGTCGTGATGGTTAAGGTTAGGGCAAGATGTCAATGAGTGTCCTCACAAAGATAGATATGTGTGTGTGTGTGTGTGTTGGCCAGAGCTCAGCTGGGACGGATTAGTGGAGGGAATGGTTCCTATATGATAGAGAGGAAAGGAAAAAAGCAGTAATAGAAAAGAGGGGGGAAAAAATAAAGTTTGTGTGTGTATGACAGAAAAAGGGTAGATGGAACACAGCATGGGAGTGGAGGCTGGGGGTGGAGCGTTGAGTGGTATAAGTAGAGAATCTAAGTGATGACTGCCCTGCATCCAGAGGTGAGCTGGCAACACCAGGCCACTGAAAAATGAAACAGCAAATGGAGCAGCCAGTAATGACAGATTCTATCCAGCCTCATTCCAGCCACACCTGTGGGGGAATGGTTAGTGTGTGTGTGTGTGTGTGTGTGTGTGTGTGTGTGTGTGTGTGTGTGTGTGTGTGTGTGTGTGTGTGTGTGTGTGTGTGTGTGTGTGTGTGTGTGTGTGTGTGTGTGTGTGTGTGTGTGTGTGTGTGTGTGTGTGTGTAAAAGAAGTGTGTGCTGTCCCATTTTTAAGGTTATGCCCTACCATAATTTGTCATTATCATTCTCTGTCCGTCTCCAAGAAATCCATCCAGGCCTGTTTGGCAGGTCGGACCACATTGAGGCGAGGTTGTATACATGTTTTTTTTTTAAATAAGGGAGAGAGAGGGGGGACATTTGCTTGATGTGTGTTTCAAGTAAATTCCTGGCCTGCCAGCACTTCGATCCGTCATTGTTTACAGAGTAGGAAGATGTATGTGGGGAGAGCATGAAAGGGTAATGGTGTGAGGTGGAGCGAGGGTAGCAAGACGGGACACTAAAACAGACATCTGGGTGTGGAAGCAGCAGGGATGTTGCCAGAGTGTAGCCCTACTGTGTCTCTGCTGACCGCTGGAAGATCATGACACCTGATGTGGAGACCGCAAAGTTTTATGGCTGTCTTTTGTCATTCTGTTATCTTTCTTTCATGTTTTCTTCTTTTTTTGTTTGTAGAAACGCCGGTAGTGTTTGATTCTTTTGTTTGGTCCTCTTTGTAAAGACAGAAAATCAAATCAAAAGAAATTGCAACCACACATCAGATGCCGTATGCCTGTACTTATTTGTACCTTTGGTTTACTCTGGAGTAGACTTTTGATTGCCCTCCATAGGGTTCTGTTTTCCCTCCATAGGGTTCTGTTTTAATACTGTCGGACCTGTAACCAATGAAATGTCCCATGTTATACTTATTTTCAGGTTCGTACTTGTATTTTGGGTTTCTACTAGAACATGTTTACATGCTTTATTGTTAAAAAAACGCATTCATTTTTCTCATACTGTCTGTCCGAATATAGATGTATTCACCCTCTGTTTGAAACGCTCCATTTTAGCGCCTTTCTCTTTAAGCCCCCCTCCCTAAAAAGCCCTGTCTGCTCTTATCGGTCAAAGTTGGATGGTCTTCTGCTTCTTCTGTGTCTCTGCACCATCAATGCAGCCGGGGAATGACTGTAATGGAACAGTAGCAGCACTTTCCACCTATATAGTATAGTTGTGACATCACAACGTCGTTATCGTTAAAAGGCACAGTTTCCATAGTTCTTACAAAAAGCGCTATACTCTCTCAAGTTGACCCTTCCGCCCATGTTTATCCTCTTCTTGACTTACTCTGTAGTGTTTGCTCAACAAACACTCAAGATCCCACGAGGGCTGTGCTCAGGTCAGCTTTGCACACTGCTAATGTTAAGAGGAACTCAACATTTCCACTAACCTGCAATTCTTTTTTTTTTGTCTCTCCACAAGTCCTCACTGTCTTGTTGTTTTTTCTTCCTTTCATTTCTCCCTTTACAAGAATTCAATTAAACGGACTAGATGCTTGGGAATACAACCTTGCCACTTTGCCAAATCTTTTTAAGTGCCTTTGAGGCTGTGTGGCATGATGTCACCAGAGACACTGTGAGAGACAGCACTGTAAACAGATATCAGAGATGAGCTAGATGAACTAGATGAGCAAAATTATCATTTCCAGCTTTGACGCACACAAACACACACACGCACACCCATGCGCACACATCAAAACAGAGGCAGAAATCAGCAGATGAGGCCAGGAAGGGTCATCCCCTCATTTTAATGAAGTCATAACCTCTTGATGTCATCAGACTTCTCTGTAGCCTTGGAAACTGTCTTTGCCCCCCTAATTTTGTCTGTAGCTTTGAGAAACTCTGCTTCCTCTGCTTTCTTGGAGCCAGCCACAGCAGCGCCATCCTTTTTGATAGGGAAACAGAAAAACACTTGCAGGTCTGTTGAAACTCTGCCAACCTGCGTCCCTCCTCTCCTCCCTTATTGCAATGCTCCCTCTCTCCATCTGTCCCTCATCCCTCCATCCGCTGTCAGTGTTTCCTCATAGCGATGAAGCTCATTAGCAGGCTGTCTCCTCAGGTAGAGGGGGGCCCTCCCTCCCGTGTTTATATTTAGACACAGGGATAATGTAGGGGAATTTTAATGATTTTTAACGACGTGTGGATCCTGTCAGTCGGAGACAGAGGGAAGTAGCCACCGAGTGTAGTGATAATTCTGTCATTTTCTCTGTCCGATTCATAAAGTCGCAACTCCTTCCTCATAATTGAATTAGACATTTTTTTTTCTAGTGACACCTGTCATGGTTCTGGATGTTCTCTGTGTGAGTCATCATTTGGTATGCGGTGTATAAATGTGTTTGGAGAACAATTTCTTAAAATATTTCTGGGAATCGCAAATTGCTTATGGGGACTGATGTGTCTGCTGCTATGCTGCCAACAATAGCAATCTCAGTACATCATTGTAACAGGCTACTTTTTTAAAGTTTGAACTGGGAGTTTTCCTTATTGGAGTAGTCTACCTAATTCTGTTTGTGTCTTCCTCAACTGAAACTCTCCTGCAAATGTCTTGGACCTTTCCTGCTTAATCTGAATGTAATAAAAATGGCTTGTCAACAGTATGTTTTGAGAAAAATAGATAGAGGTTCTCCGTAATTATATCATTAATTTCAGAAATGTTTCAGATGTTTTGTTTTACTATTTCTCTGAACACACATCTGCACACAGATTTATTTCTCTAAACAGCATTTAGAGAAATAAAACGGTAAAAATAAACAAGTATGGAACTGTTAATTTTGCCAGATAAATCATTGCATAGGTAGGGTAAAATCTGTATTTTTTCAGGCAAAAAGTGCAACACATTTGTTGGTTCCAGCTTCTTTATTATGAGGATTTGATGCTTTTCTTGTTACACACATTATACTAAATTTGATGTCTTTGTTGGTTTTGTACTGATACAATAATACATCTGAAAATTGCAACTAGGGCTGTCGAAAATGCGAGCAATTTTTCTATATTTTCTGACATTCCTTTTAACAATAGATCGATTGATAAAAGAACAATATAATCATTAGTTGCTGCTCTATTTGAAATCTTTTCTTTTGATTTGCTGTAATAAGGTGCTCTCTGCCTCAGATTTTTTATTTCAAAAAGTTCCCATTTTCCACCCTTCTTAAACATCCAAAGAGAATTGTGAATGACTTTATTACATGATCTTATCATAGCCAAATAATGCCTGGCAGATGTTCTAAAATTTGTCTGCATTAAGTGATGATAAGGGAGAGAACTGTACCTTTTTTTTTCCATCTCTCCCATGAGTGCTCCAGGCCAAACCAACTCTAACTTACTTAAATGATGAGTTCCTGTGTTCCATGTGAATGTGGCCTTTTTTTGTCAGGAAGGATGTCCGTATTTAATGACTTGAATACCATCCAAAGTTTTAATTATGGTGTTTCTCCTCTTCCCAGAGCATAGTGGCCAAGTATGGCTCACAGTTTCGGGGAAACTCTCAGCATGATGCACTTGAGTTCCTCCTCTGGCTTTTGGACAGCGTTCATGAAGATGCTAATCACAGCCCCAACAACACTAACAGCAGCAGCAGCAAGACCAAAGCCAACACCAAGGTGAGTTCACATCATTAACCAGCATCCATAGGCTCTACAACTGTAAGCCAGTGATTGTTACTGCTGTTGTCTTTATGTGGCTGAAAATGCTACATGTGAACTATTATGCAGGCACTTCTTGTTCTGATATTTCAATACCATTTTGTAATGAAGCCTGACTCGATCTTCATGTTAAGAGTTGTAGCTGCTTGAGTCCTGATGTCATGTATCCATTGCTTTCTCTTTCTGTCTGTCTCTCTCCGTCTCAAGCACACAAAGCCCACTTGTCTTTGTATCATTTACTTCGGGCTAATTTTCTTGACGACAAATTTTAATTAAATTATGAGCTCACCAGAAGGTGAATACATTTTTAATTAAATTAAATAACTGTTTTGCATTGTGCTTATTAGTGGAGTCATAAAATATGGACTTAGCCTCTCCATCAAGGTCCGTTCTCTCAACTTGATCCAATCGTCCTGGCCCACGGGAGTCGCCATCTTGTCAGACTTTGACTCCGCCTCATTTCCTCTTACTAAATAAGGGCATTGATGTGACATCGGGGGGAGGAAGATACGGCCATCTGGCTGACGTATACCTCCGAGGCGCCTCGAACAAAAAAAGTCACCCCCCTCAGTCCAAACATACAGACTAGAGTTTTTTTTTGTTCCAGGCCTTAAATAGGTTTAAATATGCTGTAAAAAAAAACGGCCTGTTGAACATGGGGTCAATGAGAAATTGCTCTATTATGAAACCTGCCCCTAGTGGCCACTCAGCATACTGCAATTTTTGGCACTTCCGTCATGGATCAATCAGGAAATCGCTGTGGTTGGAGCTTGGTAATAACCCACCTTTAGTCATCAGCAGTACTGCACTGTTGGCTTTAAGATGAGCGTTGTAACTGACTCTTTGCTTGTGTTTTTCCACCTCAATTGCTGCAAGTAAAAGGAGCTTGTTCCTTGTTCCTGCTGACAACACATAACTTCCCTCTTGAAGTTGTCTGTCTCTTAATAGGCTCGGGGGAAGAAAGCAAAGATTTTGCTGTCCCACACAAGATTGCGAGAACAGAGGCAACCTCTCCCACATTAGGCCTCAGAGTGATTTCTCTCACTGACGGACTCTGCTGTTGACACATGCTGACATTGCTGAATCACCCAAAAAGCCACTAATGAGGCCCAATGAGTGTCATTGGTGCGGGACACACTGAAAAAAATAGGGCCAACAGATGGTCACTGTCAGCCCAACTTTGACTGATGGTTGACTGGCAGCCTGGTGTGTCAGGGCTCTAATGCTTGCTATGGCAGATGCTGTTGATCCACACTATGGCCATCCTCCTGTGAAGTGATGAGCAGCATTACAAAGTTTGTTTAATTTTAGTCAAAGAAATCCCTTCGCTCCTGTGAACAAAATAAGTTAATTTTTGGCAGGCATCCCTACCAATTTATTTTATTACTTTACTTTGTAAGATATGGCCCATTTTTATATGAGCAATACTTGCCTCTCTCTTTCTCTCTCTCTCTTTGTCTTTTGGCACAGCAGCTTGATAACACAAGAATTACGTCACATGCTTCAAGTGCTGCGTTTGTGCTTCGGACAGAAGTCCGCAAACCAATCAGCATCCTGTGAGGAGCTACTGGCAGTTAGGGGAGGAGGGGAGAGTGGGGGGTGACGATGGCCGATTGCTCGTTATGAAGACACTAGCATTAAAGGCTTTTCTTGACGGGGAATATGTTTTCTCTCTTCTGCTGATTGACTTTGTTTTCCAATGATGCTCTCTCCGATGGTTCTGTGTAACAAAAGATCGGAGTCAGGTTATAAATGGATTGGATTGAACTAAAGAGACAGAAACAAATACACATTAATGCAACAACAATACATGACAGGAGATCGTCTTTCTTTGTTTTGGTCTTCTGTTTTGTTCCCTCTGTTTGCTGTTTATTCTCTCTGACGATATGTCAATTAAATGCTTTCAAACTGACCAGTTACTGGCTGCCTGTTACACCGGTTCTACACAACACTGATGATGTTGTAAGCACTGCAGTGAAGAAGTAATGACCATGACCATTGTGTGAAATACACTCAAGCTGCCCTAGTTTATTTATTCAGTGGGTAGTCTCTGACTCCATACAGCTGTGAAAATGAGTGGGGTCATGCATTGTTTTTCTGTATATATTCTTATTTGTCATTTTATTTTTGCTTGCACATATTATTGTCAGCAAAACTCCAGAAATATAGGAAACAGACCATCTTGTATCAGAGAATGTTAATTTATTTATTGGTCTAGTGTTAATCATGTTCCAGTTGACTTTCAGCTCCATTAGCAATTATTGTGTAACTGAAGTAGAGAAGGAGAAACAGGAGTACACATTTGATTTTTTGGACGTTTTAATTAGTCTTTGGCTGTTAAACCGATACAGTATAATAGCTTTGAGTATGTAATTGAATGTGTAATTCTACGAGTGTGTTTGTGTGCACATTATGTCATTAAAAACTGGAAAGGAAGACCTGCTGTGATCATCACCCTTTGTGAGAAACCCCTTGTGATTAATTACATTTGCAAGTATCATGCAGTTTCTCCCATTCGGCTGAGTGAATTTGGTGGCAGCGCTGCTGGTTCCGCCTCCTCTCTGAGCCTCGCTCCGCTGCTGGCTGACGACCTCCAGTCCTGTCAGTAAATGAAGACTGTTGTGAGCTGAACTGTTGTGAGCTGAGCTGTCCCCTCGCTGCCACCCATTGCCCAGCTCCCCCTCTATGACAGCAGAACTAATAGAGGCAGCCTTTATGCCACATAAACAGCTTACGGCCGCAGCTCTCATTAGGTTGCTAGTGAATCATGGTATCATAAAGCCAGCTTTTCTCCGCTGTTGCTGTTAGGCAGAAAAAGAAGAAAATTGCTGGCTTTTTCACACCGGGAGGGAACCTGTCTAATTTTCTAAGTTGAAATTCTCATCCCCCTTCCTGTATATTGATTTCATTCATGTAACTCAGTGCACTTATGTTTATGCTGCTTATGCAATATGAAAACTAGAGATTGCTGTACATGCTCTCCTGTGGAAAAATATCTAATGAACAGATGAATAACAAACAAACACACAAATTAATACGCACAGAAAACCTTTACACACACTTAAACTGCCCCTAGTGTGGTTTCATGCACTTGATTTATAAACCATAGATCAGGTAGATTAGGTTGTGTGTGTGCATGTTTGTGTGTGTCTTGCCTGTCTTCAGCAAATCTTGCATACTACAGGAACCACCAGCCTAATGTTTCTTGTGCATGATTAGGACTGTATGCTCAAGGCACCATCTTGGCTGCGGTGCTTCATAATTTTTGAAAAAACTATTTTTTTGACTGTTTTCATACCATTGGTGACTGCTTACTCCTCACCCCTGTTAACCTACCATAAAGGGCCAAATTGATCTGCAAATGCTTCAGTTTCATAGCGAAAGGCAGGGCGCCATGGTAGCTAGTAGAGCATTAGCCATATGTACAAAGGCTTACCGCAGCGTCCCGATTTTGAAATCTGGCCCGTGGCATTTTACCAAAACACAAATATCACTAAAACCAATGGGGGATTGAAGCCTGAGTACTGCTAAACTCTGTTGTATGGGGCCATGTGTGCATGCATGGTCAGAATGTTTGGGGGCAGGATTAAGAAATTCTCACATACAACTCTTCCAGGAGGGACAATTGAGTGCGATTCAACTCTTTTTTTTGTTTGGAAAGGGAGAGAGAAACACACTTGGCGGAGATCTGCACTCTATCGAGTGTACTTTTCTAGTTTTATAATAAATGCATGGCTCTTTTAGTGCTGATTTACTGAGAAACTCCTGCAAATGGTAAGATGAATAAGAAAATAAAGAAGACTATAGATCCTCCCACAGAATATTTTACAAGTCAGATGATGATTGAAGTCCTGTGGCACGGCAGAAGGACTGACAGTAAGATGGAGTGTTGGCTGACTTGAGCAGTTAAAGGAGTGGGAGGCAGGAAAGTACCTTTGATTGCTTTGTCTGTCACCGGAGCCTGGGAAACAGGCATCTATGATTATACAGGTCATGCTGAGCTGACAGAAATTTAACAGTGTCAACATTGTCCCTGTCAATTTCACACACATTAAGTGAATAGCATCTCAGCCTGCACTTCATCCTCACTTTTCTCCTGACCCACACATAGACTTCCAGGGTTCATAACACAACATAACATAACAAATTGAGTTATTTCCAGGTCTGGATAAGTATGGAAAAAGGGAAAAGAGTATGGAAAAATGTTTGTATTTTTTCGAGACTATTATCTCACTTTCTAAAATAAAATACTGTATATTAATCTATACAAATAAGAACAAGTTAACCAACGCAGCATGTAGATGATATGAAACTAATCAAGCTGGCTATAGAATGGTGTCGGGTTACCGTTCGCCGTGCGACTGCGATTCTCCTTTATTGAATTTTTTTCATACGTGTCGTCTACATTTAATTTATGATTTATTTTTATTCATCATTTTTTTATTTAATTACAAGAATGTTTACTCCATCTAGTAGCCAATGAAGCAAAGACTTCTGTTTTCTTTTGTGGTTCCAGTTTAATTGTACTGTTACTGTCTGTAGGGGTTGCAGGTACACAGTTATTAATTGCACTCTTCAAGTATTTAGCTTAAAAAAAAAGCTGTGCGTTGAAAATGTCTCGGTTTGGAGTTCATTCACTTATATGAGCTACAATACGTATGTAAAAATGCCTTGGCAACATAATGGCATATATAGTCAGAATTTAACATACGTGTTAAAAGTTGGATTTTAAAATAATTTATTTACATAATAAGCATCTAATAATTGGTATTCAGATGTTTAATATTGACATTTTAAGTCTGAAAAAGATGGAATTTTGAAATGGGAATTGTGTAGAAACCCTGGACTTCAGATTGTTTCTTATGCAAAGTCCTCTGTTTATATATTGACTTAAAGGTCCTAGATTGTTTAAAGTGAGATCTTCATGTGTTTTTTGATTACAAAGCAGGTTTTATATATATATATATATATATATATATATATATACTGTGAAAGTATCAAAACGCTTGATCCACAGAGAAATGCACACAGGCCGTATTCAGAAATAGTGCCTGCAAATGAGCTGTCAGGACTTCCATACGGTTATGATGTCACAACTATTCATGGGTAGAAAGTGTTACAGTGTTTTTATAGTCATTCCTTGACTGCATGATGGTACAAAGATGGAGGGAGAGCAGATGCTGAAGTCCTTCATACAAAGGGTGAATACAGGTGTATTTAGACAGACAGTATGAGAAAAATAATGTGCTTTTTTTCAAAACATTAAAGCAACTCAGCCGATCTAGTAGAAACCCAAATTACAAGTAGGAACCTGAAAAGGAACATAATGTGGGACCTTTAACAAAATGAAATTTTGTATGTGTCATTTATTATTATTTTACACATATACACAGGTGCAACAGACTTTTTACATTGTAGTAATTACATTTTATATCTTTACAAATGGTGCATTGCCTGCCGCTTCTTTGTCACATTTTTGAAAGTCTCGCGATGTTGTGACTTTGTGATTTTTTTCCAGCCTATCCTCTAGTGGTGTGTTGAAATCCTCAGAGAACAATTGTAATGATTTCCTCTTAAAACATATTCATGGTTGTGTTTCGCTATTTTGCTCTGCTCACTGTTTTATATTGATCATCAGATTTAGGCTGTGTGCCTTTTGTAGGTGTTTCCTCACATAAGGTTCCCCATATAGTGAACAGGAAATGTGATTGTAAATGTGAATATCTGTTGACCAGTCCCTGTGAGCCTGAACGGGCTAGCAGCTTAGAGAATAGATGGATGGATTTATTCATTTATTAGGATTCCCATTTACTAGATTCAAACAGGCAGATAGTCTCCCTTTAAACAAATTACCATTTATGTAAACTGCAATACATTCTCACTCCCAACTCATCAAATGTGGCTGCTTGATCACTTGGAGTCACTTTTTAGTGCACTGGGTATACAGTACCTTTCACATTTATACATATATATATACACACTGTACATATACATGTACCTATAAAACCCTAGAACCCTAACCCTTTGCAATAAAGACCTTGTTTATGTATATATATATATATATATATACATAAACCCAAACCCTTTGCAAAAAGACCTTTGTGTTTGTGTATTAACACCTGTTGTACGAGCAGTATGACCAGTCCAGCAGCTTCACCTAAGTAGCATTACGTAACACAAGACTGAACACACACAGAGGCAGCTCAGTAATGTTAATCCTCCTTCCAACAACATGCCCTCGCTAAACTGGCTTGGTTTCTCTCTCGCCTCACTGGCACCACATCAGCAACATTCCTCACCGGCTAACAGAAGCAACATAACCCACCGTGAAATCATCACTTCTCAAATCTTCGTTCTTTTCTCATTGTCAGCGATGGAGAAACAGTGTGACAACAGTTCTCTTTTTAGATATGTAAGAAAGAAATTGTGGTTTTGTTTGGCACGTGCTGAAAAGATCAGTCATCTCCCTTGGCTCACATGTTGCCAAAATGGCAGCTTTTGACTTTTAGCAAGTGTATGAACAAAGGGCTTTTGCTTAAGCTATAAGTGAGAGAGGCTTTTTCTTGACCCAGCGTTGTCACTGCCTATGAGTCAGGCAGATTACATGATGTGAAAGGTCAGAATCACACTCAGAACTAGTGCATTACATCCTCTCCTTAAGTCTTGACAGTAAGTAAGACCAGCTAAGCTATCCCGATATGTCTGGTGAGAAGAAAATGGATCAAACCAACAAACTGAAGCTTTGCATTATCAGAGAGTGGAATCAATTTCCCAGTGTTCACGGAGTGAGCACATCGAGTATATTGTGCCACACGAGGTTTGCCAATTCCACGCCAGTGCCAAAGCATTATGTATGCATTATTCCATTTTAAATGTCGAAAGTGGTCGCTTTTTCTGCCCCAGGAGGGTTGACTGTGGAAGGAGGGAGAGGAAAAAAAAGCCAATATGCTTTGAAATTGGACCTGCGGTGTGGTAAGCGAGCAAGCCCTTTCATCAATAGGGACAGAAATAGTGAGTTTGATGGTTCTCCATGGGATTTTGGCTCGTATTCTCCGGGGGACGGAGGGCATATGTCGATGAATCAGATGAATCGGCAGGTACAGTAACAGGGAAAAATGAATGGGTCCTTGATCTTGCGTCTTTGTCAGTCACCAGTGCATTAATGTTCTGATATCACATCCACGTCCTTAGTTTCAGTCAAAAACATTGTGTTTTTGTGTCAAAATAAAATATAGTATAGTATGTGGCCCTGTTTCTTCAAACAAAAACTATGACACAATTTAGAAAATGTTGTTGACAGGTGGTCCTTTTACAGTGACTATAGAACTATGACTCTACAAAAAATCCCTAAAGACTCTGGATAAAAAAAAAAACCTTCTCCTACCATATCTGCAAGACTCTTAAAATTCATAATTTTTTGATTTTCCATAATTTTAAAACTTTTAGATTGGCTTGTTTTGTATATAAAAGTCTCCCTGGTCTTGTTCCGCTAATTAACTCTGGGGGGTATGTCCACCAGGGCTTGTGATAGAGGAGACTGTGAGATCCCCCACAGGCCAACGCGTTTGGGAGGAATGTGTTATCTGTTGTAGAGGGGGACACTTGGAACAGTCTTCCCTCTACAATAAGGAAACCCCCACTTATTCTTCTTTTAAAAGACAACTAAAACAATGGCTCAAGTCAAATCAAAAGTACAACCACTAACTGGACTTGAACTACTTGAACATTCATTTTTATCCCATTTTTAAATCCTGTCTGGGTCTGGTGTCCTTCTGAGTATGTATTGTATTATGCTGCGTGTCCCTCTATTTGTATTTTATCTTTATATTTGCTGTCTCTTTTTATTTTTTATATTCTTTTATTTTACTTATTAGGGACTACAGATGCAAATCAGCAGCTTTGCTATAATCCGGCATGTTTACAGAGATATGTAAATTTCTATGTTCATTAATGTGCACTGTCCCTATCTCAAAAATAAAGCATTATTATTACTATTATTATTAAGAGGTGTTACAGCACAACAACACCCCTCCTAAATAACTGTAAAACAGCTTCAATGTAACTCATTGCTGATTCAGAATGACAGTAACAGAAAAAATGCAAATGTACGATAAATATTTCATGTTTAATGATAATTAAATACATGTTTCCCTCCAGATTATAGTTGTTGAGAGAGCGTTGAGAAGCAGTTGTTAATGTTTTACACATAAATCGGAGCATTTATCAGATTTTAGTATTAGTATTTGACTGATAACCAACAGACTAACTATTACCAGGATCAGACTACACAATATTTGCGTCTTTTGCAAATTGATTCTTGCTGTGAACAATTATAACTCTCCTTCTTACACAGCTTGTGTGACTTCTATAGGTGATTTTGAAGGTGCTGAGGACAGATTTGACAGTTCCACCAACCACAAATTTATCCACATTTAAAGACAGTTTCATGAATGAACGTGAACCTTAAACAATTCTTTGTTACTCTGGATTGAAGGTTTGCTCTGTCTTTTCTATTCCAGTTGGTAGATAAAGGGTGTGTGTGTGTGCAGCACATGTGCTGTAGTGTACAGAGGGTGACAGCACCCACAGGTATGTGGTTTTTGGCATGACAATATGTAATGACTACTCGCAAAGCCAGTTGGTGAACTGATGTAGCTGGCGAGCTAACAGTTAACTTGCTAGCCAGCCCGGCCAGGCTAGTTTGATAGTACAAGTA
The DNA here is from genome assembly GCF_963691815.1 of Echiichthys vipera. Lineage (NCBI taxonomy): Eukaryota > Metazoa > Chordata > Actinopteri > Perciformes > Trachinidae > Echiichthys > Echiichthys vipera. The sequence goes on from NC_139827.1 coordinate 15,298,511, forward strand.
CAAAACACATCTTTATTCTTATTCTATGAGAGTTGCCGTTCTATATTATTGGCTATATTATTTGTCTTTTAAATTGGTCTTTTTCTTTCTGCACTGTTGGTTTTTGTTTTTTGCTATCTTTGTTTGTCAGCTCTTTGGTCAACTGTTTTTATGTTTCATGAATTAAATGGGACTGGAAGTTTCACAATAGCCTCTGCAGATCTATTTTCTTTTAATTGTTCTGGCCATTTCTTTGCTAGTTATCAATACAACGCATTTATTCAATTGACATGTATGTACCCTCAACTCTCTCATAACTGTCTGCACACATGAACCACATGTCTGTTGGGGAGCAGTTTACTGCGACAGAGGCAATGATGCAACAGAGCTAATAAGTAGGGGTCCAAATCACAAGTTTTATCATGATACATTATTATATTGATTCTTTGGACCACGAAATGATATTTGCTGGTGTCAAAATCAACCACAATACGATTTCGATGTGATTCAATTCAGGGGCCTCCGAACAGTATGAAAGGATATCGTGGGCTTACTTCTTTTCCACACAGAAAATTGACCAGGAATCTATAAGGGAACCAACAAAGAATCAGATCGATTAGTAGTAGTTATACTGGCATGGCTATCAATAAAATCTTATCTGTTCCCTTCCCTATTCACTGCTCGGCTCCCTTCTCTATTCTTGTTCTCAATCTCACACATCATAGCAGCGTAACCCTCTGCCAAAGCCACCACCCTGTGCTCGGCTAGCAAGCGGTTTTAACTGCAAGTGACATTTCTGAGATGCCGCAAATTCCTCATGACAAAGAGGGAGAGCAAGGTTTCTTGAAAGACATGTCCTGGAGTTTTGATGTCTTTGTTTTTGATTTGTTTCTCAAAGAGGGTTACTGTTGAAGAAAAAGGGGGGAAATGTTGGATGTAAGAAGAGACATCTTAAAGTGCGTTGTTGCTTTGATGGCTTCTACTGATTAGGGAATGCCTTCACAACACCAACACCCATTGCAGCACATGACTTACATATATGAAGGTAAGATGTACGGCCAATTGTAGTTATTTCAGCGATCCTGAGAGTTTCTATATTTTATCAGTGTGAAACAGTCTGGTTAGAGTGGACAGGGTCAGCTACTCTAATCCCCCTGTGCTGGCCTTTCTTTTCTAATAGGATTTACACAAAAATGTGTGTGTGTGGGGGGGGGGCTTTTTTGATCAAATTCTCACCCTATTTTTCTTCCCTCTTTCTCCCTTCTTCATCCATAATTCAGCTTGTTCAAATGTATTTTTTTAAGCCTCATTCTTGACGTTATAACTCGATCTGTCAGCTAGTGAGGGTTGAATGACTTAGTAGCTCTTCTCATCCCCTGTCACTTCCCGTCTTCCTCTGGAAAAAATTTAATTCAGATTATTTTTGTGAGGTTAGTGCTGCAATGTGTACTGAGATGAAATTAAGTTGTTGACTTTGCTTAGAGTATGAAGTTGCCCAGCTCTTTGCTATTACTTTGTTTCAGCTCTAAATTAATGCCATCTACACACTGCTGATACACTTGAGAAAAAGCCTCCTGCTTGCTTGGAAACTTGGAACCTGAGACACCCCTGCCACTGTTTAACCTTGATTAAAGTCTCCAAACACATTGTCTAATCTCTATAGAAAACGATTTGAAGCAAATTAAAAGATACTGAGGTAAGAGAGAGGGACAGAGAGAAAGAGGGTTGGCCATCTTTCATGTAGTGCATAAATGCACTCCCTTACTAAAATACAATATGAGAACAAGGGGAAGTACTTATATTAATTTACTTTATTCATTTTGGAGTAGTAATAAGGGGAGGTTTGGGTTTTCTGTAACAGGTTGGAGATGAGTGCTTGAGTGCTTAGAAGTTAACTTAGTGCAGCACAACCAGCAATACTGTTGTTTTTTCTTTTATTTCTTTTATTCTTCTTCCTTATCAAAACCTGGTGCCTTCATTACCCACAGTGCAACTCGACTGCTAACAGTTTGATTAGACATCCACGTGTGTGATGCTAGTAGTATCTCACTGTCTGATTTTCTCCCCTATCGGTCAAGACAGATGTCCGTCCTCCATAGAGCTGGGCCTGTTTGACGTTTTTGCCTTTGTACTCAACCAGGGAATTGTTGGGTCTATGTAAATCATAAATAAGTGAGTGTGGTCTATACCTAGTCTGTAAAGTGTCCTGAGATAACTTTTATGATTTGGCACTGTAAATAAAATTGAATTGAATTGAATTGGATTGTATCTAATGTAGCCTTGAGCTGCTAGTCTCCAGCAGAAAATAGGAGGAGCTACAGAGGTCTGGTAAGCTCACTTCTTTCTCCACAGCCCAAGAGTTTTGAAGTCTGAAGACTACAAGTGTAGAACCACTGTCAACAGACTTTGACTTGAAAAAAAAACAGTAGGGGTTAAAATGAACTAATCATCCACTCAGAGGAATCTACAGCCAGGTCTTTTTATGTAAATTCCTTTGATTCAATCAGAAATGAGTCTCTCATGTTTTGTTTAGCCCTTGTGTAATGGCATCTCTGAAGCTAAATTAGACCTAGAGTACATGGAGTCAAACAAAATGGTGGGATGTTGTATCCGGACTTTCGTGCCAGAGGAGTCCCGGCCTCCTCATCCATAAAACTGCCCTGATTATTACCGCTCCCAAATAGCACTTATCAGGGTTGGTATCAGCTCAAAATATTCCATCCATGGCTTGAAATTAAATTGAAACCATCACACATCAATGGACATTCCGGTGCAGAGAACTAAGTAACACAGAGTCAAGCAAAAACCAGACTAGAGATCTAAAGAGGCGACCACCCCCCACCCTCAAACCTGGCTGAAATGCCATGCTGCGGGAGGTTATGAAATATTAAATATCCTCTCAGGGGGCAAAACAGAGATAGAGAGAGAGAGAGAAAGATCGATTCATAAGTGGTAGCGACATTGGCGGCGCGATTGATTCATGCTCAGGAGATGGCAGTGGGTGCATCCTACTGACAATCTCCTGTCCTCTGCACGTCCATCACGTCCTACTGGTGTCCTTTCTGTGTGTGTGTGTGTGTGTGGTTGGGTGACAGTGGATGGTTTTTGGGATGAGCTTTTAAAAACCTTTCTTGCATGTTTGACAAGAGCAGACAGAGTTGCCTTCGCTTGCTTGCTCTTTATTCCATCTTATCTTACCATTTTAGGTCAGCGGGGTATTTTATCTTCTGTTTCTTCATACTTCTTCCAGCTCCACACACACACACACACACACACACACACACACACACACACACACACACACACACACACACACACACACACACACACACACACACACACACACACACACACACACAGAGAGTCCAGTAACTCAAAGTGGGCGTCACAGACACTGAAACCAACAAGCAGGTGGACAGTCACTGTAAAAGGCTTTTAATGGATCGTGCTATGTGAATATAAAATTCAGGACATTTCTTTGGAAACATTTAATTAAATACATTAATGTTTCAAAGGATGTCCTCCTTTATATAGTTGAAGAACATCTGAAAGATAAACTTCATTGCCAAGCAAGAGAGAGAATGAAAATGAAAGTCAGACTGAGAGGAACATGGAGGAATAGTGGAGGGGCCTTAGTGGAGAGGTTCGCTAATGAAGATTAGGGTGAAATGAGGACTACGGAAGTTAATGGAAGTTAGACTATAAATGCTGCAGGATTTAGGTTTCACATTCTGAAGCATAAAAGAGGAATTCAAGAAGTGCATAAATGTTTAATTAAATGACCGTCATATTCCATAATTGTATATCTTTTATTTTTAGGACTGTATTAAAAGAGGTGAAAGTAAATGCTCAGAGTCTGAGGCCCCGGGGGAAAAAATAACATCACAATGACTTTTTTTTCAATCAAACACAGATGAATAGTTTTTGGACCACAATGGACCTCTGTGGAACAGATGAATGAACTATATCAGGCTGTAGATACACAGACAATACTCAATCAATTCATAGTTAGTTTAAGCTCCTAAATTGGATTTGTTGACAAAGAGAAAAATATAGAATACTGTATTGCCAGCCTTATCCTTATAAAGCTGAAGTTGGTAACTTTTTATGAATAATGTTTATTTTTTTCATATTTACTGAAACGGTCACTATATCCTGACAGCACAAGAGAGGATAATACATATCAGTGAATGAGGGGGATCGGTTTGTCAAAAGAAAGCACATTTTTTGGCTCTGTGAAAACAAGAACTGTATCTCTACCTCCATTTTCTGTTCCTGTCTGCTCTCAAAGCCCTATCTGTATGCTCCTAATGACATGTGCTAGTTTCCACCACGCCCGAAGAAAACAACCACTCGGTGCAGAGGAGCCTGAAAAAAAAAATGCGTAGCCTCTACACCAAGGTCTGTTCTCTCATCTTGATCCAATTGTACTCACCTATGGGAGCCGCCATCTTGTCAGACTTTGACTCCGCCTTATTTCCTCTTACCAAAAAGGGCCATTGATGTGACGTTGTGGGGAGGGAGAGACGTCCATCTAGCTGACGTATACCTCCGAGGCTAAGTGATGGCCAGCGGCTAGCTGTCAGACAAGAGGCCGCGCGCCCCGACTAAAAGTTTTCATGGTCAATGTCAACTGATTCGTCACATCTTGCCTATAGTTGACTGATCGTCAAATCAGTTTTTTTCTTTTGCTCATGAAAAACCCTCTGATCCGGGGGGGCAAGCCATGGACATAGCGCAGACAGCAGTGGGTGCCTTTGAGTCCAGCACTGCACTGTCACACGTGTCAGGCAGAGGGTTACTGAGAGATGTGATTTCTGATTTCTGATAGGGGCATCTTATTAAAAGTATTTGTTGTTATAAAATAAATATGTTATATGCATAAATGTGTTTTGTTTGTATCTTTGTTTGACAATAGCTGACGGTATATTTAGAATTGTAGTTTCGCTTTTACAGCGCTGTGTAAGACTGTTTCAGATCGAACGTCTATAATGAAAAAGAACTAATGGGCAAATATTCAAATGAAATGATGCTGAAGATTAAACAGTAGCAGAGTGTTGTATTTCTGGTGCCCAAATAGATTTAATGCCCAGCCAAGATGCGCTCTGACAGTGCCTGATCCTAGATAGTACAACTTAGTATAAGAGGAGGAGGGAGGTTATTCCTGCACACTAAGTAGATAGATTAAAAGCACATAAGATATTTTCACATCTTTAGCAACAGTATTTATTAAAAGGCTTATATTTACACCCAAATAGGCTATTTATCATGGTTTATTGGGAGAAACCAAGCACCTATATGTAAAATCAGTCATTCAGCACCCCCAGAGCCAGAATGGAATAATCCGATGTTTCATAACCACATTTTGCGCATTTTCTGACTATACGACTATGAGATTGGCAGTCGAATGAGGCTTGAGATTACTAAACAGGTTACAACAATACGTCTACAAGACTCATTCAGATTTAAGTGCCCTTTGTTGAAATGTGTCTGTAAAATCTACCTAGGACAGACCCGATTCCTTCGCTGAAGTGAACTGTTGGGATTTTCAGTGGAGCGGGAGTTTATGAGGACATCAACCAGTCTTACGTATGAGTGATCACGTTTCAGTTTGAAGTTCTCAGCTTGTCCTTCGATATACAATTATTCCTTGTCTTCCCCAGAATGCCAAGTACAAGATCAACAACGCTGCTTCTTTTCTTTCAGGACGAGAGGCTCTGGCACTGGCCAGCCTGAAGCTAAACTCCTCTGAAAGTGCGTGCAAACATCCTCACAAGACCCATCCTCTTTAACGACTAATGAATTCTCTCCCCCTATAATGAAGTAATGAATTCAATTGAATCCATGTTCTCATCAGTCAATATGTTTATTTCTCTAAATCAATATTTGCATTTCTAGTGTGCAAATGACAGAGAGATGAGAAGTGGCTCGCTAGACTCTGCTACCAAGCCAGATTTTGCTGTCAGAGCTCAGCCGGGGTCTCGTCTGAGGCTGCTTATTTTCTGTTATGCCTTTTGTTTTGGACCGACTGGCATCTCCATAGTAACAGCCAGAGAGTGGCGGGTCTGGTTGCACTCGGGCACTGCATGAAATGGAGTGGGAACATGCAGTGCTCTTCAGATAGGGATAGGCCAAAGATCAGAGAAAGTAAGAGTGAAGCTATTAACTTTTAGTCATCACAACAATAAATGAATATCAGTGGATAATGGGGGGTCGGTTTGTCAAAAGAAAGCACATGCCGAGTTGGACAATTTTTTTGGCTCTGCTAGAGTCAGAGTTAATGCACCAAGCAGAGCTTTTGGACAGGGGAAGTGACAGTGGAGAAGGGGTTATGGTGGTGGGGAGAGAGCAGATGAGCAGAGCATGAAAGGTGCTAAAATGCCTGTGCTTTCCTCCTTTATCTCCCAGACTGCCTTGTTTCTGTAAGCCAGCTTTGAATAGGCCGAATTAGCAGCAGCCGTCCGTTGCTGAAAGAATAGGGGTGAGTCAGCCGGTTTACTGCGTGGACAGCGGTTCTTTCATTCCTCTCCTTCTCTGGACCGCTGCGTGCCCCTCCTCTATCTCTCTGAGTCAGTCCCTATGTCACTCTGACAGTGTCCAGATTCTCAAATGTGAGAATGTACAGCTTTTCTCTGTTTCTCAAACTCAATTGAATATATTTGTGTTTTTTACATGTTAATCTGAAACTAAATATTAGATATCCCATTTTAAGGTTCATACTTTCATTTTCATACTTACATGTTTACTTATTCAGTGTATTCTGATTGTCTGAAAATACCTGTATTCACCCTTTGTCTGAAACGCTACATTTAAGCGCCTGTCTCTTTAGCATATTACCTTCGTGGAAATTGTTAGTTGCAACCACACATATTTTGTTACTTTGTTATTTGGGTAAAATGATAAGGCACTCTATTATTTTACAATGGTCATTTTAGGACTTATTTTGTCACGCTCAGCTTGGTCAGATTCACCCAAACCTTCATCAGTCTAAGCTGTACTTTGTCAGCCTCAGCTGAACTTACGCATTGTTAAAGCCATAGTGAAATTCTGAAATTCCTCTATTTACTAGTTTTGGGATCATAAACACTCAACATTCCGGTAGTAATTATGATTTGGACTTTCTGACAAATCTGACTAAGTTCATTTGAGCCTGAAGTTGTATTCTGAGCTAACTTTATAGCTGAACCAGACAATGTGAGTCCTCTGGTGCCATCACCAGGCCAAACTATATATTTTCCCCCCATCAGTATTACAGAGTTTAATAGCTTCATGGGGTGACTAGCATGACTGTAGACTTTTATTCTTAATACTGTAGGTTGCACATATTTTTTTTCACGAGTCACGAGCTAAACTGTGATGACACCCTGCTGACACTCTGTGGCCTTCCCTTTTTATCATATTTCTTCTCTCTAGCCCTTTATATCATCTTGTTGACCCCATTCAACCTCTGCACACTGTTATATGAGAAGGGAAGATTAAGGTCTTTTAGCACAGCTTGATTTTCTTTGAGAAGCTATTTAATTAGAAAAATGAGCTGAAATTAACAAATCTCCAGTCAGTCACAAGACATTGTTGACAAACTCTCAGGGCTAAGGCGCACACACGCTCACTTTTATTAAAAGCTGGCCTGTGCTTATATGAGTGCCGTTCAAATGCTCTGGTGGCAGGCACTCTCTAGTAGACAGGAGTGCATCTGGGTGTCTCGTGAAGCAGCTACTGTATGTCAACATTGGCTCGCACTAATTTGCACACTCAGTGGGAGATGTCATCTCTTCCTGCAGGAGATCGAAAACATCAAGCTGATACCAGCTGCCTAAAGGCTACTTCAGCACAGAACACACAAACACACACACACACACACACACACACACACACACACACACACACACACACACACACACACACACACACACACACACACACACACACACACAAAGACAATCAAATTTAATGAAGGTGAGCAGAAAACAATATTCTGTTGTAAATTCACGTGGAAACTTGAGGACATTCTTAGAAAAAAATGTATCATGGTCTTCTAGATCTGATATTAAGTTTGATCTTAAACTTACTTCTACAGATGGGTATAAGGTGCATTTAGGTGTTGTCACTTATTTGAAAACCTAGATGGATCAGACATAGAAATGTGGCAACAAATGTTTGAGTCTTAGAACTACCATGGTCACTGCTCTGGCTCTGCTCAGGACTTTGTTTCACTGCTATTATCTTGGAAATTTCTCCAGACCTTCATCATTTGAGCCAAGGGGGTATGGCTACCTGAGATTACATGTCTGGTAGCTCTGGCTGAATTAGACATTTCCGGATCACAGTGCTTTGTCTAGCTGTGGTAAAAACGTGTTTGGGAGAAGAACCATGGCAGCATCTCAAATTCATTCCCACCCATTCAAGTTTTTGTCATGCTCTGCTTTCATGGTTTTGCTTTGTCACCTCAGCGTGTGAACGTCCTTGCTTTGTGGCCACGAGCCGAAAGACCGTTTAATGGTAGTCCTTTTGTGAGAAATCCTGACTATTATGAGTCTGCCTGAATGCACAGTTGGAGCTGCATGCCTGTATGTGTGAGAAAGCGAAAGGCAGAAAGGGAGCAGCGTGTGTAGACCCATATGAGTGAATATATAATGCATCTGTGCGTGAATGCTTTTGTATACGTGTGAGTGTGTGTAGGGAGAGCTCAGAGCAATTGCTGGCAGCTAAGGTGAACGTGTTAAGTCCCTTGAGCCAGCCAGTTGATTAGAAATGTGGTTTGAGACAATAACTGAATCAGTGTCTTTCTTCAGTCGGACGCCATTTATTTTCTCAGAGATTTTTTTGGTCTTAATAAGAGAGGTGTTTTTTCTCCCTAATAGCAGCTTTGGTCGCTCAGCCCGCTGACTTAGTAAGTAGCATTATTAAAAGTCACATTTTTACAGCAGAACTGTTACTTTCCAGCTGACATTAAAAATGTGAATTTGGTTAGTGTTAAGTGTTAAAATATTAATTTGCTGGCACCAAGAGTTGTAAAAAACACACTGTAGCTGCCGCTGAAATGTAAGCCTACAGGACTGAAAAAGGTAAACAAGTGAAAGAATAGGGTATGTTAAAACGATACTCCAGGCAAAGTATCGCTCCTTAGTTCACACACTCACCTGCCGTGGATGTGGACGGCTGTTGTAAAATATTTGTAGTTTACCTTGTCACAGAGAAAGGAGGCTGTAATAGTCAGCTGGGATCCTTCAACCCCCCCCCCCCCCCCCCCCCACACACACACACACACACACGCACACACACACACCTTCAAATATACAACCGCACACAGCAAGCCAAACTCCCACTCACTCCCCTGCACGCTGTAGAGGAGCAACGTCTCACATGAATGCGTGCCATAGGGAATCAGCAGGGCTTTGATAACAACGTATGTTTTCATGTAGGGATTTGAGTGTGGAGATTCTCTGGAGAGAAGCAGTGCCTTTGCCAGAGGCACAGGGCCAAGAAGAGTTACAGTGGCTGCACTGGAGAAATGTTTCACTGATCACAGAATTGAGTCCCTAACCGAGGTGAGGTTTCTGAGGAGCAGAAGAAAAGATCTAAGGTCACACTGAAGTCCCTTTTTATTATATGCCAACCAAATATCCTGCATTTCCTTGCTGATGTGAGGGGGGACAACTGCATTGTCACACCGCGATGCTGGGTGCCAATAATCAGCACCCGTGTTGTTTTGCAGTTAGCCGTAATCTTCCGTGTTGTGATGTCCTTCAGGGGTGCAGTAGAGACAGGGAGGAAGGATGAGAAGACAGCAGCATATGAAAGCTGCTGGTGCGGGAAGATGGGTTTGATGCAGCTGCGCAGGATCCCAAGACATCCAGTGAAGCAATCTGATCTTGGTTTTTAGCCTAGCTGTCTGCATATAGTACTGGCTAAACACACACACACACACACACACACACACACACACGCACACACACACACACACACAAACACTCCAACACTCCATTTTCCATTTAAATGGTTACTGTAGTGCCACTTTGTTTGATATGTGAGGAAAATCAGCCAATAGGTTTCACTGATATCATATATTATTACATTATTACATCACAGTTATTACATAGAAGAGCCGACTGAAGCACTAGCATGACTTATCTCTAATTTGACAACACAGTGGCTGTGGCTGTACATCCTTGAAGTTTATTTGTATGCACAGGCCCTGGAAATCCTTCATTCTAGTGTGTGCAGAAAGCACAACGTTCTCACTGATACACAATACCCATGAGTCCTCTCTGCTCCTGTGATGCGATAACGCCGAGCTCTGCTGATGGCGGTGATTTGTACCCGTTTGACCTCTCATCAAGTAAACAGAAAGGGAGAACAAAACAGTTGCAGGACACAATGTTCTTTTCAATGTGACCTTAGCTCTTTTTTAACACATCTGAAACACTCTGAAAACTTGTAGAGTGGGAATGGCTTTGCTGCCAATGCTGAAAAGTAGTTTATTTTAGAGCACTGGTGTAATAATAGAAACTGACTCAGTCTACCAAAATTACAATCACTGCTCATCACAAATAATGCAGTTCTCCTTCTCAAAGGTATGGATCCCAGAACCCATTGCTACATGACCTCCAGACTTTTGGGTCATACACTATATTAGATCAGTTCTTTGTGCTTTAATCGACCAGCACCTGGCCTGGTGGGCAAAGAAATAAATAAAACTGACTCTAAACACAAAGACATGAGAAAAATAGAACTATCCCTAGCTACAAATAAAAGCAGAAAAAGAGCTTTTCTTTTGAGCCTTTGAATAAATCCCCCTCATCTTTTCCTCAGATGCCTGATGTAATTGTCACTTTTTATAACTCCACTCGTTGCTCTACTACTAAATTTTTCTAAAGGCAGCTCATCTACAGTTTGACACTACAGTCATTAAGAGAATATGGACACTATAGCTACAGCTGGAGCATGGTGAGCTCTGAAAACCAGGCCGTATAAGTAAATCTAAAGAAATTCATTATACTGCCGTGGGCATGTAGATGCCGTCGGTAATTTTGTCCCCGAGCAACAGGAACGTGGCCTAGATCTGTTAGCATTCATAGTTTTTTTGGATAACATCCAGTTTGACAATTGAACAGCTTAGCATCTGAATATTAGTATTCACTCGTTATTGCTGCGTCCAGCCCCCGCATCTATTTTTGGCAGACGATAGCAGAGCTTGAACAACGTTGTGGAGGTATTATTCCCTCGTCGCTAAATAAGAAGGCACAGTACAGTACACTCAGTGCTCTCTCTTTCTCTCTCTCTCTCTCTCTCTCTCTCTCTCTCTCTCTCTCTCTCTCTCTCTCTCTCTCTCTCTCTCTCTCTATCTATCTCTCTCTCTCTCTCTCTCTCTCTATCTCTATCTCTATCTCTATCTATCTATCTATCTATCTATCTATCTATCTATCGATCTTTGAATAAACTAAAGTTTTATTTTCCACTTTTTAAAAATGTTTTTAATCTTAATCACATTATTATTATTATTTGGTCTGTTACACCTGAAGTATTTATTGTACTCATTCATGCACACTGGACATGGCGCTTCAAAGAGACATTATGACAAATGTTTCAGACGAACTTGAATCGCTCTGGTGATTCCTTTTTCTTTATTTTTAGGCCACACTGTGACTGATGAAAAAGTTCCTTGTTCCCATATGTTGATTGGGGGGAATGAGGCCAGGGTTTCCATGGTGATGCTTGTAACCCAGTCTGTCTCTGAGGGTCTGAGGATTGTTCTCCATTGTCCTCCAGAGAAGAGATGGAGAAAAGAGGGCGAAATTGAGATAAAGAGAGGCGGTCACGGCTCTGCTTGTGATATAAGAATGACAACAATACACATTGTTATTCAAATAGCGCATTTGTTGTTTTTCATGTTTACCATGTTCACCAATCCATGCAGAGTATAAATCTAGCACTTGATTCAGTGAAAATATGGTTCAATGGAGGTGAATTGTGATTGTGATTGCGAGAGATTTTAAAAATCTAACTCAAAATCATGTGCGGTACATCCTATATTCAGAAAATCTGCATCTCATGTATGCAAAATACAAAATATCTTTTGGCTTTTTTACTCTGGCACCAAACTCTCTGCACCCTAAGTGAGACTGATGCTCACCAGCACAAAAAGGAAATGGAAGTCAACTTCAAATAGCCCCTGCTGCACCATATGGTCCCCAGGTGCAGATGAATTCCTTTTCCAATCTCTGTTGCTCACACAGGCCTTCTAAACTGTCCATTACAAGTGATATGCTGCGCTAAGATAGAGGCACCACCTTCTGTTTTTTTTTTAACACATCGCTGTTATTTGTTGCCTTAATTCTGCTTTTATCTTACATTCAGCATAAGACCACATCGAGTTGCATTTTTTTCACTTATTGCTTGAACAGGCGGCTGAGATGTGAGCGTTTGGAAATACTCGCCCAAACAAACACCACCACAACTCTCAGTGGAGTTGACTCTTGGTTGCCAGACACAGAAGCGCTAATTGGAAATCTTGTCTTGTGGTTTCACTATGTAACAAAAGATAGCGATATTCATCCATCCATCCATCTTCAACCGATGTCCCTAACGGGGTCGCGGGAGGCTGGAGCCGATCCCAGCTGACATCGGGCGTAAGGCGGGGTACACCCTGGACAGGGCGCCAGTCTATCACAGGGCACATAGAGACAAACGGAGACAGACAACCATTCACACTCACACCTACATGCAATTTAGAGTCACCAATTAACCTAACACATGCATGTCTTTGGTCTGTGGGAGGAAGCCAGAGAACCCGGACAAAACCCACGCAGACTCTACTCTACGCTTCACCATTGAAGTCAGTAGAAGCTGAGCGTTCGACTCTGTATATCGTCACGCTGTGGGGATGAATGAGAAGGAAGTTGCGCCGTTTACCTCTGATAGGAAGCTGATTCTGAAAAAAAGACGAAGGTTTTCTAGCGCGTATTTAGTCAATGAAATGTTCACACAGCAGCACATTCAGTATTTCACCCCTTTTTTTGGGGGGGGTTGACATTTTAGGGGAAGCTTACTGTAGCTTCCCTTGCTGTCTTAGAGTAATTGCCACTGGTGTGGTGATTATGTACGACAAATAGCCCATAACTCTGCAGAGGATGCCTGTTAAGCCTCCTGAATCCTGTTCCTAAAAAATAGAATATTGTTTCTGTTCACATTTTTATACATTTCCGCTCCACTGCTCATCCAGCTTAAAGTCATATATTAAATTGGTAATCTGGCATTTAAGTCTAATGTAACACCCTTTCAAAACACGACTTCTGGGTCCAAACCCTCCGATGAAACAAAACAGAAAACAATGACCGAACATGTGAACAATTACAATTGCCTCTTTTTTCAGTGAGACACCTTTTTCTTCGAGAGGAAAGAGGTAAAATGACAATTATGTTTTTTTTTTAAAACCTAGATCTAGGAACACAGATCTAGTAACACAGCTCTGCGGTATTGCAGAAATGCGTGGCTTGGACCAACTTGGACCTGGAAATCGTATTTTGATAGGGCGTTACATCACGACAGCCGAAAGGATACAGGATGTCTATCGATACTATTAGACAACAGACCAACACTCTTATTTTTTCCTTTCTTCAACCATGATGGGCAGTATGACTCCAAGGCAAAAGTACATGTAGCAGGGAGTCATCAATATGTCCACAAGGTCCTAGTTTAGTCTTGTGTTGAGTTTTGTAAGATATCAGTAAGGGTTATCATCGCAAGTTCAAATAGTAAAAAAAGGAATAAAGGGAATTGGACGTTTCAAATGCAGTTTTGAATGGTAAAAAAACAAACTGGTTCAGCCACTGTAGAGATTTCAGTGTCTAAAGTCAAGAATGCTCTCTTGAGGAGGTACAAAAGGTGGGTGATTTCAACTTATTGACCAAGGGAAACATACATTGAACACATGATTTAGGGAAAAACATTTCTGAGAATTGAAAACCCTTTGAAAGGTCTCCTTATTGTGTCATTATGAAGACATTGAGCTGAGGAACATAGATGTCTGGGAACATAGATACGCTCCCTGTAGCAGGAGACCTCAACCAAACTGCTTGTGTGTGCGTGTGCGTACTACCTTGTGTTCACTAACAAGTTCAATATCTACAATACAAGATGGAGATCCAGTAATCTGTTGCTCTGGTTCCTTGAATCACAGTTGTCTATCTTTTATTCATCGCCTTCATTCTTTTATTCTTATATTTATCTCTGAAGTCTGTCTTCCCTCCTGCTGGGTCCGAAACAGCATGCAGGGTATCACAGTCACTGAGTTTATTCAGCAGACATCAGCGTGACACAGAGGACGGTTGACATCTTAAATATTTCTGTAACTCCATTCTGTGTTGACTCTTAATCATTTAAACTTTCCTTCTCTCCTAGACAGATGAATCCCTCGCTGCTCTAACATCTTCTCCACATTTGATTTAATTGTCTGAATGTCTGTTTTTCCTTCTACATCTATATATCTGTCTCTGTTTGATTGTGTCATAGTTTGTTGAAGAAGTACATTTCAGGCAGAAGTGCTGATTCTTACTCATTTCTCAAAACCACGTCATTGCTCTTGGTTTCAGTTTTGTACAGTATATCGTCTCTAAATACTGCAGGCAAATGGCAAAGTCCAAAAGGTTGAGTTAGTCTTTTATATCCCCTTCTGTTCCTTTCTGCAATCAATTCTAGTTAAAGCAATGAAGCACAAGTGCTCCTGGTTCCTGTTAAAGAGAGTTTTCCCTGATCTCATCCTGTGCAACAAAAGGATCTTGTGCCAGTTGCATATCTGATATTAATGCGGGCAAAGAGAGCAAATGCAGATGGTATACACTTCTTGCATACATCCTCAATTTGTACTTTAGACTGAGTATAACTCATTTGTAACAGAAATAGTTTCCTACTGCAGCTTTAATCTATTTATTAGACGGCATTTCAGAAACTAGTTTTCTAAGTGTCTTATTTAATATCATTCTGAGGATGATGATGATGATGATGATGATGATGATGATGATGATGATTATGAAAAAAGAAAAATAAACACCACGTCCACTGAAGTGATTATTTGTCTCTTTGTCTGCAGGGTCCCGGTTCACTGGATGGTCCTTCCAGTCCCAGTTCAGCCAGCACACAGCAGCCTCGAGATCGACACAGTTTTGTCCAGGAACACTTCCAGGCTCAGTACAGGTGAGAAGCATTGGCATGAAAAGCATGCTCAGATAATCAGAACAGGGGTGATTATTCCCTGTTTGTTCCCAGTTCGAGAAAATGTCAAATCAAGTTATTTTTAGTCTCTGTAACATTTAGGAATTGAAGACGTAAACGGCATAACTGAATACTCTATATGTTCAAGTCTGCTCTGGAGTTTTGATCCGGATACCTTGGGAGAACAAGTTTCCAAGAAACATGCAACAAATGAAATTTGTTTTCAGTAGCTGCTGCTCTATGGTGTGATATGTTTTTCTTATGGTATATGATTTTCTCTATATGATGTTTTAAACAAATGAAAACTTTACCTTCGCACAGGCAGGTGTAGGTTAACTTCGCAAATTTTCCGGTTTTTTTTTTTCCTCCAAGCTTGTTTAATAAACCTTTTTCCTCATGTGCTTCCACACCTGCAAATGTTAGAAAATGGTCTTGAATGGTCTTGACTTCCTGGTGAGTTTCTTTCTTTCTTGTGAGTATCTGTCTGTGACCTCAAGGGGTTTATCACGATCTAATAAATTTGACAAAGAAATGTATAAAGTTTTCTGTCAAAAAGCATATAACTCAAAGCTTTTCAGAAGTAGGACAAGAATACATTTTGGAATCTATCCTAAGTTCCTTATCAATTATGCAGTAGGCAGGCTGGATCCCACCAGGCACTAAATTGAATGTCCTGAGGTTGTGTTTGAATAAATAGAGTGCAATACATACCATTAAAGAGAATAAATATTCAGCACAGGTGAGAGCATTTCTTCTCCTCTGTGAATAAGAATCAGTATCTTGAGAAAGTAGGTCAGACAGACCTGTGAGGAATTCAGGATTCATCTTTAGTGCTGCCTTCTGGCTCCCCTTGCTTTATTCACAGAGCAACTGAGGTTATTTGGCTTAATAGTTGATTCTGGACCTTTCAGAAACCTTGTTGGGACATTAACTTATAACAGCACTTTCCTGAACAATGTAACCATGATATGAGATGGTAAATACGGGGAAAATTCAAACAAATTATTGTGTGAAATTGCTCATTTGTGATGGGAAAAAATATTCCCTGTCCTTGCAAACTTTTTTAATGAACTTCATCTCAGTGCTTGCTCACTTTTGGCTCAGACTTTCCCATGTGCTAATGGGTCCAGGATACTGAAAACAACAACTGGGCAGGCAGCCAAGGTCACTAATGCACACGTCGTTAATGTCTGATCTATATATTGGAAGGCTTTCATGTCGACTGTTAATGAGGGAGGTCTATCCAAGCTGAAGGTTGGGTGGGCTGTTGGAAGTGCCCTGCAAAGTGCAGTAATAGACATTTCATCAGAATGAGTTATGCACAGTTTTTAGCCTGAAAGTATGCAAGTTAGGATTGATTTGGATAAATATTATATCATGGCAAGCCAGTAAACCATAACATATCATATATGTGCCAACTTTTAATTTCTTGGCACAGCAAGCAAACTTTGAAGCCATTTTTAGTTGTTTACTTTTTTTTGTAGTTACTGCACTTTGCCAGACAGTATAGTTGGTCAACAGGAAATTAATCGGTAACTCATGTAATAATCGATTCATATTTCGGTCATTCTTTGAAGAAAAAATGCCAAATCTAAAATGTGAAGATTTGATGCTTTTCTTTAGTTGGTTTGTTGGTTGGATGGATGGATGGACGGATGGATGGATGGACCTTGAGCTGTGGGAAATTTGTAATTTTTCACTATATTCTGACATCAAGAAAATCTACTCTGTAGAAAATTTATGGATTTTTGCAGAGACAGTTTGTGCGCCTATTTACAGTCAGCACAAGGACTATCAGTGTGGGCATTGAGGGGAGATTTAATAAAGGATGGATCATGCCTAAACCAAAATATAAATGACTTTCAAACAAGAATGAATAATTGTGCATAAACAATATCGGTAACTTCAAATATAAATGACTGTACACCCTGGATAAAGTACATGAAATTAGTCAAACTGCTCTGGGTAGAAAGAGATCATAGTTCTGAGAAGCCTGGAGAATAGTCCTGTCATGTTTGGTCCGTCACACACAGTTGACCCACAGCAGATTAGTGTGGGAGCCAAACAATAAAATCGTCATCCTCCGTTGCTTGTAAAGTATTGACCAGCATGCTGCGAGGTTAACCAGCCATTCATTTGTGGGATTATCCAATTCCCTCATCGGCAGATGATGGATTGAATGCTTAGAATTGGACTGTATCCCTGAGGAGTGTTGTCTCCCATGATGCTCTCTGCCTGACTAATTGAAAACAGCTCATGCTACATCTATTCACCAACGCATTAGAAGAGACAAGCAGTTCTCAGGAGTGAAGATGTCTGTTGAAGATCTCCTTCTGTATCTTTTTTTTTCTGTCTCTCTCTCACTACACACACACACACACACACACACATACACACATACCTCAGCGTTTACAAGACATTCTCAGATCAGCTGGTTATAGTAACAGCACTATATTTACTCCTGAGGCTGTTAGTGACACTGGAGAGGCTCCATAATTGACTTGTAAGCTCTTTTCCCATCATAGCTACAGTTTTATGTAATGTTTTACAATTTAAGAGAAGGATGAGAAGTGGAGTCGACTGTCACATAAACTGGTTAACACATTTCTTCTTGGAACAAAGCCAAAATGTAGCCAAACAGCCAAAGTTGTATTCTCTTTTTTTTTTAGACAAACAGCAGCCATTGTGACCTGCTTATTAATTTAAAA
The DNA here is from genome assembly GCF_963691815.1 of Echiichthys vipera. Taxonomy (NCBI): domain Eukaryota; kingdom Metazoa; phylum Chordata; class Actinopteri; order Perciformes; family Trachinidae; genus Echiichthys; species Echiichthys vipera. The sequence continues at coordinate 15,316,408 of NC_139827.1, forward strand.
ACCTCTTCAGTGGTAAGTTGACCTAAGAGGGTGTGTGTCAATGCCCACTGCTGGAATTTATAGACTAATTCTATATATACTGTATGGTTTAGTATGGTATAGTGTAGTGTATCACCAAATGTTGCACATCCATAGGATTCATTATTTCATTATAAAACATGATAAATTCCCCATCATGGTCTTATTGGATTCAACAATAAAATCACAATGTAAAAACAGTGAACCAACACACACACAAACATGCACGCACACTCACTCCTTACTCCTTAGATTCACACCTCATCCTGAAGTAGAAGTCTGCTTCCTGAGTGCAGTAGCAGCTTATTTTTACAGCTGTTTTCTCCCGGGGAGTCATTTTTAACATCCCAGCTAATAAACTGATCATGTAACCACAAACCTCAAACTCTGGGACTACTAGGTTTACCACCTGAGGTGGTTTGGGTAAGATGTGTATAAATATAGAGATAGGAAGAGAAAAAAAGAAGCAGAAGTGGTGATGTTTCACTGCAGGGTACCTGCCTCGTCAGTGTGGTTGTGTGGGTGTATGTCTCTGGATGAGACGGTTCAAAGCACAGATATGAGAGACAGAACATGCACTTTCATTTTCTGTTATGACATTTATAGTAGCGATTACAGTCGTAAATACGTCAGTGTGAATGCATATACAGTCTTGTATAGCGTTGTATATGGGTATTGTTGGTGTCGCTGCGACAAACGGATACACTTTCTGTTTTTCTCAGAACAAACGTTACCAACAACACAGGACACACCACATTTGTTTACAGACAAAAGCAAGAAACATCCGTAAAAATATGGATAAGAATAACAACTGTAACAATTTTGTTACATAATGATCTAGCTTAGTAGAAACATCTTTCTTTTGTCGGATAACATTACAGTTTCCTCTGTTACTCCCGCTGTTCCACTGTCCTGCATTTACGCTACCTGATGTTAGCTACTGTTAGCTATGTTGTTGAGTTGCCTCTTAGCAAATTGATCTTTGGTAAGCACTGATGCAGTATCAGGTGTGTATTATCTTAATAAGTACAGGTGCAGCTAAAACGCTTTTCTCTTCCTTTGTGCCGTAAAGCAAGTCGTCATTGTCGCGGGAGATTGTACCCGCTTGCATAAACAATTGCAAAGTGAATGTGAGGCTTATAGGGAACCTATCAAAATGCTGGTGGTGTCAAAATTCTGTAGAGCTTTTCAAAGTTTCATTCTAAATGTGTTCAAATGTGATTACTGTTGCAGTGCGTGAATGGCATTAGTTTACTTAGGAAGTAAACAAGGACCAAGGCTGTTGCCTAGCAATGGAAATCCATTAAAAAGGTCTATAGCCTAACATTGTGCAATCAACATTTACTTCATAATGATAAGTTAAAACATAAAAGTTATCTATTGCCACTTTAATTTGATGATTGCTTTTTAATTATTTAATCGTCTATAAAATGTTGACATCTTTAAATTGCTAATTTTCTCCGGACAATGTTTGAAATTAAAATATATTCTATTTACTGCTATGTAAAACGAGAAAGGAAGCAAATTCTCACATTTGAGGAATATAAATGGTCGTAGCATTATAGCTTGAAATGATTGATTGATATTGATTATCAAATTTGTTTTCTGTCAGTCTACTTCTAGATTGATTGGCTAGTCTGCCAACACACACACACACACACACACACACACACACACACACACACACACACACACACACACACACACACACACACACACACACACACACACACACACACAATTCAAACAATGCTGGCTGGCTGGAGCAGTTTGGAGGAGTCTCTTCTTTGGAGAATTGGTTCCACCTCACGTAAATGAACTGTGACGTGCAGTTTTACCCTGAAGAGAGAGAGAGAGAGTGTGTGTGTGTGTGTGTGTGTGTGTGTGTGTTTGTGTGTGTGTGTGTGTGTGTGTGTGTGTGTGTGTGTGTGTGTGTGTGTGTGTGTGTGTGTGTGTGTGTGTGTGTGTGTGTGTGTGTGTGTGTGTGTGTGTGTGTGTGTTAGTCTAAGTATCTTTTTCATATTGGTCTGTTTAAACTCATACTGATATCTCTCCCTGCTAATTTGTGCTGATGTTATGTTGTACATTATCAAGCTGTGATACATTTAATTACGCATTCCTGCTTAATACAGTTTGTTCTGATACTTTAAAGTAAATCGCTATATTAATGGTAAATCCTAAGAAAGCTAGCTGCATCAAGGTGAACAAATGTCTTTAGACGTTATTTTATTGTATATCTTCCTATATCATAAGCTGCCTTGGGATAACAGATAAAGGATTAGGCACTGTTACTTAATAACTTCATGAATAAATGAAGAGGTCAGCAAGCTCACCCGGTCGTTATTTCCTCTCCAAACAATTTGTGTTCCTTCTCTTACAGCTTCAGTCAGCTATCGTCTTCATATCATAGGGGGAAAAAAAGTCAAATCAGAAATGTGTTATTTAGCTTTTATATTTCTTTCTCACTCCAGGACCTTAATAAAACACTGGCTGCTCTGCTACACAACCCAACACATTCACAAGTTATGCTTTAACCACTGAGTGTTGATTTGTTTCCAGACTCTGAGGCAGTATTCTCCTAGGTGACTCTCATTTAATTAATAATTGACAAAGATGCCTGGATGGTTTTTGTTTTCTACTCTGGGTTCCATCAGACCTTCTTCAGTGTAAATATGCTTTACATCCAATTGTATTCTCACCACAACTCTCTCAGTCTAAGCTGGTTTCCGTCTGCTGAGAAGGGAGACTTATTCCTTCATCTGCTCTCCTTCACTCTTCTCCTCTTTTACTTTTTGTAATCGCCGGGGAAATGCAGTCACTTTGGCTCTAAATGCACACTAGCAAAAGAGCGATCACTCCCTTTCACTTAAGCATTGTCTTATTTTTATATTTTTTATATATATATTTGTGTTTCTGGCTTTCGTCTTTCTGTCTCTGTCTCTCTCTCTCTTTCTGGCCTCCCCTTCCTCCTCTGTCTCTGTCACTTGGTTGATCTCTCTTTCTTCCCTCTTCCTCCTTCCTGATTCTTTTTATATCTCACAGAGATGCTCCTCAGAGGCATTCATTGCAGTTGTCTGATCTGAATAAATGTTTGCGATTAAAGCCGGGGCTGTCTTGTGGATTGGGCTGCTGATGTGGAGTCTGAGCTCAAGTCACTCCGTTGTGCCGCAGTGTTTAAATGAGTCTTTGTCAAAGTACCCCCACCCCTCCCTCCCCCTGTCTGTCGCTCTCAGTTTGTGGCATCTATTTTTAATGGCCTGGGAGATGTGCGGAAAACCCCGGCCTCTATATCCGTCTTGACAAACAAGATAGTTGAGGATGGTTACGTTTTTCTTATCAAAGTGGCTTTTATTTGGATGCAGATTTGATGTGAGAGCATTTTGTACATTATTCAGTTTGTAGAATAAATCGTGTCAGAAACAAACTCCAGTTTCTGTGATCTCTGGGTTATAGTGTTATAGAAACAAAGTAAACTGAAAAAACCTTGCAAGCAAACAATTTTCATTGCTTTTCTCTTGTCCCTGAAAAGTTGAGCCGAGAGCCATAAATGACTAGATGGGCACTCAAAGAGCGCAGATCTCCGCCAAGGCTATGCCCTATCTTGCAATGTAAACGAAAGGACTGCTGTAGTTGTTTTTCTGTAATCCTAACCTCCTTGGTGGAGGTAATTAATGTTTCACAAAGCAAACTCTTTAAGAGCCACTTATGCAACAAAGCAAACTGATTTTTGTCTGTGAGATGTTTTCTCCGCCCATCATATGTTTTAATGTCAGATCCTTTGAAGACTCAATGCTTCATAAAAGAGTTCAAACTTTCTCTCATCTTCAAAGATGGTCCACGGGGCTCCACTTTTCAGTTAGGCTGAGATTTGCTTGTGTTGACCTCTCTAAGGCATCTGCCTGGTCATTCCACGCCGCACAGCTTAGTGGCTGCTGAAAATACGGCCCGACGTTGACCTCCTTTACTTTGATTTTAATGCTTTCACCACCCACAGTGCTTTCTCCAAACCCAGCCTCACGTACCACTCTCCCTCCCTCCCGCTGATACCACCCAGCCCCCTCTAGTACCACTTTGAAGTGGGTGCTAGCCAGTTAGTGTAGGGCATTTTGAAATGGAAGTAATTCTGTGATCTTTTTCCCTTTTTTTGTTTTGCAAAAACAAAAGTTATCTACACAATCCATTTGCCACCTCACTTGAGTTAAACAGCAGTGTCCAGCAATTACTATCTGAACCACTGGAGCCTCAAATTACCTCTGATAATTGGACTGCATAATTTAAAAAGTTCCACACAACCAACACAGTTACATTAAATTTGACTCAGAATTTTGTAAAATTCACAGAGATTTTCTTTCTCAGAACTGAGATGAATAATCCATTAGTCCAGTGATTACCAAAGTCTGGGCTGTGCCCCCCTGGTGCAACAATAATTAAAAAAAGTTTCCACTTGGTAATTCAGTTATGTTGTGTTATTTTAAATTTATCTGATGTGTTTTTAATCCAGAATGTATATTATCTCATCATTGGGGTACATTTGTTGCTTGACAAATTGTTACATGTATTTGGATCTGCTATTAATTTGCACTGCATACAACTGTATTAAAAATAACAATGTATATGGAAATACTTCATGTTAGTCGTAAGAGTTGTAATTAAAGGTTTGAGTGGGCCACAAAAGATTTTCGGATTTCATATTGGGCCGCGGCATTCTTAATTTTGGAAAGCCCAACGTTTTTTTTTCCAGTTCCTTAAATTATAGTTAAATAAACATTTTTTTTTCTGGACTGTTGGTCAAGACTTTGATGCCGTCACTCTGGGCTTCAAGGAAACCGTGATGAGCATGGAATCAGTGTGCTTGTGGTGTTCAGTTTGGCGTTATGTATATTGACTTGTTGTTATAAAGAAAATGTATGTGTGTGTGTGTGTGTGTGTGTGTGTGTGTGTGTGTGTGTGTGTGTGTGTGTGTGTGTGTGTGTGTGTGTGTGTGTGTGTGTGTGTGTGTGTGTGTGTGTGTGTGTGTGTGTGTGTGTGTGTGTGTGTGTGTGTGTGTGTGTGTGTTGTGTGTGTGTGTGTGTGTGTGTGTGTGTGTGTGTGCGTGTGTGTGCGTGTGTGCGCGTGTGCGTGTGCGTGTGTGTGTGTGTGTGTGTGTGTTTTGGTGAATAAGAGTAATCCAACTCATATTAACCTCTGCAACTGGGCTTGCAACTGTTGGCTCACAAGTATTTTTCCAACCTACCAGAATATCAGCTGTACTTTACAATAGAGTGGGATGAGGGCCCTCCAATCCACAGCCAGTGACACATGACTGACTGATTGATTGACAGGTGGACAGATTAACTCTCTGAGCTTGCTCTCTTCGGTCCCAGGAGGACCACTGACCTATACACAACTATTATATACTGTTTAATGCAGCTTTAAGTTAATTACTTTAAACTACTGTACATGGTATAAAATAAATCTCCGAAACAAGCATGATGTTTAGATGCTTGTCTATATATTAAATAAAGGCTCAGAGCTGCTATGCTAAGCTAATTTGAGCAATTTGGCTGCTGACTGTGTCTTTATATTAAATGCATAAACATAACAGTGCTATTGATCTTTTCATAAAACTCTTGGCAAGGAAGTGAGTGAACATAATTCCCAGAATGTTGAAGTACTCCTTTATAACATACCTGTACAAAATAGCACAACCCTAGGCTAACATGCTTATTTTTGTTGCTCTCTGACTTTTGTGCTAATTGTTATTGAGTTTCTCATGTCAGCTATCAGTGTTCTACAGCACTGACATGTGTTTCATCAAGAGCCAAGTAACACCTGAAAATACTACCTATCTCTCAAAAGACTATGTGGTGGAAACAAGCAGTAGTCTGACACTGAATAAGTGTGGGGACAGATAAGCAAATGCAATAAAAATTCAGCTCTAACTCCAAATCCACTGTAAGTTTCCAGTTATGCACATTCCTACTGTGAATAATTTCATTGCTTATATCTTAACAAACCGTGAGCGAAACAAAGCCTCAAATAACCCGTTGTCCTTTCCCTTAACCTTACTGTAAGCCTTTTCATAATGGCAGTCAAGTGAAAACACCATGTTCTGTTTGTTCTGGAGTCACATAATCCTCTCATTTTGCTGGAACATAATCCTTTTATTCACGTGAGATCATTTCCGTGTACTCATTTTTGAAGTTTTTGCCAAGACTGAAACACTGATTCAAACCAATACATTTTCCCCTCAAAATATTTCTTGGAGGCAACTTGATAAACAAAGTTGATTCGCCCAATTTTCTCCATCAAAGGAAAAAGACTATTATCCTCTAATGGACCGGTTTAGTTTAATAGGCAGTGTGTAATTTAGTCTGTTGTCAGAATAAAGCCTTAAAGCCTAATGTGAATGTTTTTTAGTACTCCGCTTTCTCTAATGCTATCCATGCTCAGGTACACACATGCACGCACACCTAGGACATAACATAACTACCACAATGGATATAAGTCCTGTGACTCTTTTGTGTACACATGCATGTACACTGGTGTTGCAATCATGTAAATGTCGGTTTTAAAATTAATTGTCAAATAAATAAACTAAAAAGGCATTATTGTTTAGTAGTACTACAGTAGTAACTTTTCTAGGGTTTTTAATCTGCCTTCTGTGTTGTACCAAAATATTTAAGACGTTTCTTCATACCTCTGTTGATATATCTTGCAGGTGTTTGTTCTTGAAAGAAAATTATCGCAATGTTTCTGCATAATGCTTTCTTATCACTGACAGCTTTTAGAGTGCTTTCACATTCATGTCTTTATGTGTGTGTGTGCTGCCAGATGTTTGTTTTATCTCCCGAGTCTCACTATAATTTCTGCCAGTTGAGCTTCATCCAGGTTTGTGGAGATTCAAGACTTGTCAAATGTACAAATATGCTGTAAATAATACAACAGTTTTAGTGCTCCATATTTCCTCTCTGTCAGTGTTGTAACCAGTTTGCCATGGCAGCTAGTCACAGGCTCGCTAATGATGCCAGTTTGTACTGAGTAAAGCGGACTGACAGGCTGTATTCTCTCTCTATCTCTCTGTCTCGCTCTCTCTCTCTCTCTCTCTCTCTCTCTCTCTCTCTCTCTCTCTCTCTCTCTCTCTCTCTCTCTCTCTCTCTCTCTCTCTCTCTCTCTCTCTCTCTCTCTCTCTCTCTCTCTCTCTCTCTCTCTCTCTCTCCCTCTGTCTGTGTCACAAAAACACAGCATCAGTTAAAAAGCTTGTGTCAAGGCTGACAGTGTTTCCAGTCTGGTGGAGAATATGAGATAAAAATGTCCTGCTGTTTGTGTGTGTTTGTGATGGACAGAGAACAACAATGCTCAGTTGTCAAACCAAAAGAGTACCATGCTACAGTTTGGACCAGAGACCTGGAGCGGTACCACATATGCCCACAAAGTGCATGCACAACACAGGAGCAGCTGCTCTTATTTATCATAAGAAAGTTGAGCTGCTCAGCATTCCTCACCATCCATCTGCTCAAAGCTAAATAAATGACACTCCATCAGCAGTGTCGCTAAACATTATGCAGTATCATGATGCCTAATTCCATCATTTCTCATACTGTTATTCTAAATTGTGAAGCTTTGCAGAACAATACAGGGGGAAGAAGTAGGTGATGTGGATGCTGTAGCACCAAATGGATCAGGACACATTTGCTATACAAGTTATGTGATCTATCAGTTATACTGATGTTGTGTGATATTGTGTTGCAGGGTTTGCTTGAAATCAAATTTATATGACAGCCCACAGAGGTGAAGGACAGATTTTGTACTAGGTGTATGATTCACAGTCCAATCTATATCATTTGGTCTGCTAAATAGAATAAATGGTGATTAGATTTCTGTAATCAGACATCAGGAATTCCAACATGAGCCAGGCTTGTAGTAAGGGCTGAAGTGTAATAGGAACATGTGTCAATGTGTGTGTATGGATTTAAGAGGGTAACATATAGGGGAAGGACCGGAAGTAGAGAGGTTTAATAAAGTGTTACACACAGTTACATATTTTTGCCAAAGAGGCTGCTACAAACATCTCAATTCTTATGCCTTACATCTTTAAAGGTGCTCTTATTGAAATACTGAAAAAAGGGCTGGGATTGCCTCCACACCGCTCTCAACCCGATACGTGAAATAACAATGTTTTCTCACAGCCATATGCCCTAAAATTCATGCATGGTTAGACCGTCTGTCACTATGAACAACAGAGAAACTCAGATTACAACACACACATAGAGGAAGAGTGACTTCATTCTCTGATCAAGATGCCATTACTCCACTATATCTTTACATAGTAAATATTTGATTGCTGCTTTATTAATGCTCTGAATATCAAGTACAGTGCCTTTCAATCAAAAATCCTTCTGACCACAGCTTTGATGTGACCAAACTTAAATGTTCTTGTCAAAGAAACCTGATTGTTTAATCACTGCAGTTTTTACCTTATTTAAGGTGTAAACAGTGTCAGCCAACAGCTCCACTGACAGTGATGGATGGAGGCCTTGGCTCAGGTGGGGACACAGAACCAAAAAACATCTTAACAGAGTTTGTTGCTGGTATTAACACTTGGAGAAAAAGAAAAATACAAAAGAAACCGAGGTTCCTATTAACAAAACATGTCCTCTCATAAAGTTTGACAGTTTGATTAGGGTTTAAACCCTGAAGCAGTGGGACCCTATTGAGTTTGTGCCAGTTTGACATTATTTGTTGTCATTCTGTGGCTCAAATTCCTTTATGATGGAATGAACTAGAAACCAGTGATGGGCCACATGGTGGCGCTGTAATTTATGCCTGAAAATGTGATTTTGGAATGATCAATCCCCTTACAGTGGTAAGTTTGATCAATGTGCTCTACAAAAAAGAATCCTCTTGGACCATAGAAGTCTACCATGATGGATTGCTGATATGCTAACTTGCATAATTTTAAAAACAATAATGTGACATCTACCATTTGGATTTTGACTGCATCAACACCAAATTTGGCATATAGTCTTGTGGGACTGAGATACATTATTCTATTACAAATGAGCAAGATCGCTAAAAAAACAGGGCTGCCATCAATCAGCATACATGGCAAGTTTTGTTCACATGCAATAAAAGGGGGAGCAAAAGGCGAGACTTTGAGTGTGCAGTTATTGAAATAAGCTGAAGTGACCTTGCTGTTCTTTGTGGAGCCCAAAACCTTTTCAGTGTGGCTTGCAGCTGAACTAATAGTTCATTCCGACATTCAGTCTCTAAAATCAAAGGTCAAGGATATCATAACATTTCTTCATAGTGCCAAAAACCACATCCTCAAGCCACTGAGGAAGCCTCATGATCTTATTGATAGAAACCTGTTTTACAGTCAGGTAAAGCAAAACTGACAGAAAACAAACTGTTAACAGCAACACCAGATGTGTTGATGCTTTGGTAAGTCAAAAGAAATATGTGTATACACATATATTTCTTCTGAATCCTCCCCCAGGCATATTGTGAATGATGAATGACCAAATGTTCTGTGCAGAATACATATTTAGAGCACCTGGCTAGATTGTTACGAGCAAAGCATCACTGCACATTCATGAGTCAGCCTCAGACTTGCCCTGCATTAGATGTAAAAATGCACAGAGTTTTGATTATGAATATAATATAATTATGAATACAGAGCTGATGCAAGGTGCTCATACAGAACTTATGATGCTATACACCTTTCTCATGGCAGACATTTTGGCCTGTTATAGTAGGAAATCACCAGTGTAACTAATACTATGATGGCTCTGTTCCATATAGTGGGCACTGGGCAGTGGACCAGCATGCCCAACTGGCATTGGATTGGCACACCTAGCTGAAATGCAGCTAGTTCCACATGTCTTTAAAATTTCAAGACCTTAGGATATTATTTACTAAAGATTATTTGAATATTGAGAAATTAAGACCCTGAAACAAAGTGTGCCTACCAGCACCTCTAAAGCTTGTAAATTAACATGTACTGTTAAAAGTTACTGCACATGGCCAAGAAAAAAACCTAAACAAGATTTTCAATTTCGTACGTATTAAACTAAGGACCTGTATCCATATAGTGCTGGCAGAAAATTGCTTCAGGGACGTTAGGAAACGCTTCCTCCCAACACTTCATCAAGCGTTTTTTGATGCAGTGCTGCACGTTGGTTTTATTTCTATGGCAATAACATCTCAACACAGAAACACTCACCTGCAACATTCACTGTCTGGCCATTCTGTTCTCACAATTGGGCTTTGCAGTATTTGTTGTGACAGCTTGGGATAGGCTGACACGTTGAGATCAAGCATCACCTCCATTCCCTTGGTTACTAGGATGAGGAGACCTGCCCCATCTAATATATGATTGGTTGCCTAAAAGGAGCGAGTTCATAGATTTTTAACTCAGTTTTTCTACCCTCTGAAGTCATTCCTCCACTGATCAACCACTCGCCCGTTGGCTCAAAGACCTTGACAGTTCCTGTCGCCATTTCTTTTCCCTCCATCAGCTTTGCTTTCTAGTTTTAGTCAACTCGACTGCCCTGCTGCCCACCTTCTGTTCATTTTTAAACCCGCTTTTCCACTGAGCCTTGCACTTTGTTGTCTTCCTCTTCATCTCTGCCTCTTTGCTCTCCACTTTTGTTTCCTCCACTGTTTGCCTGCTCTTCATTTTAGTCTCAAGTCATCTTTGTTCTCTTCAGCTTAACTGAACTGCTTCTCTTCACTGTGCTCTCTGCCTTTAAATACTCCCTTCACCTTTCGTACGTTACCTTTCCTCTTTGCTTTCTTCTCTCACCATTGTACTCATCTTCTCATCTCCAGCTTAGTAGGTTCTTTAGGATACATCCCTATTAATTTACTGCAATATCACACCTGACTAACTGTTTTTGTGCTAAAATTCTGAACTGAACAGCATCCCACTTCTGTTGCTTTTTCTGCCCTTTTCTCAAAAGCAGATCGAGTCCAGATGGCCTGATGCAGGCTGTGTCCACATGGAATATTCACATTTAACCACTATGAGAGTTTTAACTGCATGCAGCTCATAAGACAGACTGACGGACATTTCCACTGCACATTTACTCCATACTTAGGAGGATGTGTTTATCCATCTGTCCAACACTGTGGATGAAGTCATGTAGAGCTTTCCTTTCCACAGCACTGTTGTCAAATGAAAAATCTGCAATATTTCTTCAAGACTTTGAATATCTAGAGTGTATGACGAGCTGAGGTAATGAGTAGCAAAAGTGATTAAAACTTTCTTTCTCCTTCTCTCTGTCTCTATCTCTCTCTTTCTCTCGTTCTCCAGGTCTTCTCTGACGTGCCCTCATTGCCTTAAGCAGAGCAACACATTCGACCCATTTTTATGCATCTCCTTGCCTATCCCCCTACGACAGACCAGGTAATGTACTGTATAATACACATGCATATGAAATATCATTTGATTATGGGCTGACACATGTTTTTGAGACTATATTGATAACTTGTGTTCTTTATGGTATAACACAGTCCTTGGAGTCTATGCCAGGCCTATATTACTTGTAACTTTTAGTGTTAGAAGTAAACTTATCACTTAAGGTTTTAGTGGTTTCTTTATGTATTCATTTTGATCTCATTTTGCTCATTTATGGTGGTGAATAAATGTGTTGAGTATATATGCTAAGATTCTGCTATACTGACTTGCTTAATTTTGCTCAATTCCTGGATGCCCATGTGTGTCTTTATCTCATATACAATCAATAATTGAGCCAATAATTGACAATTTGACAAATATGACTACACAAAATTATGCATTTACATGGTAATATCAGAGTGATAAATGTTGGCCATCAAAAGTCCCTGACTAAACACTTTCTGCCTTGCTCCCATTTTTAACCGTTCCAAAAGCTCCATGTCAGAAAGGTCTGGTAGAGTAGGACACTACATAAAGAAAGAAACAGAGAGCGACAAAAAGAGGGTATGCACACAGGACTCTTTTTTAGATTTTGACAGTGATACAAATAGACAGAGCGAGATATAACACTTTGTGGCTCTAGTATACTTTAGGCATCACCAATAACTGGTTACACTTAAAGGTCCTACATAACCACATAGGTAATTTCCATTGTTTTCCCTGGTTAAACCTCTTTTCACAACTGTCTGGACATGTATAGACATCTTCCTGAATCTCCTGTAAGCTTTGTTGCACCTGTTTGGGTAAAACAAATAGCACTTTTTTCATTTTATTGGTAGATGGATTCATCAAGTAATTCCCATCAAAGGTGCAGCCCAACTTCTAACTTAACTGAAAACACCTATATGAGTAGGAAGGGCCTTTAAAATCTGTTGAATGAGGGCTGTCTTGTTGACCAAAGCATACCACATTGTCTCATCCTATCCCCTTTCTCTCTGCCCATGTATCCAGTCATGCCTCAGACATCTTAAACAGAATGAAAAACCAACAAATATCAGTCAAATTCCAGTCACACGATTATACGATTTTCTGCATTCAGTGTTTGGTGAATCCTCCTATCTACAAACATGCAGACAAGCCTGCTTTGCATCCTCTCGGCATGGCTTTCACTGTGCTAACCCCAAACTCAGTTTTACAGCACTGTCAGGTTCTCTGTGTGGTCTGTCCCTGCAGTGGCCTGAGCTCAGCACAGAGGGATATTCATTCAGGGCCAGTTTGGGCTCTCTCCACACACACACACACACACACACACACACACACACACACACACACACACACACACACACACACACACACACACACACACACACACACACACACACACATACACATACACATACACGCACACTCACCCGCTGCAGAGGTATCCCAGTAGAATGCCTGAATGTCTGAGGGCCCCCAGAGACACAGCAGGGTCTGGCTGGCAATAGTAGGGCATTGAGGTCTGGGTGCTGCTGATAATGCTGGTATGAAAGAGAGAAAAGGAGGGTGGCAGTATTTCTGAGTGGTTGCTCCTGATCGAACCTTGCACAGTCAATCTTTGCATGATTCTAAAGTATTATTTTTTCTAAAACAGTCGAGACACGTTGTGATGTCAACGGTAGGTTTTGACAAGGAAAAAGAACGCATGGAATTAAAAAAAAAAGATCCGGTTCTGCTGCATTTGTTTTGATCCTATTTTTAAACTACGTAGTCATAGTCAACTGAATAAAATTAACCCGCTGGCAATCTTTAAGAGGCCGTAGCGGGCTCTGTTTTAAAGCTTGAGTAAAGATATTGGACCATATGAAATGTTCTAATGTTGTTTTCTCACTGGCCACTTAAATTTGCCATGCCTCGCCTTGTGTCGCTTTAGTTATCTGGTTACCCCCGAGTCTCCCCTTTACAGACATACCCACTTTGTGCTAATCCCATGCAGTTTAAGGGCAAATGAAATTATGTACAAACATGTTATTCTAATATTGTACCGGCATTCAGAGTGTTTTTGGCTTGCTCTTTCTTTCTCTATTTTTTTGCATGCTCTTATTTAACGTTTAGGGATTTCCCATGTTTTTAGGATTCAGTGTTCACACTGATATAGGCCAAGAAAATAATATAAATTTAGTATGAAAGTGAAAATGTAAAAAAATAGGCTACAGGCCTAATAATATTAATCTAAAACATACAGAAAAGCTTGGGGCTTAATATGATCTGAGGTCTAAGCTGGTTTCTCAAGATCATTTTGAATGTTTTGAACCTTAAGAGCACCATTTATTCTGGTACTTAATGTGTAAACATATGAGAAGTTGCTGTTTAATTTAGACAATAAAGCTCCAATCAACTAGTGGGCTGGGAGGCTGGAAAAAGAACTGCTTTGTTATCTCTATTTCCTCATCATCCCACACCTCTTATCCAGTTTCATTGCACTTCTCGGTGTCTCATCTCGGAGCATCTAACAACGTAAACAAAACATCTGCTCAGATCCTCTGCCTTCTGCCCTGTCAGCCTCCCCACTGCTTACACATTACTCACCTGAATAATGCATGATTGGAAACAGGAAGTGGAAGTGGAAGTGGAAGTGAAAGTGTCAGCGATTACACCGTCTTCTTCCCGAATGAGAAGGCATGACCTCACTCTGTCTTTTAATCAATACTACGTGTTCTCCTTACTGTTCTCTCATCTTCCTACAACCCCTCTGTCATTTTTATCCCTGCATCCCTAACAGGACGTGTTCAGATTGCTCTCAATCAGACACGTTCAGGCACACAGCAGCTTCCTATGGGACCAACACCAATGTGCTGTTTGAGACTGCCATGTCCAGTCACGCATAAATCTACACACACAAACACACACAAACACACACAAACACACACACACACACACACGCACACGCACACGCACTCACACACACACGCACACACACACACACACACACACACATACATACAGCTGAAATACATCAATATTCAATACATCTGCTGAACAAACAGTTTCTGTTCCGGCATCCTTGAATTCGGCACAATTACATTATTCTCTCATTCTTTTGGTTCTGGCTGATATGTTTGGTTTTAACCCCTTTGGACCCTGTGTCCATTGGAGTGGTCATGACATATTTCTGTCTCTAAACCAACAAATACTATGTAATTGAATGATGTCAGCAATGCTGGGTACTGATTGGATCCTGATTATCCAATCACAATCATGTCACGACTTTGAGCAAACTCAGAGAGAGTGACAGACATCAGACAAGACAAGCATGGTGAAGCCACTGCAGAAAGGGAAGAGTTAGTGCCCATTTCCATCCAAAATATAAATATCTGTTCATGCTGGCCAAACGTTTTGCTGTCGGTATAATTTTAAGTTTTTTTGAGCATATATCATATCATAAATGTATAGGATTTTTTCAAAGTCTGTCCATTGCAATGGACATCAGGAGTTGGGTGGGTTCAGCTAACACTCACAGTTTATTGTCAGAATATATAGAAACAAAATATCTCTAAGCTTTTCATAGGTAAAGTATAGTGTTACAGTTCATGATTATAAAATGTTGATTTTGATGATGATATTTGAATGATATTTTCCTACACTACACCTTGAAAACATCATAATGGGTAGAGGCAGCCTGAAGTCAACAGGTCAGAGGTCGTAAGTCAACAGGTTTAGACATCATTCCACCCTGATGACACCATGAACAAAGAGATGCTGATTGTTGAGGTCCAAGATCACAAAATAATCATTGACCTGTCACTACCTTTTTTATTTCCTACTACTTCTCTGTGTGGAAGTAGTTTTGTGGTTGTCACGAAGCAGACACGCAGCCATTCTGCAACGCACACGCATCCAGTGGAGTTCTGGCGTTATCTGTAAGATCTAAGTAAGAACTGTACACAGCCTCAAAACCATGAAAACATCCAGTTCCAGATGTAGGTCACACCTGATTGAAAGCTTTGTAGAAAACCTCAAGTTTTTATGATATTTTACGTCCGTCTCGTCCTGGCATCTATTGGAATGGACATGAAAAAATGATGACATGAAAAAACATGATTTACCAAAACTTTGTTTTTATGTTGGAGAGGAGTCAGAATCAGTTAAAAAAAATGTATTGCCCAGCCAAAAAAATGCGGGTCTGAAGGGATTAAATTGTATGTGTGTAGTAATAGTTAGTAATTGTGTGTGTGTGTGTGTGTGTGTGTGTGTGTGTGTGCGCGCCTGTGTGTGCTTGTGTGCGCCTGTGTGTGCGTGCCTGCATACAAATATGTAAACAACTTTGTATGCCACAGTGTGTTTGGAACCTGTAATAATGTAAACATGCCAAATCAGAATTGCTAAACAATTTGGCAATTCTGTCTTCCTTTCTCTGTCCCCCTACCCCTCTCTTACACTCACACAAATGCATACACACTTGCTTGCACTCCCTCCCTTTATTCTATCTTATGTTTGCCCCACAGGCCGATGTGTGTGACGTTGGTGTTCAGTACGAAGGGTCAGAGGTACCTTCGGGTGGGGCTGGCTGTACCTCTCTTTGGTTCTCTGTCGTGCCTGAGAGCCATGGTGGCAGAGGAGGGCAACATCTCCCCTGACCAGGTAAAACACACACACACAGACACACACATTGCTGTGGGTAAAATTGTGACGTAATATAGTCTGCACACTCCTACACAGTTCTAAGAAGAGGTTGAATCAGGTAGCTGTCTGTGGGCTTTAATTAGAAATTTGTTTTTTATAATCAAGGTTTATTTTTGGTACAAAACTGCCACACATTTGATGGTTTCAGCATCTTAAAAGTGAGGATTTGCTGCTTTGTTATAAATCCTATCATTGGGGTTAAGACTGTTGGTGGAACCTCAGCAATTTGACATTCACTTTGGGCACTGCATCATATTGACAGACATTTTTCATTACGCTAAAAAAAACAACAACAACAATTCAATCAAGATCTAGAAGGGCGCTCGGAGTGCACAGACCTTCTAGCCCCGAGACCAGATAAAATCTGAAGAGCTCATGTTTCATTTGTTCTGGCACATACAGTACGCCTGGCCGCTCTCCTATTCAGCCAGATTTCAAGCAACTTGAGATTGTATGGACCAATAACAACAGTTTATCTCATGTGGGCTGGGTCTAAGACGATGATGGAGAGCATCACTGTCCAGTCTGCAGGTCCATTCAGAATTTTTTTTTGTCCTTATGTATTGGGGTGCAGAGTTTGGGTCTCTGAGTTTGTGCTTGTTTGAGATATGTATCTATGTCTTTTATAGGTTGCTTTATGTGATCTGTTACTAAAGATTTAAAGCAGCAATTTTTAGGGTTTACTTGAGATGATTACAGATGTATCTAGCTTTTCTCACTCTGAATGTGTCAGCATGCAATCATTTTGTTGGTTTATTTCTATGAGTCATGGAGTGGTGTCCATGGAAGTTGTCACAGAGAGTCGGGTCTGGTGACATTGTGGTACAATGTTTTGTTTTTTCACTTTTAGTGTAATTATTTTTTGTCCCTTGTGGGGAAAGGAGGGTTTTTATCTCTGTGAGGATCGCTTGAGGCACTTCAGTAGGCACAGAGGCTCAGTTTCTCTCTTGCTCTCCCTCTCTCCAGGTCATCCTATCAGAGTTGTACTCCACCGGTTTCCAGCGTTCCTTTTCAGATGATGATGACCTGACAGCAATTGCTGATATTGATGTCATATATGCCTTTCAGGCTCCTCCCCTCTATAGTCGTGGTGGCTCTGCACCAAACTCAGGTAACTTATGTCCTTCAGAAACACCGACTTTAATCATTTCCTTTATTCTAATTTCCAATTTTTTTTACTACTTCCCAATGTCCTCTTGATTACCCTTTATTCACTCTTACACTTTTAAAAGTTTTGTACTTTCAGTGAGTATTTTTAACAGGGAGACTTTACTTTGATGACAGGAGGACCACTGTTTTCAATGTGCTTTTTATTCTTCCTTTCATGCACAATAGCACCCAAACCAATTAAATCAAATGTGTCTGAATAACAGCCTTTTGCATCAGTAATATAAAAAGTTTGCCCAAGTATTGTCTCTGTATGAGACGGTATGAATCATTTTTAACTGCTTAATCTATCCATTTTGTGCCACTTATCTGGCCAGATTGCATTTGATCAATTATATTATGAGCAATTATTGTTATATTCAGCTGGGAAGTAACTATTTAAATGTGGCTTTATGGGGATAAATGCAGATTCACCACAACAAATATGTGTTTTATTTCACTTTGAATGTAATGTTTGGTAATCTGTCATTGCACAAGGTTTGACAAATCAGAGAATAAAACATCATTGTTGTTGTTAGTCTATCAAAACTTGAAAAAGTTACATCCAGCATGTTCGTCAACTGAATTTAAAAAGGTCTAAACTAACACAGTCTATATTGGTTTGAAGCAATCGAAATGTTTCTATAGTTACAGACTATTAAATGTAGCCACTCTGCTGTAAGAACACAGTACAATACCAATGATACGCCACACAGGTTTTTTTTGTGGGAACTAGTTGTTGTTGATTTGGCTCTCATCACATAAATCAGGTATCAGATGTCTCTCCTGCAAACTAAACAACCCCTTCAAGCTACAGTTTTGTTGCTGTCCATCATGAAAGTCTTTGCAGCCTCTGTAAAAAAAGTCAAGTCTACTGCTGCCATGATGGATGACTGTTTGGAAAGCCTGTAGAACCAACAATATAATGACAAACATGACTGTCAGGACAACTTCTTCCTGAGGAGTGCTGGCACATTCGAGGTAGATTACTTTGTAACAATAGGTATTTTCAGACCAAACAGTTCTGAGGAACTGCCCACTTGAACAACATACCTTCAAGGGCTTTTCTTCTGTTTGCATTTTGCACCGCCAATAGAAACGCTGAAGTGACGTAAACAGGCCGGTCCCTCCGCCTCACTCACCACCACTGGCAGACTAATTTCCCAGGAGGAGAGTGGACGGCAGCTCCCAAGTTGGAAGGCCTGCTAGTTAGTTTGTTGACTTGTCTATCTCTGGAGCTGCCATCTGCTCTCCACCAGGAAAAGTTGGCTCCTATCAATGGGGAGTGAGGCAGAGGGACTGAACTAGGGATGCACCGATCCGATATTAAGATCCGATATTGGTCCCGATATTGACAAGATGGCTGTATCGGGTATAAGGTTATTACCCAGATCCATGGGCCGATCCATTAAATGGTTGCGAGCGGTGTGTGTGCAGCATGCCAGTTGACTCACAGCCAACACCAGCAACAACAGATCGAGAGAAAACTTAGCTGTATGAAGGTATTTCGCCAAGTACAGCTGCTGTATTGGATTTTTAATTCCTCTTCAATTAAAATGTGTGCGCAACACTGTAACAACAGCCTGTGCTAAGATTTTCTTTTATTAATAGCTACAAAAATTACAATTATCATGAATGCTAACTTAACATTAAAAAAAGGCCACACTAGATTTGTATCTAGCCTGGTTCATGTTTTTCCACATGAACCAACTATTCAATTCAAATTTAATTTAAAGAACTTTATTTATTTATTTTATTTATTTATCTCACCTGCAGCATTTTGTTGTCTGATAAGCCATCAAACTCATCGACCTTTTTATCAAACTGGCCTTCCTGGATTGCCTGTAGTAACTTGTCCACACCAACACACACCTTTAGTGTTTTATAACACTGCGATTTTCAGTCTGAACAAATGTAAGCAAGCTGTGAAAGCAGGTTTGTGTGATTTTGTCATCATAGTTTTGCATATTAGCATCACTAAAAAATGTAACTGATGCTTTACTAGATGTGCTCAATCCACCTGAGGGAATCATAAATGTCTGAACCAGTTGCCAAAGGAATCCATAGTCAAGATTTCAAGACACTCAAAACCTCAAATGTGAATCCTGTGGTGGCCTCGTAGGACAAGTTATGGGATAACTCATCCTTTGGGTTTCATGAGTCCACAAAACGCTGTGCAAATCCATGTATTGGCATTGTCATCCTCAGAGCAACACCGCTACCATGGCTAACAATATTAAAATTAAAACATGACAAGTACCTAAAAAATAAAATAACAATAGGTCAGTTAAGTTTGCTGGCATTAGAGATATGATATTTAAATGATTTAAATGGATGGTCCTCTTAACTGTAATAAATTAACCACACAATGTAGTAGGTGTCAGATTTTTTTTTTAATTTTCTGGAGGGGATTGACATGGACCAATGTATAATGAGTGGCCATTAATTTAATAGCATGGTGTAAAACATAGATAACTGTAGGCAGTGATGCTGGAGAAGGTTTATTGCATACAGGAGATTCCTCTGTTGTCATAACCTGCTGTTTATTTTAGTGTGTGGGGGCTAGATTTCTTCGACCTTGTCAGTAAACATTTTCAGGGATATTGAATCAGGACTTCTCCCAGGTACAATAATGAGGTTTCACATTTAGAGGAAATGACAGCAGGAGGCCTCATGATTGAAAACACTGAAAACTCAATTAGGTCCAAAGCACCACAGTATAGCATTCTATTTCACCCCGAACAATCCAGTCAATTTGCACATAAATAGAGCGATAAGGCTCGATAATGCTGCAAGAAAACGGCTTCCTGCTGAATAATAGCTCATGGAAGTTTAGCGTGATAACTTTGGGGGTTAGCAGGTGTGTGTGTGAGAGAGAGAGAGAGAGAGAGAGAGAGAGAGAGAGAGAGAGAGAGAGAGAGAGAGAGAGAGAGAGAGAGAGAGAGAGAGAGAGAGATGTATCTGTAGATGTCTCAATTGATACAAAGTTAACTGTCAGGATTTCACTCGCACAGATGCAGAAAGATGCACAAGGTCTCTGTAATTCTCTCTCTTTCTTCTCTCTTACACACACTGACCATACAGTGTGGCCCCGCAATCACTGCTCTTGAGTGTTCAAGGTCCTATCAGGGTTAAATGTGGAGCTGAGGGTAAACCTCTATGTCGTTCCCATCAACCCACTGAGGGCTGTTTACAGCTGGAGAGTCAGGGATTACGTTGATGTGTTTATCTGAGCAGTCACATCCTTCAATCAGCTACTTTAAGTCAAGGTATTACTTTTGCACAAGTAAACACACATGCGCGCGCACACACACACACACACACACACACACACACACACACACACACACACACTGTCATCATTTTTGTGGTAAGCTCAATAGACAAATAATTTCCCACAGTTACACACTTTCAATATTTTGGAGTGTTTTACTCTTGTGATTCAAGAATTACAATTTCCGCACATTAGCAAGATCATAGAATAGATGCAATGTACTGTATCGTGTACAGGACGTGCTTAGGGCATATACTTTTTTATTTATTAAAAATGCACACTAGCTAGCCTCGTGTAACTGTGTCTATCCGCTGTTTGATGTTCAAATCTGTTTGATCAGTTGGTTTTTAGAGATGAGTATATTTTCCCAAAAAAAAAAAAAAAAAAAAAAAGCTCTCAGCTGCAGCCCAGACAGCGCTATGAGAGAAGTGAGGGTGAGAAACTGAGGGCCGGACAGCTAAACAGTGAGCTCAAAGCTGAATTCAATTACATAGAGCTGAGTGGAGGTTCAAGTGATCATTTTCTGTAGGTTCATCAATTTGAGCAATCCCTTTCACATTAGCCATGTTTCCATTCACATATATGTTTATGCACATTTTGATGTTTTCCATTAGAAAAGCATGATGGAAATGGCAAAATTTCTCTAAACTTCTTCAGTGGTGCAAAATAATTTTAAAGCTTGTTCAAATATGTACTCCATAAAAATTGAGATCGAGAATTCTTCTGCCCTTACTCCAAGCCTGACTCAGAAGTTGGAAGTTCCTGTTTTCCGATTACAAGTGAAAGCAGCAAAACCGTTAGTGATGATCTCATATGGCGGCTTATTTACATCTAGGGAATATTGCCACAGACACGGATATTGTAATACTCAGCAAAAAGGCAAGTAGAAGTGAAGTAAAAGACAATGAAAACTAACTTTAAGGTAGTTTTTGTCTTATTCAAAAAACAGTTGATGCTCTAAATGGGATATTGAGATGCCTCTGGTGAATACAATACGTTCTAACGTAAACTTTAACTCACATGACTGATTAGTTGCTTCTGTTGACGGTGTCTTTTCAGATATTCCCATCCAATACTACCTGACATGGAAGAACAATTAAAACGTGCCCAATTGAACCAAAGACGTCTGCATTTTTCTTTTGTAGATGGGTTTGATGGTCAAGAGGACTTGTTTTGTTTCCAGTTAGAAAGCTTAATATCAAAACCTGATTTATTCAATGTAAACCTTGTTTAATTTATTTTGTGGTTTCTTTTTCTAAAAATTTCAGCTCACAAAATGTAGTGATCATGTGATGCAGCAACAAAACATAACTTTGGGAGCACAGGGACATATGATTTGTGTGTTCTTGAAGTTGTACATAAATCGACTCCTACTGAGACAAAGACACCACGCATGCAAATGAACTCTGCAAAGTACACACTCTGTGCAGTTCCATTAAGGCAATTATGGATTGCCTGAAGCAAACTCAGTGCAGAAAAGCAAAAATATCCCAGGAACATTCACAAGGGAACTCTTGTCCCTCCAGTAGGATTCATCATTTAAAATAACCCGAGGAGAATGTCTACACTTGGTGCTCTGATCACCACCGCTGCCTGTGGAACATGTTCTCAGATCATCAGGGAAATAGCAGCAACACTCGGCTCAGCAGCCTTATGAAGAACAACACAAATGATGCATAAATGCCTGCGCGATTGCCAACTTGAAAGCTTCCTCTGCCCACAAGACTGTTACTAAACCTACTTTATAACTCACACCACAGCTGAATTGGGTTCAAGGACAGATGACGCTAGGTGTGTTTTTTTTCAGAAGTCTCCTATTTTTATGGTTGTGTTTGCCCTCTTCTATTATCGGCCATTTTGTCCTAATCATCTCATTTAAAGACCAGAATCTAAACCTTTGGTTGTACTTACAGCATGTCTGCTATTTTTATCTTTTATCTGCAGATAATGTATGAACACAAACATTTGCAGCACTGTGTTGTGGACATGTTGCTGAACTAATATTTGAGACATGATGTAACTAAGGGCAAATTACCAAGGGTAGTAGCAGCAGGAGTATTGTGGCTACTGTTGACACAATATTGGGCCTTCTTACAACAAAAAGAGAAGAGCAGGGGAAGGATGGACTGAATGTAGTTAAAGGTTGTTGGTAATCTAGCACGGCAGCTGACTGTTGGCAGCTCTTAAAGAGGTTAGCGTAGATGCTGCAATTGCATCAGTTTTACAAAACTGGAGAGTGTTTCTTCATTGAAAGAAGAGCTAAGAATGGCTTTTCTCAATGGAAAAGATGTTTTCTCTTCTCCCAACTCTACCAACTTGTCAATAGCTGATAGTGGCAATGATAAAAAATACTACAAGGGAGAGAGGGTATGAGATAATGCAAAAGGAAGAAATGGAGGAGAGTGATCGCCAGAGGAGGTAGTGTTTTCTTCGTGACTAAGGTGTTTAATTAATGCTGCCATACTCCCCGCCTCGAATCTCAAGAGCCTTTTCTGTTTCTCTCTCTTCTTTCTTTCTCCTTCAGTTCACGTCAGTCTTCATGTTTATCTTTTAATTAGAAATTGCAGATTATAAATAGATTCCCACAGCAACCATGCCTTTGCCACTTCGACAACAAACAGTTCTATATCATGCTTATTGATCAATAAAACAATACATTTATGAGAAGACATACAATGTTCAGTTCTTTTTCTTCAATCCTGTTGTCTTCATACATTATTTTTTAATTAGCTTTGGGAATTGTGTCACTCTGACAGTCTCTCCTTTTCTGTTCTCCTCTCTCTTTTACTCCTGCCTTTGTCTTTTTCCACACTGCTAACACCTCCTTCCATCTGTAGTTCTCCTCTGTCCATCTTAGGGAGGGAGGAAAGAGGAGGTGAGAATGAGAGTTTGGCAGGAGGTTCTCCCAGCAGACCTCGGGACATGTGGGTGAAATCACGCTCCTTGCCATGCATGACAAATTACTTTCTGGTTTTGAAACCAGACAATAAAATACTGGTGCTTTTAAAATAGGGCTGAGTTACTTTAATGCGATTCAACCCTGTATCCTAGATATTCTGTTTATATATTGTATGAGGAAACATTGTTTATGAGTATGCATATTTGTCAAGTTGCAAACGTATCTGCAAAGCGTTGCCTGACAACATATTTCAGTGTGTTCCAGCTCTTCGACTTATATCAACTACTGCCTAGCCCAGCATTCTCAACTCAACTTTAAAGAAAACATTTTTCACCTTTTTATGTGGATGTACAATCAGTGCTGATGGTATGTGTAGTCTATTGAAGAATTCCCCTGTGCGTGCTATATTGACTGAGAAAGCTGATCTTTTCTGCTTACGGAGCTGTGCTGGCTGTGCCTACACGTACCAGGATGCATTGCACATGGGTGGCGAGTAAGTTCGCTATGTAACACAAGCTCTCTCTCTCTTTTTTAAAAACAACCGTACACTGTCTGAATTAAAGTTTGACCTTTCACCAAACTAAGACTTCATTCATTCATCTTCAACCGCTTATCCCGGGGTCGGGGTCGCGGGGGGGCTGGAGCCGATCCCAGCTGACATTGGGCGTGAGGCGGGGTACACCCTGGACAGGACGCCAGTCTATCACAGGGCACATAGAGACGAACAGAGACAGGCAACCATTCACACCTAAGGGCTATTTTGTAGAGCCATCAATTAACCTAACACGTGCATGTCTTTGGATTGTGGGAGGAAACCGGAGAACTCGGAGAAAACCCACGCAGACACGGGGAGAACATGCAAACTCCACACAGAAAGGCCCAGGCCTGGAACCTTCTCGCTGTGGGGCGACAGTACTAACCACTACACCACCGTGCAGCCTCCAAACTAAGACTTGAAGAACATATTTCATTCGACCTTGACAGAAACAATAAAATCGCCTTAGTTAGTCTCTACACTGTTTCAACAATACAACTCTGGTTCGGTTGAATCCTTCAGTTAAAGAGAAAGATGTGAAAAGAAACAGCCTTTGTATGCTCGCTTCAAAGCCCCCAGACACCATTGACAGAAATCATAGTACAAAACGCAATTCATTCAAACTAGACAGAAACAAAATACAATGTGCAACTGGGTGTGAACGCTAGAAATCCAAGACAAAGTACCTTGTAGTTCTCCTGTAACGGAAGTAAAGGAAATTTTGCGGCAGGGGGCTGGGTGAGCCTTAGAGGCACAGATATAATTGGAAAGAACCGCAGGCACACCACATTACGTACCCAGATATATGAAGTTAAAGGTTGAAAGACAGTGAAATTTCCTTTTAGTCCTTATTTGAGCATAATCCGGTTAGCAGTCACTTTTCTTTCAAAACGTAACTTTAAACACATTCATGGTAAATATGATTTCAACGGCTCAGGGTTGTGTTTATTATATTCAGAACATCATGTAGAATAACCTAGTAATCGGGGGTTGTGACCTTTCGGCTCCTTACACTATTTACAAGAGGTTTGATATATTCTTTTAAGTTGGCATTTTTTCACAACTCTTTGCAGTAAGGTACATGAAATACTGTGCAATTGTTTAAAAATTAAAATGGAAAAAAACCTTCAAGAAGGGTTAATGGTTGGATACTCATGCTGTACATTTTGGGTCAAAACCAAATCCTTTGATCTTTTAATTTTCAACCTCCTGTGTGAAAAGCTGTGAAGTAAAGAGATGATAGAGAGAGACTATAGTGAGAGGGGTGACTGAGACAAAGAGGGAGGAGACGAATTGGCCAGCTAAAAGGCAGACTATATGCATAAAATGTCTCATCGAGTTGCTCCTGTCTGCTGATAAAAAGAAAAACATTACCAAGGGATTTAGTGGCCATTTGGAGAAATATAAGTCAAAGCCCTTTCAATTTTCTGAGCCTGTTTTTGACAGTCAGTACTTTTATTCTTTTATTCATATATCATTTTTTAACAAAAAGTCATATTTGCTTTCTGAAATACCAGTTATTCAGCTAAAAATGGTTTTCTGACCTTGTCCTTGATGCAAAAAGAAAAGCTTTCACTGGGCTCTTCCTCTGTGTCTGTAACTGAGTCTGCATTTCTGTGTGTGCGTCTGTGCTTGCATTTGTGAACGCATTACATCTAAGCTTTACATCTTCTCTCACTTGCTTTCCTGCATCTGTGTTTAAGTTTGTTTTGTGTGTGGTGTTGGGAGGTGTCAGTGATTAATTACACGGTAGACTTCGAACAAGCATTGTTTAATTAAATCCTCTGATAATGTCAAGTTTATGTTTGCTTGGAGACAAGAGGTTGGACCTTCTGTATCCCCTCAGATGTTACCCACTATTAATCATAGCCTGTGTGTGTGTAAGTGCATGTGTGGTAGCAAATGTAATTCTTCTAACAGCTCCTCGGGGTAAATAAGAATCAAAGGGCAATTCAATATTTAAGAAAATGTTCTGAAAATGTTTTCACCATCACAGTGTAGACTTGTCACATTAGAGGTT
This sequence comes from Echiichthys vipera, assembly GCF_963691815.1. NCBI lineage: Eukaryota > Metazoa > Chordata > Actinopteri > Perciformes > Trachinidae > Echiichthys > Echiichthys vipera. The sequence goes on from NC_139827.1 coordinate 15,342,345, forward strand.
GTTTCTTGCAAAGCAGTTTCTCATTCTGGCACCTAGCTGTTTTTGAAACTCTGGTCCATTTTAGTCCTGCCTCCGAGCTGGATAGAATAAGCTTTTGATATGAGCAACACGGTCATAGAATAAGTGCTTTAACAGATGCGACATTTCCAGCTCTCTGCCAGCAAATTAGTTTCTGTTTTTAACTGGATTCCTGGTTTTTTTTTCAAACATTTCCAGAACAAAAGCACTTAAAAATGTCTAGAAACTGAAAAGATATTAGTGTAACAGTTACTCATCTTTTTGTTAACTACAACTCTTTTTCCAAAAAGGTCGGGATGCTGTGTCAAACAATTTCAAATGTTGAAAACGGGAAATAAAATTAATTTGCTTTTAAAAATTATATCCTCATTTAGAATTTGATACCAGCAACAAGTTTCAAAGTTGGGATAGGGTCATGTTTACCACTCTGCTGCATCACCTCTTCTTCTGGAAGTGGAAAGTTTTCCAATTTTCAATGGGTGACAATTCAATGGTTCTGCCGGAGGGCCAGTTTAGCACCCGGACTCTCTTACTATGGAGCCATGCTGTTGTAATATGAAGATTCTCTGAATTTTCTAAATGACGTTATGTACTGTAGGTGATAAAATCACCAAATATTTTGCAATTTTATATTGAGAATCATTATTCTTAAATTGATGCACTATTTTCCACTGAGTGGTGAACCCATCCAGATCTTTACTTCAGAAAGACTCTCTGGGATGTTTTTTTTATATAACCATCATATTACTAACCTGCTGCCAGTTAACCTCATCATTGTTAGATGCTCCACCGGGTGTTTACTTTTTGTATTTCACAACTTTTCCAGTCTTTTGTTGCCATTATCCCAACTTTTTTGAAACATGTTCCTGGCATCAAATTCAAAATGTGCATATCATTTTCAAAAAAACAATGCAATTTCTCAGTTTTAACTTTTGATAAGTTGTCGGTGTGCTATTTTCAATTAAATATGGGGGTTCAATGTTTTCCAAATCCTTCAAATTATGTTTCTCTGTTTTGGAAAGAGAGTTGTAATACTCTTTACACTTTTATGCACTTCCTACTACAATTTAGAGATATTTATTGTTCTCACGTTTGTGAAAACAAAGCTAATGAATCTTGTTAATTACTAAGATGCCTAAACATTGTCTTCATAGGAAACTTGAGATAATGATTTCATATGAATCGGGAAACAATTGCCATTATAGATTTATTTTCAAGTTGTGGTAATGAAACGTAGTTTGGATCTCAGGTTGTACGTCAGCCTTTATGAAACAGTTCTATCCTCCTCTGCTCTGCTCAGGGTATCACCACAGCCTCCCCTCCTCCCCCTACACCTCTGCGGCTAGACCTGATGGTCAGAGGTTATCTCCGTCTGGCACCCTCTCCTCTGAATACCTAAACCAGGGTGGCTCCACGAAGGTCCTGCTTGTCATCTGCAACACAGCAGGATCTGGCCAGCAGGCTGTCAGGTGAGCTTCAGGCTGATTGATTTTCAATTTGTTATTGTTGTTGGTTTAGTATTTATTCATATTGTCATGATAGACCCGTTTTGAATGTGATATCTCATTTAAATGGGCGTTATCAGCCTCATAGATATGGTTTAGAAGGGGCCTGTTCCCCCTGCTTCTAGGTTCATAAGTCTGTTATCATCTATTCTCATGGTTGATCACCGATGATAATACATGAAGGCTCCAAAGACCAGGTCCAAGGTCCTACATGTTGAGATATTGTTGCAGTTTTAAGCATGCCGATTTTGTCACTCTTTGTCATCTGACTTCCTCCTTTGCAGTAATGTAAAACAAATAAATACAAAATAAAGATAAACACTCAAAATCCAGACCTGACCCAGCTGTCCTGACATGCTCTGACCTGGATCCGCCTCACTGCCTCTTTGTCCCTAAAATTTCTTTCTTCTATTTTTTTTCCTCCTGTTGCTCCTTCTCTCCTTCATCCATCTTTCACACAGAAAGCCCATTCACCCACACACACACACACACACACACACACGCACACACACACACTCACACTCACACTCACACTCACTCACTCCTAAACTCAGCACAATGTATACCATAATAAGGAAAGATGAATAACATGACCTTTTTGCTCAAGTTTGTTTTTCCATTTTTTTTTATGTTGCTGTTATTTTATTGTTGCTGATGTTCTGTCTTTGTTCTGTTTGATTTGTTTTTTTTTTTATTGTTGCATCACTTGGATTCCTCTATACCCAAAAAAACAAATCAAACAAAAATCAATACTACAGCCACTACAGGCCGCCTAACTATTTCTATGCGGTGGTCCAGCTTAGCTATGGATGATAACGGTCTACTTAGCCAACTGGGGGGTAGAGTCGGGACATACCGCTTTAAATCTATATTAGTGATAACAACTGATAATAGCCATTTTGATATTGTGCACTCAGCTGCTGAGTTGGGACTCCATCTTGTGAATTGGTTTTGTTAAGCACATAGTAGCAGAGTCAGTCAACTTAGATTTCCTTTATGACATTGAGTTTGAGCTACATTTGAGACAGTTTTTAGAGCTTGTTCAAGTACAGCTTTAGAGACATATTTTCTCCTGCTCCACTGTGTCTTCAGTCTTAAATAGGATACCCAATTTATTCTTTCCCGCTTTCATCATCTATCACTCTCAATGTCAACATCCAACTTCTGTTCGACTTCGACCCGTATAACTATTGCATGAATGCCACAGACAGGGCTGATTTTATTTAACTTGTGCAGCTTGACCTCCCATTCATCTGAAAGCTGAAAGCTGACAGTGTAGAAACCTGAGTCAAACAATGCAGCTCAAACTGAAGGACTTAACCTGTGATAGTTAGGTTGCCATATGTTGCTCTAACAAGGGTAGGCAGCATCATAAAGTTGCTTAGCACTTAGAATGCATCTGATGTTCAACAACAACAGAGTTGGTTGATGGCTTTGCCGCCCACAGATGAGCTGTGCTGTGCTGTTTTTGGATAAATGTCCCATGGACAAAATGGTGTTGTAAATCAGAGAGGAACTGCTCTGATCACGTCTATCTCTGTGGTAGTGGCATTGTCACTGTAGGCAACATTGCAAATATGAAAAGGATCCATATTAATTTTGGAGTCCTGTTGGAAGTGAGCAAGGATTTATTCACTTATTCAGCCAATCCAAGTTAACGCATGATTATGTATACTATGAGGAACGCCGGTGAAGCAGGGCAGAAGTGCAGTAGAGCTTCCAGCGATTCATAAAAAGAGTGAAATATGTTGCAGAGTGGGTGACACACTTTATATAGATGAATACATTTATGATCACAGCAGTAAAGCACGTCTTTGAACAACCTTTGATTATTAGGAGCAAGAATTACTGTAGCGGTACATGTTATAACATTTTATTACAGCTGGCTCCAGATTGAACTAAGGATCATGTTGTACCAAATCTTTTGTCAAGCAAACACATCAGAATTATTGAACCGGTGACAGAAAAGTTTCCTTCAATGGATGAATATAAGACCCATACATTGTAAGAATGTATGGTAATACAATAAATGAATAATCTGAGGGCAGGGCTATACTTCAGTGTAGACACTCACACATGGTATCTATCCTGCGTGTATACTTTGTTCACAGTGAGTAGACATGCTAAATACGGTATGTCAGTTCAGTCTGTATTTCATTTTGCATTAATATTACATATTTTTTATCTCTTTTTTATCAGGCATGCCTTCAGTTGGTGTAAACATTTCACTTTGGTGCACACATTATGATACACTGTGTGCTTTATAACACAGTGTTATTCCAATGGCAGTATTCATTTGAAGGGAAGACTGTGTCCAAGAGAGTATCTGATTGGGATTGTTATAGTAGTCAGACAGTTAGGGGCTTATTGTGTGCAAATAAAACTATCCCATCACCATTATTTGTGCAATTAGATTATAAGGATCACTCATATTTCCCTACAAGGACAAACAGAGTCTAACCTATTATTGACTCAAGGAAGGAATGGTTCATATTTCTCTTAAGTTTCATTCATCACGTCTAACAACAAACATTCCTGTGAAAGCCTAATACTGTCAGAATGTGGCATTTGAGGACTCATTTGTCCACATGCCACAAGACTCATCAGTTCTTAATCTGATGCACTACTTCAATGTAGCTACTATAGCATTGTAATTGTTTTGCCATGGTGTCGGAATTTACTTGCATCTATTGTCCCAAGAAACTGAATCAAATGGAACTAAACTAAACTAAAATTATGTGGACACCCAAACTAGTCCAGCCCTCCAACTGAAGATGTTCAGAAAGGGTTGAGCTCAGGCAAATTAAAATATTTGACTCCAAACTTGGAAAACAATTTAACAAGACTTGCTTTGTGCTTGAAATACCATTGTATCCTGTAGCAATAAGATTTCCATTAACTGAAAATAGCGTATCCAGCTATTGTAGATACTATACTGAGAAGCAACAAAGATCAGCACCATAAACTACAGCCTACGAAAATGACCATATCATTGAATCAGCACCTCTCTAAAACGTTCTAACTGCCATGAAGGGAGGACTTATTGATGTTTTAAACTGCATTACTTTGAAAAATAGTGACTACTGTGAGAGATCCTAAAATACTTGATAAACACATCTGCCCCTCCCATGAAACTCACATATAAAAGCCTCTAAAACAGCCACTGATAAATAGTCAGGGGGAACACCAGCCTTTGAGATAGAAAACGAGGCATTGACACATTCACAATATACAGACTGGGTCCTCCACTTTATTTGGCCCCTGACCCCACATAATATTCCTTCAAGCTGTCACTACAGGACACGAGCTGCTTTGCCTTGATGCACTTGACACCTGACAGCTTGATGTGGTGATGGCACAATGAGTTGTGTTGACCTTTTTATCCTTCCACATTCTCTACTTTCAATAAGATCAACCTTCTTGGAAATTAATGTGTGTATTGTGTCTAGTGTGGATTCATTTTGCATGTTAATCAATCCCTTGTTTTACCTCTTCTCTTCTCTTCTCTTCTCTTCTCTTCTCTTCTCTTCTCTTCTCTTCTCTTCTCTTCTCTTCTCTTCTCTTCTCTTCTCTTCTCTTCTCTTCTCTTCCCTTCTCTTCTCTTCTCTTCTCTCAGGTTTGGACCTCCATTTCTCATGCGTGAGGACAGGAGCATCTCCTGGGACCAGCTGCAACAGAGCATCCTCAGCAAGCTCTATTATCTGATGCTGAACGGATCTCAGGCTCAGGTAATGACCAACAACGAGCCCCCACTTTAATTCCTTTCCCTGGACCATTCAGCTCAGGGGTTCACAGACCTCCTCGACTCTGGCTGACTTAATAAAAAATAGCAGCGCAGAGCAGAGATTAGTAAGAAGTTTAATCAATTTCCGTTAAGGTAGGTTCTATGTTTGAATTAAATAGTTCTAATTGTCTTTTTACAATTGTCTGAGTCACATTTGAAGCTAGAAATCTAGACAAAGGTTAAACCAGTTAAAAATGTGTTTAAAAAGGTAATCTGTCAGATGCTTGTTTTTCATGATTTTGATTTTCTTTTTTAAATAAGAGCTAATTGCTCTGCTGAGACTACAAAATAGATTTCCTGCTTAGCATGCTGAGTGAATAATTATTCATTTCTCTGTTGTTGAAGTTTGAGTAACGCTTTGTGTATAGTGACTACACTGATGTGTTGGCTCCTCATGATTCATTTTTACCTATTAGTGGTTCTCTTATTTACTAATACTTCGTTTTCGAGCCTGATAAATAAAATTCAAATTAAGTTTCCTGTAGTTCATTCTGTGACATTTGAGTACATTAATCTCCTGCTCTGGTATGCTGAAAAGCTTGTGTATTTTCTGCATTTAGAGAAAAGAAATATGTAATTTCAACACCAGAAACTGCCAAGATTGAATTAATTATTTGATTAAAAGTAAAGAGTGCTCCCCAGGATGCTATATTAACAAACACACACACACACACACACACACACACACACACAGTACACAGCGTAATAATGGTTTATGTGCTGAGCTTACTTTTAATAATGTCACCGACTACTCAAAACCCGGTACCACAAATCCAAAGTTCTGCATTTCAGAATGATGGCTAATAATTGGCTAAAGTGAAGATAAGAAGCTGTTTTTAATTCTGTTGTATCATTTGAAAATGTGTATTGCTGCCACAGTGACCACATTACTACTACATTCCTTAATTAAGATTTACACAATACATTGTGTGATTCTGAAGTGTTTGTTTTCCTGACAGCCAGCCTTGCATGTTAAAATCGACCTCCACTTGGTGCGTACTGCAAGCTTTGACGGCGATGCCTGACAAGTGCATCTCCACTTCATCCGTTTCCTCATACACTGTTTAAGTGATCTGCACAACATGAGGCCTAAAGCACCGCTCCACTCTCACATGCACACACACACACGCTGTCCCCACTGCTTGCCCATCAAGTTGCCATGGGCAACGCCATGGTGACAGGCAATATTTGAGGTGGCCTTATCCAGAGTGAGCAGCTTTTAAGCTTTATAAAAAAAAGAACTAAAGCAGAGGAGAACAAGATATATCAGCCGGTTATTTACTGATCACAATCTCAGGTTCTTAGTTAACTCCTCAAAGCCTGTCTGGACAGATACCGGTCTGTTAAAACTTCCTTTACTCTCCTCGATCATTTTTTCTTAATTAAAACAATCACCATGGGCTTTTGGTTATAAACTGAACACATAGTTTTAGCAAAAAATTCAACCAATATCCCAAAGGTGCAGGGCTTCAATTTTTTTTCTGATGCTTTGTTTTCTCTCATTTTTAAAGGAAACGTTTAAAACAAATACAAATTTAAAAAATGCTTGTAAGCCTCCTATAATCACTGTATAATATAAGTCCCTACAATAAACACAACAATACTGTTTATATAATTCGTTCCCTTGACAGGTAGCGAGTGTGTGAGTACTTTGCTGCCACTAGTTTGGTTGTACCCGCTTATTCTTTATGAAATATTTTGGCGCCACCCAGAGGTGTATTCAGCAAGATACAACTTTTGTGTCAGGGTATGAAAAAAAGGAAAGATCACTTGGGTTGTTGCTGACTTTCAGGTCAAAACCCAGCTCCTCTTTGCCAGCCCCCATGTTCTATAAAAATAAATGATCAAAATTGGCAATGAGTGCTAATGCATTGTGCACATTAGGGCTGTGTGTGGTCTGTGCCAAATGGTCAGTTGAGTGATTTTAGAGCTGCTTAGAAAGGTTCAAAAATTGGTTGAAAGGTAGAGTTTGTTGTTCATGTGGTGGAAAACTGCCGAGCCTGCTTCTTGGTCAATTACTACACCGTAAGTGGCTGCAAGGTCTTCAAGAGCTGAAATATTTTACTTTACCCCATGACATTTCTGAGGCCGCTTTTGTAACTGTTAAAATCTTTTAGATTTTCCAAATTAGGCAAGGTTAAAAAATATTTACCATTTAAGTTAAAGGGTCTTTTCTCTTCAAGATATTGTGGTGTTATCTGTTTTTCAGCTGATTCCAAATCAGCTCAGAAGTTCCACCTCATGCCTTTACAATAAACTGAAGTTCTGCCTTAATCCTTAAAATGGTAAAGCCCGACCTTTCATGTCAGAGTTTTGTTATAAAGGCCAATCAATATAGATTGCTGAATATGTTATCTATGCAAGAAAGGGTGTGTTTTTTAATCAACACCAAAACATGTAGGTACATTTTCTGATAGCACTCTGCATTTTTTTTATGTTAAATTGTTGATTGTTTTGTTTTTGTAACAAGAGCCAGACTGTGGCTTGACAGAGCAGTTACAATTTTAAAAATGTCCTCAGCTATTGCACTAAAATAATCTGGAGGATAATATTATATATGAGGAGTTAACAAGCAAATGTGAAAGTTCAAAATGAGTTACGAGCTTGAAGTTCATTTTTTAACACTCTCAAAACTTCTCATTTCACTTTTTGATCTTACCAATAAGTACTGATTCATTACAGTTTGACCCGTTAATTTAATGCAGCAGACGGATAAAATTTAAAATGTATGCTCGCTCAGGCTCTTAAAACTAAAACTCATTTGCCTCCTCATAGGCTCCTATAAACCAACTAATTTAATCATTTTTATACTTGGCTGCAGCTCCTATTCTCCACAACAGCCCAGTCAGAGTGAACGCATTAGCAAACTGATTCTGCTCTCTGCTTGCTAATAGCTCACTCCTCTTGCCTTTTCTGCTGAGGCAGCGGATGAGTCATAATTCATCTGTAAATGCATTTTCTCTTTTGTAGCGAGGAGGCGGTAAGATTAGTTGCCAGATATAAATGAGGGAGGTTGTGTGCTTCTAACTGTTGCGGTGATGTTATGCTCAGAATAGATCCTGCAAGATTCAGCCGCAAATAAGAGAACTGTTTGGTTTATACCGCACTTAGATGTTGTTCAAATGCTGAAAGTTTGTTAAGGGTTTTCTGTAAGTCTGAATTACTTACTCACATCCGTGCAGGCCATTCAAAGGCTCTACAATACCTAAAGGCAACACTTGTTCCTCATTTCTCATTGAATGACACATGATGACATAACAAACTTTGCTTGGTTCTAAATCAATGCTCATTGCTGCCAAGACTATATTTTACTACAGGTAACGACAACAATACTGCAGCTTTATACTCAACTTTATGGTTATGTAAAGTTGATTAACCTGTATAGTCGGTGCAGTTGTGCTGTTTAACTGCTATAGACCTTTTTAATGGAATTCCATTGCTAGGCAACAGCCTTGGTCCTTGTAAACTTCCTGTCAGGTGATGTCATTCACATTCAGTGCAATAAGAAATAAACTTGGACACATTTAGAATGTTTATGTTTATAACTTTGAAAGGGTTTTGAACTGCCTCTGTTATTTATTCTCCCGTTATTTTTTTAAAGATAAAAATGGAGTGGACAAAATAATAGAAACACCTGCTAATAAAGCACAATACAACTGAAGAGCAAACAAACCACAGCCTCCAAAATGAACACCACATCATAAATCAACATCAGCATCAACAGTTTCAACAAAAACAAATAATCTTAATGAAGGTCGGATTTATTGCAGGACTGTAATAAACTGGCAACTGATTATTTTAATGGTAAAACCGATGATTGAACCTGGTGTAGTCATTACATCAGCCAGATGACTTTTATTCATTTTTAAATGTGTAAACATTCTGATACCAGAGTAGTAAATGATGGATGAACGAACACACCAACATAATGCATTCTGTTTTGTCTGATATTTTCCTGTTAGGGGACTCCTCTTCTTTCGTTATTGTGTTATTTGTCTCCTATCACAACTTCGCAGTGTAATTTCTTGGTGCATTGTTGCCGGTTTACCCGTCGGAAAAAACAGGTGGTGCTCTTCAGAGAAAGACTCTCATTACAGAATGTGGGGGTGTTATTTAACCTAGTTAAATTCATTTTATACCTGTTGTACAGGTTATGCATGCTCTTTAAAGTATGCTGTCTGATAAGAAAGTATTCACTCTAGTGTATGTACTCTAGTCCAAAGCCAAAAGAAAACTCCAAGGCACTCTCTTTTAAACAATTAAAATGCCTTTTATTATTTCTATATTTTATATTGTAATGGCATTGTCATTTTAGACCTAAAGCAACATAGTGAATACAAACTATAGCAATGGTATAAAAAAAGCACAAAAAACAGTTTTCTAAATTGTTTTGATCTTTGATGATCTTTGTTGAGTGCTGAGGGAAGCTTTATCGAAAATGATCAACCTCTCTGCAGAACATGCAGAAAGAAAATCACATTACAACATCACATTGAAAGGCTATGTTATTAATTGAAAGTAAATGCTAATGATATTCATGGTTTTCAATCTAAAACTTCAGGTCTCACTTTGTGATATGAAATTGTCGTACTTTCTTTCATCCCTAGACATTTCAATCAAGACATTTTAGTTGTTTATATGAGTGCTGTGGAGTTTTCTTTTGGTTTTGGTATATGTATCCTGATCCTCTCCAAACATTGTTTGATGTATTGTAGTCTTGTTACACAAACATAGTAAATAGTGCTTGAGCATTCTGGGTATAAATCAATGTCACTTTGAATTTCATTAAAAGCTTCTCAGGATATACTCTCTGGAGAGAACTCTTTAAGGCCAGACATGTACTAATGTGTATTTCTCTCCATGCAGAATGCTGGGGTGCTATTCAAGGTCAGAGTAGTTGGAGGATCGGCAGCCTACAGTTACCTGTCTCCACAGGACAGCAGACCACTGTACCACCCTGCGGTGGATAGGTAGGAGACATGCATGCACCCACATGTACACTTACACAAAGGAAAACAACATTCTTTACTGTATCGCTATATTGACCTAACCACCACATATGCTCCTTCTTTGTGTGGTCAATGACACATTTACTGTAGATCTATATTCGTCACAAATCAGGCTTTCCTCATTCACTGTTCATTCATATAACGAACAGACAGTAATGTGCTGTAATTTGCGTATTCCACATATCTTTTTACTATAGAAATTGTTTGCATGATAGCATGCATATCCTCTTATACAGTAGGCAACATGCACACACTGAAACCTTCATACAGTACATTCCACATGTCCTTTAAGTCCCTTTTAGTATATATTTCTTACTACTCCTTATAAGGTATAAAATATACCTTATCTAAGTCAAAATGCCAAAAACACGAAGCGAAATGCAGCAGTTACCTAACAACAACTCGAGGCTACCATACTGTGTATTACCATGTCAGTCTATTAAGGCTGTAATGGAAATTACTGTTTTTTCAGTCTTTTCAACACATGGCAACCGTTTTTTTAGTGCATTAGGCAAAAAGCTACAATTCCTTTCAGAAGTGAATGGAGCATAAGAGGATTACAAGGAGTTGAGTATAATGATTTCAGTTTAAGGGTTTGAAGATAAGGCCTTTATTTTCTGTGCGATAAAGAGCAGCTCAGAAGCTAAATCTCTGCTGTCGTTCTACTGAGCTGTAGTGAAGGTCAGGTCGTCCACAGATGAGCAAGGAAATTAGATCGTCTTCCAGAGTGTGTGTGCTCATATCACATTCAAAATGTCTGTGATTTTGTTCACTTTACTGCAAATAGGACCAAAATAAAAACTGACTGACCATCAGTGCATGAAATAACAATGGTGTGTGTCTATTCATCTAGTGGGCTTGTCAGTTCTTTAGCATATTTTATTATTATTTAGTTTTTGTTATTTGTATAGGGCTAAAAGCTAGTTTGCAGTGCCAATCCCTTAATAGGCCTTTAAAATACAAAACACTCAACAAGATAATACATACAGGAAAACACATGACACAAACAATGATAATATAAAATAAATATAAAGCTCCAGATTATTCATGACTACGTGATCGATTGGTTTCAACTTGAGTTTAAAGTGATCCCGGCCACTTAAAGTTCAGTGGGAAAGGAGCACATACTGATCCCCAACACAGAACAATTCTTTTTTTGTATCACAACTTTTTAAACTTTTTTACCCCCAGCATTTTAAAGTGTTATTCTGGCGCAAAATCCCCCCATGGTCTTTTTTGTCACTTACATACATCAAATAAGCCATCAAGACAGTTTTTTTTGTGTAACAACTATTAACCACTTTTTAACCACTAATACTGCTCAAAATAACACCAAACCCCTGCAGTAGCATGATAAGTATCCCGATAGGAACAAAGCACCAACAATGTAGTTATCAAACCAGAAGTTTATTAAAAGAGAGTTTTGAAATACTTTGAAAGACCCGGTAGCAGCTCCTCTTGTAGTAAAGTCTATTCAAGTCGATTAGCAAAGTCAATCCAAAAGGAAGGAGCCCATTGATGCTTCATTTTATGTGTAAGGACTCTTCTCATGCTGCCGCGGAGGCAGTATTAGTGGTTAAAAAAGCTGTTTTAATGCCTTCACCATACTGCCCTGAGCTAATCAGTGTTAGCCACGTCCGGCTGTAAGCGACTCTCCCAGATTGCTCTGTTAATAGTTGTTACACGAAAAAAACTGTCTTGATGGTTTATTTGAGGTATGTAAGTGCTGGAAAAGACCACTGGATTATTTTGCGCCGGTATTACAGTTCAAGGGGTCAGTTTTTCCAAGTCCCAAAAATATATTGCCCCATTTATACTTCTTCTTAATAGCAATGCTGTCAATTTTACACAAATATTAAGATAGTTCCTTCGCCCTAGTAGTGTATAAACAGTTTTTTTTTTGTTTTTTTTTTAATGTACTGCCCTGGTCAGCTTACTGTGTTATCAACTTGTTACCAAATGTCCTGTTGTTGCAGTCTGGAGTGTGCGACTAGAATATTTGTATAATTTTATGGTGGTTAATTGACCATTAGTTATATGTTTGCAGTCTGGGACTAGAAGGAGAGCACACATTACACCGGTTTATTAAAAAAAAATGCTGCACTGGCTACGCGTTAGTTTTAGAGTAGATTTTGAGATACTTTTATTGGTGTACAAATTACTAAATGGTCTCACTCCTGATTTTATGTCAGACGCAAAGTACATTCATTCATGCATCCATGCAATTTGTTTGAACCTCTCCAGGATGTTTTGACATGTTATGTAAGCTGTTGTTTTTTGTTATTTATGTTTGACATCTGGTGGCAAAGTTCAGGATGTACACGTACCGTAAGTTTTTTTTTCTCAGCTGATTTCTCAAATCATCCTTACCATTTGCAAAACATTCAGTTCAGCTTCAAAGGACTTCGTACAAACAGCACCACACAATGGATATGAATGAATGGACATGCAAAAGCTTGTAACTTGCTCAAAATCCTTAGTTTATTTCTCTAAAGTAAATATATATGTCATTGAACCTGTCAGTGCTGTCAGAATGATGATCCTTGTATCATTGTTTATAAATATGACGGTCAAAATGCTAAGAAATGTTGTCAATATAACAGTACTCAGTATTTTCTGATGCTAAGGTTATGATGGCAATGATTGAATATGCACAAGGCTTTATGGCAGATATATACATTTTGCAGTTAGTAACATATTACTGAATGTGGGAGACCGATTGCAAGAGTTGTGACAGATTCACATTTACCCCCTTTCTGTTTGTACTGTAATTTGCTGACAGAACTTGTCATAGCAAAAGACCAGACCGTTTTACAGCACTGCATAGCACCCCTGAGGCACAACTATACATGCAGCGCTAACAGTGCAGTCTTTCTACACCCTTCCACCAAGCAGGCTTACTCATATTCTTCTTCCCGGCTGTTGACCCTGTTTATTTCCTTGTTGTTCATCCATTATCATAAATTGTCATATTGTGTTGTCTATATATGTTTGCCAGTTGAAGGTGCATGAGAATCACCTCTGAGCTATTTTAGAGAACCTGTTGATCATCGGTTGACTTCACACATTCCCCTTCATTAGTGATGAGTCATGATTCACCTCACGGCACTTCTTAAATCCAGGACACCTTTATAAAAAGAGTCGAATAGAAATCATTAAACCATTTAGCATGTAATGACTTGACAACATGATATAATCAATTTGTAATTTAGAAAGCAGCAGGCAATTGTACTTGATATTTTGCAGGGATGTGCCAAAACATTTGCAACTGGTTTAAAAGAATGACAAAATGCATTTATGATGTACACGAGTGACTCGATAATGTGGAGGCTCAATTTGAGTATTTCAATTCGGATCTGTAAGGCCACTGAGAAAAGCATGTCACAGTGAACAATAACATGACAACAACAGAGTGAAACTGTAAAGTAAATATTCTGCTGTGCTGAAAATCTCTTCACTATCTCCATTCAGAACACAGATGCTTTTCAAAATCAGTTTATTCATTTTGACACGCCATATTTGACAACATTGTTGATGACCTTATGTTTCCCAGAACAATAAGACCTTCACCACGATGATTCAGGGATTTTTGGATTCTAACTCGGCCACCTCTCAGTGCTGTTGAATACAGATGCTGGTTTTATGTTTCCTCCTGAGATACAAGCAGTTAAGGATAGCTCTGCAAAATAAGCATTACACCTTTTGCAACATAATGACTAAACATCAGACTTTGCATATTAATACAATGTGATGCCAGGTCTCACCTGTGCAGGATGTTGTCTTTGTGTAATCAAGCTATTGCCAGTGTGTGACATAAAGAAAATGAAAAACACAAAACAACATTCAAAAAAAAGAAAGAGGTCTCAGGGTCATTGTCACCAGAGTAAGACCATTATGAGCTGCGTGACAGCATCTCCGATTTCAGCCTCCCTCAGTTTTTGTGATTTCAGGCTTTCGGAGATGAGGCAACAGAGCTAAGATCATAAGATGTGTGTCTGACGTCTGTCTCTTGCTGTATTGTAGAGCTCTTAAGTTCTGTGGCCCCGGGGGACCTCCCCATGTGAAGGTTGTCATCGAGTGGGAGAACAAGACTAAAGAATGGTAAGCATCGTGCACAAATGTTTAAATTTCAGGTTTCAACTGTTGTGGATGTCCTGCTGAGTGACATTTTTCCATTTGGTCAATTTCCAAACGCTCACACAACTCTGCAATCTCAAACAATAACCCATGTATGTGTGGTGGTGTGTGTTATTCCAGTCTCTTTGGCAGCATCCAAGAGGAGGTGGTCAAGGATGCGGAGAGTGTGAGGAACCAGCAGCAGCAGCACCTGCAGCAGCATAGCTGTACCTTGGACGAGTGCTTTCAGCTGTATACCAAAGAAGAACAGGTGAGACTGAAATCACCACAACTTTTACAGTTTTTCTCGATTGCTGAGACGCATTTTTATAAAACTGTGATCAACTTTATCTTTATCATCACCTTTAAGTGAAGCAGAAGTCTTTTGCAAATGTGTTGACACTTTTTTTATTGGTTTCACACATTTTTCATACCCTTTTTTCCAAACAGTTACAACAAATCCCATAGAAAAACCCAAAACCCTTTACAGATTATATAAATTACTTTATAAGGAATTTCTAAGATCACTAAAATGTTAATATCATCAAAATACACTTCCACTGGAAGTAATAAAGTCACCCCCTAAACCCTGTCTGGACTTTTTTCAAGTTACCCTGAGATAAGATAACACTTTAATTACTATGAATCTCTAATGCACCTGTGTGAAACGTCTTTGCACAGCTTTTAAATCAGTCAGGAACAAATGGAATAAATGTGAAGTTCTGAGTATTTCCACTCTTTAATTTGTTTTATACATATTTCTACACTTAAGTTTCATTTACTTGATTTTTATTTACAACATTCAGCATTTCTAAATTTTAAAAGAATGGAAACAAGACTCAAGGTCAAAATCTAGCATATGGCTGTTGAACCCAAAAACAATGACGATGAAAGTTCGGGTGAAATTCTTTTTTTCGGTGAAGAAATGCTGCAGTACAAAATCTGTACCGTAATGAATGTGTGAATTTGTCCAGTCTAGGTTCTTACTGTAGGTGATACATGTCAAAGACAGTTCATGGATATGGAAATACCTGGACACAAGAATGAAACGAATGAAGAACACTGTCTTTCAGTATACTCTCTTTTATCCCTCACATTCAGCATCTTGTGAAGATGTTAAAGCTGAGGCTTGGTTTATACTTCAGAAATACGTCTTGCTTTTCTTTTGATGCAAAAATTAGACTTTTTGCTACTACTTTTATGTCTGTGGTTGATTATATATTTATCCTTTCAATGCCTTGACTCCTTAAATACTATACCATACCATGCAGCACTGAGGTTCATTACAAATCTTACGGGCCCTGCTCTCTGTATGCCTGAGTAGATCGATCTGCATTATTCATCCATAGCCTCAATCGCTGACATTTCCGTATTTATAAGGCAATTTTTAACTTGCTTCCTTAATATCTATGTTAATGTAAAGAGTCTGAAAAAAGCTGGAAGCTACAGTACAGTCTCCTCTCTCTGACATATTCTCAGGGCTTATTCCTGCTCCATCTGTCCTCAACGTCCATCTTGAAATGGGGAGAAGGACCTTTAGGTATGCTGCTCCTGTTGCTTTGACATTGCTGCAGACTGATTTTGGTGTGTGTGTTTGGTGTGGTCTGTAAACTTATTTTTTGGTACAATCATGCTGTGATTGTAAATTAAATGTAATTGTATGTCTGAGACTTTTTTTAATGTACTGCTGCTGTCTTGGCCAGGACCAGCGCACTCTTGTAAAGGAGAATCCCATTAAGGCTTTTTCTGGTTAAATAAATTCTACATACAGTAACATTACATTTTATTTTTTCACGATCCAAAGTGACGTACAAGAAGTGCATTTAACCATGTAAATACAAAAGAAGTCCAAGAATCATGCAAGTAAACATTTATCAAAACAAGCTTCATGTTGATTTTAGATTTTTTTTTTTTTTTGTGTTAATGACTTGTGGATCAAGGTGCAGCCTGAACAGGAGAGTTTTCAGTCGGCAACATATGTTTTGTAGGGTTTATTAATTAAATAAATAAATAAGTGAATAAATCCATAGACAGTATCCCCTGCTAACCTGCATACATGTCTCTAGCCTTGACTCGCATACACAAATCAGCAGTGAACTCTTCTTTCTAGGCGAGGAATAGCTACACACGGATAGAAATCACTGCAAGAACTGCACTGTAACACTGAAGATAATAGAGTTTCAAGAGGGTTTCTGCTTAGTGCAACAAGGAATTTGCCTTGGTGATGTGATGCACAACTTATTGATTAACTTACAGCTGTTTACCAGCCTGAGGTAAATTGAGACCTGAAAGTTGATGAAAAAATTCCACAGTTGATTACTTACAACCTCTGTAAAAACAGTGCTGGAATGAACTGTGTTACAAAACAAAGCACCAACACACCGAAGCAGCCACCCGCGGTGCCATCTTGGTAGTTATTTATTTATTTTTCGTAGTTATTAATTGGAGTCATGGTTGCAGAACTTGCATCTGATTAGATGCCATCATTTCTGTCAGTTATGATGACACCAAGTTAATTACTATTCATCAGAATTCCTTTGGATAAGATAAGACTTTGTTCTTCTTGATCATAACAATGCTAATTCCACTTACCCAAGGTTATTACATTTTATACCTCGCGCTCTTGGTGTGAGTAAAGACTGATTCAGGTGGGATGGTACCACACTCTTTTTTTTTTCTATAGCTATTAATCATGCCTAAAGTGGTCAAAATAAAATGTTGGATAAGAAGATAAGTTCACTTTGTTACATTGTGAGAAAAATAAACACAACAGCGTGTCAGTAAATTATATACAAGATGAATTCTAGAAACCAATAAGACCAAAAAAATCAAGTTGAAAAATATGATGATGATTTACATTTGGAGGATAGGAGATAAACAGCCATCCGCCTTTGAAGATGTGTACACAGCAAGGAGGGAAATAACACTCTTAAATTGTGTTTTCGCTTCACATTGTTTATTCATTCCAAACAAATGAGATTGAGATTCAGAGCCTCAGTCAGTGCGTACAACCCTGCCCACAATTAGTTTATGGACTGTAAAAACATTTCCAATTACTGATTGTCTTCACTCCACTGCCTGTGTCAGTGTGTCAGCCGAAGTCTAGTGATCTGATGAACAGCAGCTCATAATTTATGTATGTATTCCTCTCATTAAAAAAACATTTTGATGTATCAAAAATGTCAGCCACAGTCTTAGCATTATAGTTTTAAGAATCTATTTTCATGATACTTAAGTAGATATGATAGTGAAACAGATGAATAATAGCTGTCTGTTCTAAACATTAGATGTCTTTCAAATAAAACTTTCAAAGGTTCTACCGCAACAAATACAGCCATGGTGGAGATTTTGTTTTACTGACATCTCAGCATGAATTCCTTTATCGCCAAAGACTTGAAGCAATAGTTTGCTTATTTGCTTTTCTTCACTAAAGTCTAGATGAAAAATGCTTTCATATGTTACAGAAAGGTAAAAATGTCTCTTAACTGTGACTGCGAAGCTGGGCGTTTCTGGATAAGACTGTTTGTGCTTGGACTGATCTGTGTTTGGCCAGTCTTACAATAATTTTGCTACTAGATAGCTCTAGACCAGTCATGGGTGTCAAACTGATCCAGTAATGGGCCGTGTGGCTGCAGGTTTTCATTCCAACCAAGCTAGAACACACCTGACTCGAGTTACTCAATCCGGAACTGTCTTCACACAGTTGATTTGTTGGATCAGGTGTGTTTTTGATTGGTTGGAATGAAAACCTGCAGCCTCACGGCCCTTTACTGGATCAGTTTGACACCCATGCTCTAGACGTTTTAGACCTTTTTAAGCCTAAAAAGTTAGCCACCCTGTCCCCAGGCTAACTGTGGAGTAAAAGCGATGCTATTTGCATGATTATAGACATTCATCTAAAGTTTTACTACCAGTTAAATCTAAATCCCTATTCGGACGGGATTAGTTTAACTCGGGGTAAAATAGTTTTACCTCAGGACGTCGGTAATATAAATGGCCAATTCGCATGGGATTAAGAAATCCCTGTATTCTACCAGAGGTGGAAGGGGTTATTCAATGTACGCACTGCGTCACCCCTCTGTCGTCATGTTTGTGCTACATAGCTTCCTGATTTAAGATAAGACAATATATTTAGTTGCACCTTCAAATCTCTCTCTCCCCATCAGATCCGCCGCCCTACATTCTCCAATCCCTCCTTGCCACCATGCCCCTACTTGTAACTGTCTCTGTACCTTCTCTGTTTCTCTGTCAGTATTGTTATTATTTTTATTATCTATACCACATTCCATTATTCTGTTCACTTTGGTGCTGTCTTTTGCTTGTCCTGCCCTAACTGTCAAATTAATTATTATTATTAATATCATATTCCTTTATTAGTCTCACAAAGGGGAGATTTGCAAGTGGAAAGCAAACATAATAGAAGCATCAATAAGAAACAGTGAATTATAACAAGCACTATAAACCAGAAAATATAGAAAAATATCAACAATATTAACACAGGAATATAAAATATAAGTATAATAGGAACTATGTATGCAATATTTTTAAATTTACACCATGGTACAGAGGAAATATTAGTATTGCACATTGACTTAGATTGAAAATTCGCCTGAGCTTGATATTTCACAGTATGAAGTGAACACAGTAGGGTGAAGCAGTCCGTCACTGAAGGAGCTCTCCAGTGCTGTGTCCTGCAGGGGGTGGGAGTCATTCTCCATCACGGATGACAGCTTTGTCATCATCCTCCATTCTTCGACCACCTCCAGAGAGTCGAGGGGGCATCCCAGGACAGAGCTGGCCTTCCTGATCAGTCTGTTAAGTCTCTTTCTGTCAGCCACAGAGATGCTGCTCCCCCAGCAGACCACTCCATAAAAAATGGCTGATGCCACCAAAAAGTCATAGAAAGTCTTCAGGAGTGTCCCTCACAAAATTAAATAAAGATGAAACTAAAGGACAAAATCGATGATCTAAAAAAAAGTGATAAGAGCTTTTTCAATTGCCCTCCATGCTCAAAAAAATGAGGAAACTACGTATTGATGGTTTAACAGATGGTCGTATTCGGTCTGGACTAGTTTTACCTGTGGTATTTGACTTTACCCCACATCCCCACATTAAACCAATCCCATCTGAATAATAAGGCTTAAGACAAAGTCATAGTATGACTTTGGGAAACCGCTGTTTTAAAAGACATGTTTGATTTCTGTGGTAAAAATAGCTCTTTAAATAAATCATCTCTTGTCAAGTAATATAGTTTTTTATTTGATGTTTCTTTATGTGACATTATAAGCAAACCCCACATTCTTTGTAGCCTGTGGCATTGAGCTCTGCACAGTAAAGCTATTGACATTTTCATTTGATGTGGTGGATTCTTGTCATTATTATTTAAAGAGGCAACATGCAGAGGCTGACATTTTCTATTGTATTTCTAATGAGGCAGGAAATCAGTACAAAATGACCACACTAACAGCAGCTCTGTGCATCTCATTACCTGTAAAAATACATACTGAGGCAACACGATGCCACAGAAGATTACAAACAACAGGTAGCCTCAAGGAGACAATCTAAGGAATTGGAATGTACCGTCTCTATGTATTTCTTTCTTTCTCTCACACATAAGTAGTTGCATAACAATCACTTGTAAAAAAGAAAGTTTTAATGTCAGTGATTATTGTAGTAGAGTTGCAGGAAGTGACTCCGTTTCGCACTGAAACTCGCAGGATGTTGGATGTAAAGCCTACAGCAGGTTCTTCTCCTGCACTAAATATCTTTTGTTTAATGACGCAAAAAACATGAGACAAGAAAAAATTTACTTTGCTGATCTCATGTTATAAAACAGAATCGAAACATCTTAAACAGCACTTTTTTGGGAGAGGCATGGACTTTTGAAAGAGTGAAAATAGTCCCTGGGGTTTACTGACAGATAGAGGCAGGATTTTGTCAAAACAAAGGGCTGAAGTCATGACAGGATTTTAATATAATATTGTTAGTGAAGTCAACCTCTGAGCCATGTGAAGAGCAAATACCGAGCTAGAAGCATTTCTCCAATGTCAGATCCATACTTCACAAGCATATGTGATGGAAAAATCTCTTTGAGATGGCAGTCACGTAAAGGTGACCCTATCACTTTATCCTGTAGGGTCCTCAGTCTGCAGTATAGAACCTCTAAAACTATAGCAAACAGAAAAAAGGAGTCAGCAGTTGTGTTTGATGCCTGCTATTATGGTGAAGTCATGCTGATTCCACTGTTGAAATGCAGGGTTCAGCACCACTGGTATGTCTGGGTGTATTTAAAGATGAAAACCAAGAACAAAGGAAGGGAAAGCAAACATTTGACTTGACATCTTGCATTTATAACTAGAACAAGGCATGTAAAAAAAAAAAAAAAACCTCAAAGATAACGCACATGATCCAGCACGGTTTTGATCAGGCCAAAGAACCCTTGCTTCCATATAAGGAGAAACCATTTGAAATAAACATGTCGTGATGAAAACGCCACAACTATCAATATCAGCCGATATTCAAGTTGAGATCCATTAACCTTTCTCTAAAAAAGATGACATTTACATATTTCCGTTGCCAGTGTTTATTTTCAGTCAGTTATGCACTAACTTAATGGTATTAAAGGTTAAAACTGCCTTTGAAGCAGTTGTTTTTCAAAAAGGCAATATTTTATTTAAATGACTGAAGCTTATATTGAAGGTTGCTTCTTAGATTTTTATCATTGTGTTTGTGCTTATTCAAAGATATTGTGGTCTGGCTCAACTGAACTCTTGCTCCCCTTTCACTATCTGCGTGTTACTGTTCTCAGAATTCCTTCATTATTAGAAACAACAACAACCTCTGAGCCAGCAACCGTCCGTGATTTGTTTTCTAACACAGCCATTGTCAGTACGAGTCAGTCCACATCTTTTAACTCTAGCAGCAGCATGCGCCGGTGACATTGACTTAAACAGAGTATGGATTTGTACCACCTCACACAAGCTTCTGTGAAATGTATTGCATTTCTGCGAGAGTCACATATAGCTAGCAAATATTCTGCGGTTTTAAAAAGTCCAGTGAGTGCCTCCAGGGCTAAGCCGAAGACAGGCTTCACCTTTAGGTCACAGCATCCAACTTTGTTTGTTTTTTCTTTTTATGAAAGTCTGACCACACAGTCAACATGCATTTTTTAATATATTTTGCAGCGTTTTCATTGGTACATCAGTATCGTCAAGAATTTCCCATTGGATGCATTCCTAACGAATCTCCAAGCTTTTTGATTTGTATAACCCTGAGCTGAATGATTGATTGACTGTCTGATTCCAGCTTGCCCCGGACGATGCCTGGAAGTGTCCCCACTGTAAGCAGCTTCAACAGGGCATGGTGAAGATGAGCCTTTGGACTCTCCCCGACATACTGATCCTCCACCTCAAGCGCTTCAGACAGGTATGTGAGCCATAAAGTGGCTTCTGGTGAAGACAGGCACTCTAGTTAAACTTCCATTGAATCATTTGTCTCTTACAGCTGCACTAGTCAATATTTTTAAAAGTGTAAGATTGTGTACTGTGGGGTACATGGGGTCAATCCTAGTGCCAAACTTACACTTCCAGTGTTACATGCAGTTTAGTGTTTTGGTCCGAACAGCTATTTTCAGAAAAAAATTGCTCTGATAATCCCGCTGTACAGTACTTTACCAGCACCACACAGGCAAATTAAGTGACTAGTTGGTGAACATAGTGGAACATTTAGCAGCTTGTGAAGCAGATATTCACACTCGCAGGAGCAATTTGGGGTTCAGTATCTCAGGGTTTATGCTAGAAAAGTTACTAGGCCTGGTGTCCATGTGCTGTGATACTGAGCAGAGGAGTGGCTTGTCACTACAATTAAAGTAGCTGGGCCCCCTACAGGGACTAAAGGGTATGCTTTCTAAAAAAAAAAAATAGAAAAAAAGAAAAACTTATCCAAGCCTAAAGGTTGGTTAGCCTGGGCAATTCAAGACACAGGGACTTGAGTCTTGAGGACTTGTAGCATTTATTCAATGACATATAAACTGTACACACATTGCTCTGCTATGTTGCTCGCCTTCACTGTTGCTGACTTTGATTGTGTGAAACTTCATAGACAGAGCAGACAGACAGAGTGGACATTTTAGTATGCAAAAGGCAATTGTTTAACATGTTTCCCATAGCAACTTTACAAGGTAAAATAATACTTATAATTGTGTTTACAGCTTGTTCTGTTGTCACTATGTACCCCAAAAAATCAATTAATGCAATTTTAGCAGATGTGAAACTTTAAGATTATTTTATTCCTGCTTTCTGTATAATGGTGCTTTGCTTGTACATTCTGTGAGGAGTGAAAGTAACAAAATGATCAATAACTGAATCAATTGAAGAAAACACTGTCATAGAAGTTGTTGCATCAAACATTCTGCAGAGAATAAGGATTCAGGCTGACACTTTGAAAGTATTTAAGGGAGCGGTTTCATGCGGAGCAAGAATGCATTAAAGACAGAAGGGTAACATAGATACTATAGGTCAGACTGTTGATGGAAAGTATATCCTGAAAATAACTTTTTTTTTAATAACAAAAAGGGCACAGACAACCCCTGTCTACCACAGGCATTATTCCCTAATCACTATTCATTATTTTTAGAGATGCATGTCAGTCACAGCAGCCCGTCAACATCCAGCATCACTGAATTCTATCCACCCCCAGCATCTTGCAGCTGTAAAGCCTGTTCACAATCTCCGTAACCGTAGCTGGGGAAACAAGAGATATGTTCCCTTTTTTGAGCGACCGTGATTCACCTGAGGGAGATTCCTTCAACCTAACATCTCTAGTCATGATACAATAATAATAATAATAGCAATACTATTTATAGCAATAATAATAATATATTTTTGTGATTATCAGGATATTATTCCTATAATCATTAAAATATACTCAAAACTCTTAAAATGGCACTGAAACATACTGGAATCACTTTACCTTACATTTTGTTAAGAAACAAAGAACACACACATCTTTTTTAGTGAAAATCAGGTAAACAATCATAAATAAGGTCAGACAGTCATCTCTGCACAGACAACCGCTGTCTACCACAGGCATTATCCCTGATCACTATTCATTATTTTTAGAGATGCATGTCAGTCACAGCAGCCCGTCAACATCCAGCATCACTGAATTTTATCCACCCCCAGCAACTTGCAGCTGTAAAGCCTGTTCACAATCTCCGTAACCGTAGCTGGGGAAACAAGAGATATGTTCCCTTTTTTGAGCGACCCTGATTCACCTCAGGGAGATTCCTTCAACCTTACATCTCTAGTCATGATACAATAATAATAATAATAGCAATACTAATTATAGCAATTATAATAATAATATATTTTTGTGATTATCAGGATATTATTCCTATAATCATTAAAATATACTCAAAACTCTTAAAATGGCACTGAAAGTTACTGGAATCACTCTACCTTACATTTTGTTAAGAAACAAAGAACACACACATCTTTTTTAGTGAAAAACAGGCAAACAATCATAAATAAGGTCAGACAGTCATCTCTGCACACCCAACCCTGAAAGTTCCTGTACTTTCAGAAGGTACTACCCCACAATCAGGGATTTTTTAGCTGTAAACTCATGTCCCCAGAGCCTAATTTTGACCCTGGTCCCTGCAGTGGAAACTCAATAAGTTCCTCGAAAAGTTCCTAGTCCTTGGGAAAGTTCCTCGTCAAAAACGGTCTTCAGACTAGCTGTAGCAATTTGAGCCTTTAAGCCTCCCAGTATAACTATTGTCTCTCAAGGTGAAGCCTTCTCAAAAGCTGTGTCCCAATGCAACAGTAATTCAAAGCAGGTTTTGTTCGTAAGTAGACATTGTGTCAGGTCACAGTGGGAAAAGCAAAGGTGTGAATAATAAAACTGAATTTCAGGGTCCTGGTAGTGTGCATGCTGGCTCACTGTCACATTCTCATAGCTTAATAGAACAAAGCTGTTGTTAATGTTATTCATAACGTTGCTTTTCCTACTATGACAAGACAAAAAAACACCTGCCATGAAAAAGGTTTTGCTCTGCCATTCATAAACACCAACATTAGAAAGCGCCTTCTACCTGCAATACACAGTCACATTTGAGCCACCCTATCATTCTCCAGGATAAACTCCAACAAAGTAGTATTCACGAGGGACTTTCCCCACACACGTCTGTCAGCAGGAACCTCCATACACAGTGGCTGCTGGCCCTGAATGCACTCATAAATCATGAGCACTAAAAAAATAAAAAAGGTTCAAATATTTTAGGGTGTTATTATGAGGATATGAACGTGAGAAAGCATCAATGGTAAAAAATTACAACAAATAATGTTAAGATACCTTTTTTTAACAAAGCAAATGTTTTGTCAAAAAGGAGTTCAAATAGGCAACTGCATTTACCATTTACATATTTCAAAGAGTGGATGTTTTAACATAATTAATATTTCCTACTCTATTCTATTTAGTATTTAGTCTATTTACTACTAGCATAATTTCACAGTTGTCATTACTTGAGGCAGTGGATGAGGGGTCGGGTGTTAATAGCCAGATCATGCTGCAAAGGCCATTTTCAACCCAACCCTTCATCCCCTACCTCAAGTAGCAACAAAGTGTAAAATGATGGTAGTTTAACGTAACACGTGCATGTCTTTAGACTGTGGGAGGAAGCCGGAGAACCCGGAGAAAACCCACGCAGACACGGGGAGAACATGCAAACTCCGCACAAAAGGGCCCCAGCCAGGGTTCGAACCAGGAACCCTCTTGCGGCACGGTACAGTGGTGGTAAGCACTGTCGCCTCACAGACAGTGCTTACCAACACTCCACCGTCGGCCCAGTTTGGTTAGGTTTAGGCAACAAAACAACTTGGCTAGGGTTGGGAGAAATAAATGGGTGTAAATAGCATTCTTTGCTACCGACACAAGGGTACAAATAGCAGGTGGGTGTAAATAGTCTTTGCCTGATATTTCTCAGAGGTAGAGTTATGGACAATTCTTTGATCCAATTAATGAACTTTGGTTTACCGGTCTTTATCCAAGAGAGTGCAAGAACTATTTTTACAAGCAGTAAACAATGTCTTTCTTAGATCTATGGTGTTTATCAGGGTGTACAGTAGATCTAGAAATAAAAGCTTTCTTTCAAATGTAAGCCCTGTAGACTCTCCAGTATAGCTTGCACCCCTCTGCCTCTTTTCACGTGCAGGTGGCACCATGTGGAGCCCCCTTCAGGCATCGCTATCAGGCATTTTGCTGCAAAGCTCCCAATTACTTCAAGGGACAACATTTAACAGAAAACTGCTGCTGCACTTCAATTAATGGCTTCAAATCTTCCTGTATGTCCAATCAATTCCAATCACACCCATTAGTGCAACTGAGAGTCACAACCAGATGGGGTTTTTTTGTTTTTTTTTACAAAATATTTTAATAATGCGAAGATCCTGCTGCAACATTACTGATAGGTTAGGGTAGTGGTGAAAATATGCATAAACATGCTTGAGCGTTTCTGTGTGGCTTCTATATTTCAGTGATATTGATTTCTGTTAGTACCACTCTGCATAGTGTTTAATTTTTCATACCTGCATGTGTGTACTGTATATATGAATAAGAAATGTTGCAACAGGTAGGCGAGCGGAGAAACAAGCTTTCCACCCTGGTGCGTTTCCCCCTGACTGGTTTGGACATGGCCCCCCATGTGGTCAAGAGGAGTCAGAGTACGAGGAACCTAAACCTAGGGGCATGGCCACCGCCCTGGAAGCAGCCCTCAGGCCAACATCACCAACCTGCCGACATGATCCTCCCCCACGACTATCTGTACGACCTCTACGCTGTGTGTAACCATCATGGAGGAATGCACGGAGGACATTATACTGGTATGGTTTGGGTGGTATAATAAATGATTTACTCTGTGGTAACTTGATCTGTTGAAGGTCCCATATTATGCCATTTTGAGATTTATAATTGAAAGGTGGGTTTCTAATAGAACATGTTTAGATTGTCAAATAAATGAACATGCGCTGAAACAATTAATCTATCAGTTGATTAGTTTAAAGAAAATTAATTTGTATCATATCATCAAAAACATACTAACATCATTTAGTGAATACTGCTCTATAGATATGAGTATTAGTTTGCTGTTCTTAACTGCATTCTACTGAATACATGTTGACTTTTACCATTAACTATATATAGTACATATAGTATATTTTGACTGTTCAGATTTGTAATTAGTCTGATTAGACCAGCATTCGATTTAAAATATATCCTCAAATAATTTCAGAGGATACTTTATTGATATTTTAAGTCTGTCGGAGTAACTTTTAATCATTTAATTTAATGTCTGTAATTTGTTTATATCCTAATTATGTACAACACATCAGTTTGCTGCACTTTTGTCTGCTCTGCAATTTGCATTTTCAGTTTTGAATATCATTTTCTTTCTAGCACATCCTAACTACAAGCTTTTCTAAATAGCCCAATACACTGTCATATTTAGTCAGTGAGGTAAACAACATTTGGGTTGATGCATTTCTAAATTTCTAAAATTTCTGAGACATTTTTAAATTTCTTTGGAAGAGCACAAGACTTTTTTATGCCCCCCTTGGATATGCATCAAAAAGAAAATCAATGTGAAGTAGAGGATAACATTTTTGCTATGCCTTCCCTAAAACGACATATATGAGAGTTCTACACTGGAGATCAAAATTAGAGAACAAGCATCATGCACTGTCATAACATGGACTCAGTGGGGTGGTAATAATTAACCTAAAATCAAAGTTAAATCATAATGTGTCTCCACCTGTAAAGTGGACAAATGGAAGAACATATAGCTACGTTATTATGTGATATTATTTATCCAAGCCTCTTTGTGATGTTTGGACCACTTTTTCTGAACATTTTTTTTTATGTAAAGCAGATTGAGTTTATTTATTTAAAGGATGAGGCTAGTGACAACAAATCCTATGACAGCATGAAAATCAGCGATGAATTTATTCTACTACCTGATATACTGTAGCCTATTTCTCCCATATGATTACTCCAAATGGGGTCGTGTCTACCATATATAAGAGTCAATGTGGTATTCACAACCTCATAAGTGGAAGTTTTCCAAGTTCACAAGTTGTGTACATGACTTTCCCATGTTATAAATTCAAGTTCACAGGTTCCAATTGAAAGCAACAATAAACTACGTATATCAAGATGGTCTACTTGACAGCAATCCAAAACTGAAGCTAAAGCATCTTGATCGCCTTCTGGTGGCTGGCTGCAGTATAAGTTATAAACCATGCTAGCAGCTGGGACATGGGTCAAATTAAAAACATCAAAGTGCACCTCTAACATATTCTTTCCAAAGATGTTTTTTTTTGTCCTTTTAGGTAGTTCTTATCATGTTGATGTTTATTCAAATGTTAATTTTTCTGGTAAGTTTTGTTTTCATGAATTATGTGATGCTATAAATACGGGATATGACTTCATGATTGACACCTCAGGTCGAGTCCTATATGGGCCGGACTTGTTCCACAGCTCGACTGCCCAATCACTCTGGTTCTAAAATGACATGATGACAGTGCCCATATTTAGGATATTTTGGCGTTACTTTTGTATACTGGGAGAAAGTGGAGACTTTCACATCCATCTTTATACAGTCTAATATTCCTCCATGTAGCAGCCCTGAAGTTTACCTTTTTTATTTTATTTTGTTTATTTTTATTTTGTTTTATTTATTTATTTTGTTTTATTTTGTTTATTTATTTATTTATGTTTTTAAATCCAGCTTACTGTAGGAACTCAGTGGACGGACAGTGGTATAGCTACGATGACAGCAGCGTCGACTTGGTGCCAGAGGAAGAAGTATGTACCAGAGGAGCCTACATCCTTTTCTACCAGAGACGCAACACCATTCCTCCATGGTCAGCGAGTTGCTCCGTCAGAGGTATGCTATCACATGACTAGCAAACAGGAAGATATGGCTAAAAAAAGCACACCAAAGTGCCTTTGAGTGGGACAAAACACTTCTAATATGTTTCCTGAGCCATCTGAGAGTTGCAGTTGAGAGAGCGGTTTGACACAAATTCTGATTAAATCTGAAACATTAACCATTTTTTGAGCCACAGTTTGGATATTATACAACATATTCATGTCCCTTCAGGACCCGTTCAACTGTGAAAAATATGTTTGTGATTTGTGAAGGTTTGGAATCGCCTGTTACAAAAGCTTGACTGGGTACAGTGAAAGCTGAGAGGACTACTCTATAATTTCAAATGCTTTTTCATGCTTTTAAATTGTAGAAAGCCCTCTTTCCGAATGCATGTTATTTGTATGAAGGGTTTGAAAAAAGCAATGTTTTGCGCATGAGAAACCTAACACGGTTATGGTGGTTCAATCAGAGTGACATTTTTCACAAAGACCCAAAGAAACCTCTAAGCAACAGTTTGATTTTATTTTTATTTATAGCGAACAATCAACATACTGTCACAGAAAATAAATCTGATAAAAACAAAGATAAAACAATAACGGATGAATCGAAATAGTCCTGCCCCTACTTTACAATATAATATAATTACAGAAGAAAACAAAAACATGCAAAGCAACATACAACAATACAATGCAACATCATACTTTACAACAATATACTGACTAAATTGCAAAAAATATATTCAGGTTTCCTCCTTACTGTATTTTCTTCTTGTATCTAATTTGGAACTGTGTAATATTACGGCTTTGTTTGATTTTGTTGTTTAGTCCATTCCACATCACCCTACGAACTGAAATACACATGCTTTTAAGAGTATTTGGTACATGAGGTTGTTTTTAAATTGTGCAGATTTAAATACGACAATGTCCATTAATGTGAATTTTTTTTATGATTAACGGTTTTTGTTTTTCAGCAAATTTGAACATACACACATATATAATATCAGAAATAAAAAAAAGACAGTGATGCACAGAGCACTTGAATTTAAACCCTTGCCTATACAGAGGTACAGTTTTCTACCAAGATGTATCCCTCATCCGTGTGTTAAATGCTATGTTTATGAGCTGGAACGCCATTAAATGTCGAAAATGTATGAGTGATACTTCCCCCATTTCAAGTTGTACTCCTCCACCTTATCAAGCAATCTATAGGACAATTGTTCTAAAGCAGCCAGCTGACCAAGAGAGGTGTGCCACAAAGATAGTGCTGGTGCTGAGGAGGCTTTCCATTCTTTGACCAGAAGTTTCCGGCCTAACATGAGGACAGTCTGGGTCCAATTAGCAAGTGGAGGGGTCACAGCACTTAACGCAGAGGGGTCCCCCAGAATAAACTAGACTAGACTAGACTAGGGGTGAAGGGGATATTCTGGTCGATAATTTTCTCTATGATTGTATGTAGGGAAGACCTACCAGAGCATGTGTGCTAGAGTACCAATTTTGTACCGACATCTCCAGCATTCTGAGTTTTTAACCAGACCTGCCTTGTGCAGCCTGGATGGTGTCCAGTTTATTCAATTCAGTATTTTGAATTGGATAAGTCACGTTCGCAACTCCCTCAACATTTTTTTTCCCATTTCTAAGAATTCTGCCCCATTCTGTATCTGTGAAGGACACCTTAAGGTCCATTTCCCATGTCATTTCTACGGGACCTTATTAGAATCCGAGGCCGTAAGGATCAAAGCATAGTAAGCAGAGGCTTCATGGCCGCTCCCAAATATTTTTAGAACCTTCTCTAACATGTCACCACTTGGTGGAACTAATGAAGGGGAGCCGAAGCCCTGCACCAGGAGATGTCTCAACTGAAAATACTTCCATTGTTGATTACCCAGCAAGTCGAATTCCTGTCTAAGTGCCTCAAAAGATTTTAATGTCCCATCCTGGTACAAGTCTCCGAGCACCCTAATCCCTTTTTGCAACTAGAGCTTCCAAAGGAAGGAAGATTTATTTATACAGAGCTTTCGCAAGTACATCCTGGAGAGTTTGTTATTCCATAAAAATGTATTACAAAGTTTATCAAATTGTTTGAAATAGTGCAAAGGAATTCGGACTGGGAGAGCCTGTAGCAAGTAGTTGAATTTTGGAGATTTTAATGATGTTAGCCTTGCCCCACATAAAGAGATACAATGGAGACCACCGCTCTACATCAGCCCGCAGTTTGTCCAATAGGGAGTCAAAATTAGTTTTAACCAGATCCGTCAATGTGGGGGAGAATGTTAAACTTAGTCAACTACCAGATAAAAAGCTAGAAAGAACAGAGGACACCATAGAACAGCACAAGTTTATTACAGACTATTATTACTATTATTATTACGGACTATAAGAGGTTTTGTTCAAATTTCAGATCAAAGTCAGTACTTGATTGTAAAGGTCCGCAATTTAAATATTAGTAAATGGTTGCTGAAAGGAAGACATGTCATACAGGTACTACCTCTTAACGGTTCTCATTATGAACTGTCCTTTCCTTTCAGTACTGTAAAGCACTTAGTGTCTTGGTCCGTGCATACTTCAGCTATGTGACAGACCTGTCAGTGTATAGTATTGAAGGAAAGGAATTTGAAGTGCACTGAGAGGTTGAGGCAGAGCAGAGTGGAGGCTGTAAAGATTCAGACACTCATGTCTCATGTGAACTTTTTTTTTCCTTATTTGTAAATAAAACTTTACGTTCTTCACAATTTGTCATGTGTCCCTTCTCATATCTGTCCTCCTTGTCCCGATGGTCCTCCCATGTACATACAAAGTAGAAATACAGCCAAGGATGGAGATAAATGGGACATTATTTCAATCTATAATGCCAGACTTTATTGCACACCTGTTGTGCCACAATGACAAAATATGACTCTGTAACTTTATTTTAGCCTCCTTTCTCCTGTCTTACTCCAGCAAGATACTCAAACATGTATGACTAAATTTCTCTGATATTTCTAGACATCTTGATGCGCACTGCTCTTTCGTGGGCAGGTTCGATCCAGTATTTTTACAGAGGCTTTTTAAAAATGTGTCCTAACATTTCAGGGGCATACAGTTGACACTGTTGATGAGAAGGAAGGTGAAGGATTTTCCTCTTCCTGCACTGTTTATCATTTGTCATTTTTGTAATTGCTGTGTATGATTTTAAAATAAATAAATAATTTATCAAAACTATTTCAGATAGGAAGCTTCTTCAAATATTACTATTTTTTCCAAAATGTCGGACCAGGCTGTTGCTATCAACATCTCTAAAAATGTCTGCAACATATGTGATATCCCTTTATTGAAAAAATGTTAGCATCCCAAAGTCATTTTGCAGATAAACGTTCATGCATGTCCCACTGTCTGCAGCTCAAAGATTTATTATAGAAAAACTTACCGATGCCTATTGTATTTATTTCCCCCATTATTCTGCTATTTACTCCCTCTGTTCCTGAGAAAGTGAGTCACAGATGGAAATAATACAATTCAAAACTCAGAACAGAGCATACACAGGGCAGCCATGAAAATTAATTAAAGATCTTTCAGTCTGAAATGTCCAAAATGATAGGGTTCTCTCCCATCCTGCTAAAATGCACTTGAAAAGGAAAGACGGCATCCTCAAGATTTCCTTTTTGCTAATAAAAAATATCCAACCCTCTGGGAATATTTAGTTGTTTCAAGACTTGCAGGATATCCTTTCTGTATGTGCGTCCTTTTGTGTTTCCTCCCCCTCTTCAAGCCTCCTGCTCAATCACTCTATGGAGGAGAGAAACAGAGGTGATGAATTGCAGGGATCAGAACATCTCAATGATTGATAACAGGTTACAGACTGGAGTACAGAAGATAAGGTGGCCAGAATAACATTTTTCATATTTAATGACCCAGGGAAAAACATGTCCACTCACAACATTTGTATGGGACAATATCTTAATCACTTTAGATAATCTGATTCAGAAAAAGCAAATAAGAAGACACGTCTCCCTCTCTACTTGCAGCACACCTTTTCAAAAGCAACAAACTATCAGTGAGCAAATTGGAAATGCAAGCACACTGTCATTTTTTGTTTGTTTGGTAACAAGTAGGCCATATGTCCAGGGCTTGACGGAAACTTCTTTCACATGTGCAAATTTAAAAAATCTAAAATGTATATGGCATAAAGAACTTTGTGGGGGCAATGAAAAATAATCAACTAATATGTTTTTCCTTAATAAATATAAGGGTGACACTGTGGTCTGGTGGTTAGCACTGTGGCCTCACAGCGAGAGGGCCCTTCTATGTGGAGTTTGCATGTTCTCCCCGTGTCTGCGTGGGTTTTCTCCGGGTTCTCCGGCTTCCTCCCACAGTCTAAAGACGTGTATGTGTTAGGTTAATTGATGACTCTAAATTTCCCTTAGGGTTGAATATGTGTGTGAGTGGTTGTCTGTCTCTGTTTGTCTCTATGTGCCGTGCGATAGACTGGCATCCTGTCCAGGGTGTACCCCGCCTTACGCCCAATGTCAGCTAGCATCGGCTCCATTTTCTGGCTCAAACAATTAATCAATTATTCGAGGGAGTAATTGGAAGATTAATCGCTTTATAACTATTTATTTTCACTCTACTAGTTTGACTGCAACACTTGAAATATGTTAAAAGGAGTGTTTTTACATTGTGGTATTAATACACTTCTTTAAATGTATACCAAGCATGATTTCCCCAAAAAACAATGACTGTTAAGACTAATACAAAAGGACCTGCCCGTACTTTCTCTTCTTTTTCTCATTTTGCTGTTTGCTGGATGTCTCAGGGTGATAACTGTAATCTTTAGGGCCCACGTGAGTGTATAACCCCCAGCCAATAACAGCACACAGGGTGTGCAGCCTTTTAACATTGATGTGTTTGTGCTTGCCTATTGACCAACACAGACAAACGTGCAGTGACAGGATGAATCTCTGCAGTTACACAAGTTCAGGCAATGCTGCACTTTTCTGCAGGGTTCTGGGTGTGTTGATGTATGCTTTAGAATGTAACTGTTGTGGAACAATCACCAAATAACATCTCATTCCTTCAATTGATCCACTTTGTTCTTGCCAGCACCGTTCCCTCTCTTCATTTAATCTCTAGCTCACTCAAACAATCGCTCCTCTGTTGACCACTGCTGTGCTGTCTCTCTCTCTACCTCTGAAAGCTGAAAGCTGTGTGTTTACAAACACCAACCCACAAATCCTACTATGTATACCCTTAAGTAAGGGATTTGAATAATTACTCCACCACGACTGCTGGTATGAGTCTGGAGAAGCTATCTTCCTGTATTTATTACAAACTTCATTTAAAGTAACCCCATTGATGTTACATGTCAAAGTCAGTTTACAGGTATCCGTAAAATCTGATTAATTGCCTCAAGTGATTTCCCTTGACATCAGGATCCAGTTGTACTGGTAATATTAGCACCCGATTTTGACAAAAAAGGAGAATGCATAGAATAAATACTTTATCTTTGGCTCTGTTTCATCTGACATTCATAATTTTTTTCCACATAATTATAATTTGTCCAACAGTGTTTGAGGAGTGCAGTGCTTTATTATTAAAATACTCTTGTATGGTTTATATACCTCCTCTAATCCCTCTCTTCCCTCTTTTCCCTCACAGGATCCACAAGTTCCTCCATGTCAGACCACTGGCTTATCCGGCTGACAGGGGATAGTAAGAGAGGTAGTCTGGTCTCTCGATCCTCCACCACCTGCCCATCTTCCTTAACTAACTCGCCTGAGTCTCCGGTCTTCCTTGAAAATGGTTCTAAAGAGGAAAGAGGTAGGGCCGCACTCAGTTTATGCCCTAATCAGTTTAGTATCTTACTGGTTGTTTATTTCAAGAATAATTCTGTTCAAATGTGTTACATTTAAATGTAAAAACTAAAACATTTTCCTCTCTATAAAATCGTCAGGGGGTTTTGAGAGCAGGCCATTTATCAGGGGTCTTCAGGGACGCAGCGTTAGCATGAGAGCCCCCAGCAAAACCAAGGACACCCTGAGCAAAGTGTTTCCACTGCGCTGGTCCTTTGGTTCAAAGGACAGAAGGAAACCTAACCCAGTGCCTCCATCTGTCCAAGATCCTGCCCCTGTGGAGCTGGTAGAGTACTTGGAATCTGGCCGGCGGCCCCGGTGCACAAAGGATCCAATAGTAACTTTGATGAGCGAACCACGTAGCACAAAGGAAGCTGTTGAGGGCTGGGCTTCAACCACTGTCCGATCTTCCAGTGTTGGAAGCTTAAGTTGTATGAATAATGCAGTGGATGAGCTGCAACCTGAGTCTCCACAAGTCCCAGAGGGCCAGAGGAGAGCATCAGATAAGTCATCCAGCTTGAGACGCAGGAAGGGGAGCCAGACAAAAGAAGAGAGCACAACGAAAATCAGTAGTAGCTCTAGTAGTAACACACTCTCCAGGAGAAAGGATACCAGGAAGCAAAGCTCCTCAAAAGCTTCCCAGGATACCACTGAGACAAAGAGGCGTTCCAATACTGGAATTCAACCTAGCTACAGCACTCCTAGCCTTCATGATGGGACCCTGAGAAGACAAAAAGGGGACAGGGCTGATCGAGATCACCACGTTGCATATGAAGGAAACTCAAAGACCAAGCAAGAAGAAGTGCCCAAGAGCCACGATGGACTGCTCTCCTTCTTTAAAGGTAACTTCCTGAAGAAGGATAAGGACTCAAGGAAATCCAGGGAGGGTGAGTCAGGGAAAGGAGCCGAGGAAGGAGGCAGAAGGACCCTCTCTCGGCTATCACTGTCAAACGGAGCAGCAGGAGGTGCAACTCGGTTGGAAGGAGGAAATTCTAATGGCTCTGGCCATCTTAGCAATGAGCTGGTAAATGGAAAGGTGGGACGAACCACGGCGAACATCAAGCGCTCCCAGAGCTCCTCTAACATCCCCACCAAAGCAGAGCACAGCATGCTTAGGACAGCATCTTTGCACCGTAATGGAATGTCTGCAGCCCCAGCACCATCACGCAGCCTAACAGCGGACAAACCGTCCTACGGCACCTTGCAGAGGACTCGTTATAGCACAACCTCGCTGGGACGTAAAAGGACAGTCCCAGAGTCCAGCTTCTGACACAAAGATAATCAACACATCCACATCCACACACAAACACACACACACACACACACACACACACACACACACACACACACACACACACACACACACACACACAAAAGGTGAATGACGTCCAATCTCTGAGATCAAAGCAATAGAGGGCAATTCACAGTGGTACGCCTTTTTGTCCCCAGAAAATTAACTGATCTCAAGTGGCTCGCACCATGGAGTTGGGAGACATGGAGCAAATAAAGGTTCCTTTAATGCTGGGATATAAAGAGCAGGATGATGATGGGACCTGGACAATGAAACATCAGAGGAAGTCCATCTTTATTTTGTTTTTTTATGACTTAAAAGAAGTGCCTGTTCAACTAATATGCATTTTAGACCAATGAGTTTGTCTGTTTAGCACTGGAAGCACAAAAGTACACACCCGCACATACAAGCATATTATCTGCATTTGTGTCTTATTACCGTATTGTGAGTGTTGGAATTCATCACTCTGTTGGAAATTCTCATGGTTGTTTGCTTACAATCAGGACACACTGATGGCGTTCATTTATTAGAATGTAAATGTTTACACAAAATTAACAATGCTTTGAGGCTGCAGTTTTCCTCCATCAATTATTCATCTTTAATACAGTGTTTAATGTTTATTTAAAGTACGGGATGGCTTTGAACACAAAGCAATGTTTTTATAAAGCATTGACTTGTTCCCATGTGATTGCAGTTGTTGTTTATTCCATGTTAAACCTGCAGTGGAAAGACCTCTGATCACCTCTAACTGAAATAACTCGCTTGCTAGAAGTGGAATTATGTAGAATCACTGACCTAGGTACTTGACATTGAATCCCTACCAGGACCAGTAACACTTAATCTGTCTTCTGTGAAGTGGTATATCATAAAATAATGCAATATCCACCCTTAGACAGTAATTATATCGAATTAATCCCATGGGTTTGATTTTTGTTTTTTTAATCTTCTATTTTGGTGTAACCACTTCATTTTTCTTTAAGTTAATTTTCTGTGTTGAGGAAACAGTTGTATTTACTTGTGGGGTATTTTATGGACTACAATAAGCACAGCAAGAATGTGAGTTGTTCTCCTGACACAAATGCAGAATGTGGTGGCATTTCATTGAAACTGTGGTTGCAGCTGTCTAAAAAATACTCCTTTTTGATTGTGAGGGATTTTTCCTGTGGTAGAGCTTGAAATATTAGAGCCCCCTGACCGAATATGGTCAGTTATCAGAAAGAAAAAATATTTTACATAACAATACAAAAATGTGAGGTGCTGTGTTTTAGGGTGTTTTTCTATCCCTAGTCTGAACAATCTAATTGATACATGCGTATTTTCTTTTTATGGATTTATTGATTTATTGTGTTAACTATAAACTAACACAAGCTTAATAACACTAACTAGCTGTCAACAACTGTCTGTTTGTACACCTTGCAGCACATTCCATCACTTAAAACTGCAGTCAGTCAATCACAAATGTAGATCACAAAAACAGAATGCAATGAGATCTAACTAGTTGCGACGGCAGATCGGGCCTGGGGCCCATCGGACCTTTCTACCCCCATTCTTTTGGCATCCTTGCCCGGACCACACCCATCTTTTAACAAAGCCTTTATTTTGATCTCAACTACAAACCTGTAAAGTTTCATGACTGTATCTTACACAGCTGAGATGCTATCAGATGACAAAATCTGCACAACGACAGACAAACATATAAACAACAAAATGTTCAAAACCAACTGTCTGATACTTCCAGGTCCACATTTTGTCATGACACACAAGTTGAAAGATATGATTGAAAGCAATACGAGCATCACTGTCACAGCTGGTAACAATTTAATCAGCGAGAAGTCAAATTTAGCAATTAAAGGTTTTTAATCCGGCATAATGAAGGTTTTTACCTTGCACTTTGTCTTTTCACAACTTTGGGTATAATGAGAAATTGTGTTGTTGGTATTTATGTGCTCTGGACATAATTTATTTGGAGCAAGATAGATTTTGGAGATTATTTCTTTCAATTCAGTGTAATCTGTTTTATTGTTGTTTGATTTTATCATGCCACATTTTTCCCCAATATGAATGTGCGTCACATTTAAATGATTAGTTGTTACTTGTATGTAAAAAGTTCAAGCATCATCCTGAGCCAGTGGGACAGAAGCCCCTCCATTATGACTTCTTAGTCACAAGTTTGCTTCAAATTCTGGTGGTACGGGGCCCACAGTGGCTCAGTGGTTAGAGCAGGCGCCCCAAATACAGAGGCTAAAAGTCCTCGCTGCAGCAGCCCCAGGCCCTATGTTGCATACTCCCCCCCCCCCCCCTCTCCAATTTCCTGTCCACCTCTAGCTGTCCTATCCTAATAAAGGCAAAAAAAGAAAGTCCAAAATATATATATATATTTGTTTTTAAAAAGTGGTATTAAACGGTATAACAGGCCAGCAGAGTCTCTTCATTTGCTGCTGCAGTGATGTTCCGATGTTGTATGTGCACAGAAAATCCCCAGGGTGCCTTCTCAGGCTCTACACATGTATGGCCCTTCATAATATTTGCACAGATCTGAGATTTGATTTGCACTTTACACATAAGGGAATCTCTTACTGAAGGTAAATAACACTACTGCTAATGTTTGACAATAGTAACTAACAATATTTGGAAAAATCTGTCGAACAGTTTACTGACAGGATTGTTTGTATTTAAGTT
Organism: Echiichthys vipera; assembly: GCF_963691815.1. Taxonomy (NCBI): domain Eukaryota; kingdom Metazoa; phylum Chordata; class Actinopteri; order Perciformes; family Trachinidae; genus Echiichthys; species Echiichthys vipera. Next base: position 15,380,495 of record NC_139827.1, read on the forward strand.
CGGAAGCTGCTTTTGTTCAATTCTCACCAACAATAAAAACATTAGAATATGGACCCTTAAGAAGGTGATAATTGAAAACATACAATATTATATACAACCCTGTTTCCATTGAAGTAGGTGTACTGGGCAGTATGTAATTAGAGACTGAATGTGCAGACAGCAATGTAAACTCTGAACAGATTCATAAAATGTCCACAGCACGCAACTGAGGTTTTCTTCACTGTAATTGTCAAAGTCTGTTGATGTTTTCTTTTTGATTTCCCAGTCTTTCAACACTGCCATAGCCCATGCCATGTTCCAGTGAGTGTTTATTTCATGTCTGCCTTTCTCTAACGTTCAGCCCTGTGTCTTTGCTCCCTTGCTTGACCTACACGGTGACGCAGCTGATGTTAAATTTGCCTTATTTCTTTCTGCGGATTGGTGAGCATGGTCCTGATCAGAACTGCATCCATAGCAACAGTCACAGTCTGCTGAGAACACAGAAATAATAGACCTTAGAATGCAGTGATTGACCTATGCATCTAATCAGTACATAGCTCATTGTGTCTTTGTTTTATTTTCATGTTGAACACTTGAATTAACATTTTCTCATGTCAAGGATGCCAAGGATACAAGCTGCTGTTTCTTATTACTAATCATACTATAGAGCCATACATAAAGTTGATGGCACTTTAAATTCTTTATTCCCGAAGTGAGGGTTTGGATTCTGCTGAGCAGCTAGGGGTGGGCGATATGACGATATTAGATTGTGAAGGATTAGAACTTGCTGACGATCTGCCAAAGCAGAGAGATCGTAGTATCGTCTGTGGGGAACATTCTGTCCACTGGTGTTCTTTGCTCTGCACAGACCTAGCAGGGTTGTTTTTTTCTTCAGCCAAATCCCAATATTGGCCAGTCCGTCTTATGCCTGCCCTTAAGACACGCCGATCAACCAATCATAGCGAAACTACATGCAGTGACAAGCATTTCTCATCCCCCATCAAGTTTGATTCAGAGAGTAGCGTTAAGTCATGGCTGAAAAAGTTGAAAAATATGCGGCTCAAAATAAACCAATACATGTCCCATGCAACTGCGGACTCCTAATGTTTTTAAGAAACAAGGCCGTCTTTCTGCCCAAACCTGCCACACACACACACAGTCACACACGGTGTGCACATCGGACAGTGACGCAACAAATCTTTTAACCCTAAAGAGACAGCATCCTAAACAGTTTGCTGAGAGTGAAACGGCGAGGACACCAGCCACACCCATAGACTGTGTAAATGAATTCATTATAATTCATTATACAGTCCATGGCCACACCACAGCAAGCAGAGACAACAGGTAGCTTAAGGTAGCTGTTAAATGTCCATTGTATTTGACACACAAATTGGAAAAATTGCACAAACTGAAATCTGTTCAGAAAGGCCTAAGTGCTTTGTTATATATTTTCTCTTTTAGGGCTATATTTTTACATAGGGCAATACTTTGGTTTAACTGTTCTGTAACTTGCATAATAATTAAAAATGAATATAAAAAAACCTGATATTTCTATGTGCAGCCATAATTTCTTGTGTTAGGAGATGTCTTGGATAAATTCTACTTTTCAAAGTACATTGCTGTTGTCATAGCGAGTGTTTGAATTCAATTCCCTTTAGATTCAATGCTGGCTCCCACAGTGTACAGACTTTCAATAACACCGATAAATCTTAAAAAGTTAAAAAAAAGGCATTTTGGATCTTCCCCAAATTGCACAGATGGCACCATTTTGTTCACTTTGAATCTTTGCAGAGCCAGGCAATTATTTTTGACGAGGTATCGAGTGTTTCTACTCATTATTTATGTCGGAAGCCAAAAAGGTTGTGTTGACAAGTATTAATATTCCTGCAAGCATTAGTCACAGATTTAATTAATGATTTATTGTCTGGTAACCTGACTCTCGCCAGATGAATTTTGTTTCGCCTTGACTCTGCCTAGCTCCACTCAACCATCTGGGATCGCTCCATAGGAAAGTGATTTCAGGTGCTCGAGCCAATCAGGACCGCCGGGCGGGTTTTTTTTATAATTGTGACGTAGCGGAGAAGCGACTGTTGTGATTCAGACATCAATGGCAGCTCGTTTCAAGGAAGCAGGCGTCAACATCGATGCTGCTATTTCATCCTTGTTGTCCAATCTAGTGAATATTTCTTCTTTAAAAGAACACTAGAGAAATGCGCTGAAGGCTTTTGTTGGTGGAAACGATGTTTTCGCACTTCTCCCGACCGGGCTTTGCTTTTCCCTGCTTTGCTCTTATCAGCGTCACAGGTTGGTTTAGACGTGAGTGGTTGAAGTAGCACGTCAATAAAGATGACGGACAAGTGGTTTATCCAATCTTATGCAAGGATTTTTGATAAGGCCCAGCCTCATGAAATCACTTTCCGAGATGTATGAGTGAAGCAAAGCAGAATGAACTTCATCTGGCGAGAGTCAGGTTATTTGTCTGATACTATTTAAATCATATTTTTAAGATGTTAAGTGATGTATCTGGATCAATTGACTCACACAAATTGCTTATAAGAACACACATCACATCTCTTTTTTTTTTTACTGACACTTAAAATGTACTTTCTTGAGTGTCGAAGGATTTAGCAGTAATAACTGAACAACGTATGCATTTGTGTTGGTCCCTTTTTTTGTACAATTTTTAACTGACAAGCAACTAAGTCTTTGAGCGGAGACTGAGGAAGTCAAGCACTGCAGATGTAATCGCATGAGGCTATTGTCAATGTATGTTCAGTAAAAGTGGTTGCTTACTAGTATAAGTATAAGTGTCTGACAACATTAACATTCTGAATTATCGACTTAGGTGATTTGTTGTCAGAAGAAAATGGTGGAAGCGTAAATGAGAGTTGAAGAGAGGAGTGCCGAGGAGAGTTTGTTTTGTTAGAGTACAGAAAGCATATGGATGCACAATGGCTCGTTTCTGCACATTTCCGAACAAAATGTCTGACCATTTTGACCCGAATGACTATGAGCCAAAGAGGAGAAGAAATTCTGCACTATTTTCCTAAAGGAAAATGCTCAGTGAAGACAAAAAGGGGTTAATGTTATTAGCTGATGTTACACGGTTTGCATCAGCAAAACAAAAAGGACGGTAGGGTAATGGCAAAGTCTCTATCTTTCCATAATGTCGGACATTTATAACAGTTTGAGGCTGTCAGTGGCAAAACAAACATTTCTAGTAGATGTACATTGTCGACTGTTATTTCTCCGTGCAATTACATTGTAGCTTGTTTCGTGGCTTCCTGCTGCGGTGCTCTCACTCAATAATGGACCAATTTGTTCCCGTTACTCACTAACACACACACACACACACACGTGGAAAAATAGGGTTGGAAAATACTGAACACCCCCCCCCCCCCCCCCTTTCACATTGAGTAAACTCATAAACCCAGATGCTATAGTTATCTACTTTAAATGTCATGACGGATTGATGGTAGCTTAGTTTTCACAGCAGCTGCTATTTGGCTGTCCTCAACTGAGTTAACTGAACCTTACAAACTGATTCACAAAGGCTGCTGTTCTCTGTTGAAGACACAAGTAGCCTGTTCTCAAAAAACAAGGTAGAAATCACTATAATCACACAGTTAAAAAAAAAACACACTGTGGCATGTATTCTTAATAGCCGTGCTCCCCTCAATAACAGTGACGACATGACAACTGTGGCTTCTTATTAAACAAAATAATCAATATGTTTAGAGTCTGATCTGCATTGTTTACCATACTAAAATTGTGTGCTGCTTCTTTAATGAACAACAATTCAGTTCCCCCAACTGCAGGGCTTCCCAATCCTGCTCCTAGAGAGCCACTGTCCTGCATGTTTTAGGTTTCTCCCTGCTCTAACACACTTGAGTCTAAAGATTTTTAAACCTGTGACAAGCTTCAGCTACTAGATAGCGAGGACATCATTATATTCAGGTGTGTTGGAGCAGAGAGAAACCTAAAACATGCAAGACAGTGGCCCTCCAGGAGCAGGGTTGGGCAGCCCTGTCCTAGTGTAACAGAAAGTCTTCTATATCTGACCCAACCTTATGTCATTCAAATCACATCTTAAAAAATAAGGTCAAAGAGGTCTCTTTACTGCAATTCAGAAATAGTACATATACGCGGATGCAGTATGAAATTCAAAAGCCAGGTCAATTATAATTTTATTTTATACGATGAAGAAAAAAGTAATTTATATTGGGACATCAAGTCTGTATTGTTTATTAATTTATACTTTTGTTTCTTTTGTGGCCACATACACTGTTTACTCTGCCAAACTGAGCACTTGTGTGTTAACAGGATTTTTTTTGTCAAATGTGGGTTGGAGATGTTTTTATATGTGAATTTTCTACATTTTATAAAAACAAAATCTGTGTTTAAATCTGTGGATACATCATGTATTCCATGTTTTGCATAAGGGTGTAACATGTATGCTCTCGCTGTAAAACAACATTTTCTACCTAAATTGTTCTCTGCACATTGTTTTATTTTTCAGTACAACAAATAAAATGGTATTATTTATGACTATGCCTTCAGTCAACACATTTATATGCTTGATACTGGAAAAAACAAACAAAAGGCTATCCATTAGTTTTGGTTTGACTATGCCAGATACCAGACTCTATCAGATAATACAGATGAATGTAGTGGAGAGTTAGGACAATATTTTCCTCTAAAAGAGAAGCATAAAAAAAAGGTACATGACACAGAAGTAAAATCTCACAATTATACGGAAGTGCAGTACTTCTGTTTTTGACGTTTATCAATGAGAGAAGACACAGGCGTGTTCACAGGAAACTGGTGCACACGCACTGACGAGCACTCGATGGGAGGGAGCGGAGGAGCTAGGTGCTAGTTGGGTAGGGGCTTGAGAGTCGTAAACATAAGAAATTTTACTAAGTCAACTCGTTCTGCCAGAAATTACGACAGCAGCTTTAATTGCTTTGTGGGTTGACGGATACTAGATGTACTGTCTAGGTCATTTAAGCCGGTTACAGTTTCTTGTGTGAGGATTTGCTAATTTTCTAATTGTTTTTATGTAAACTGAATATGTTGAGGTTAAAGACAACATTTTAAATTGTAATTTAGTTTGTAACAAACAAGCTATTTTCTAACGTCCAGACAAACCATTTAACCAATTGATCATCTTTTGTTGAGTATCAGAGTTCAAACAGTTCGGTTTCCACCCAAAGTGACCTCATTCAGACATTGTCCTCTCTATCTCTTGGAGATCTCTTGGTGCATCTAGATCGGCTCCAGATATATACACAGCATTTAAGAACCTCGCAATGCAGACACTTTGCTTGCTCTTTTTCTTCTTTGCACTCCTCCATGCAGCGATCATACTTCACATTCCACATCAGAAACATCTGAGAAAAGCTCTCTCATATGGCCTCCCCCTGTAACACACATACTTAAGATACACTCTATACAGCAATCCCTGAATTGCTGTCCTTCTCGGATTCTTGACAATCTGCGTGCGAAATAGCTTTCCTTGTATAGCACCTTTCATACAAGAAATGCAGCACAAAGTGCTTTACAATAAGAAAATGACACAACATAGAATTTGCATAAAAACAGGGAACCAATATAAAAGAAAATAGGATGGAAAATAAAAAACACCTGAGGTAAGATATAGTAAGATAAAAAAAAGGATCCATAGAATGCATACCATAAGATAGGTAACGTAAAATCTACTGAATAATGATCTTAAAGTTAAGTTAAAAAAAGTTAAGTTAAAAAATTCACATTAAAGCTCGAGCCCACCTTCAACCTGATCAGATGTCTAATCAGCCAGAATGACAAAAAAAAAACACCTGTGTGGGTGGGTGTTCAGAGGCTTGACGACAAGTATTTCGATGTGAGTGCACTGTACCAATTGGCACCCATGGTCTCTGAGGCTATGAATATATAAATACACACCTGCAAAGTCCTGAAATGACTTAGCTTCCATACTTGTGACCTGAATGGAAAGCACGTCACACTCATGTAATCTCTTGGATGCTTTGACACAATGATAACCATCCCACTTGTTGTAATTCTGACTGATGTACAACAGATTGAAGTTTTTGACGACATCGCCCCCACTATGAAAAGCTCAATGTTTTGCTAATTCGCAACAATGTCACAGCTTGAGCTAACCGTTTTCCTGTCAACTCACCTGCATCACTAGTTGACGCCTGGTTGTTTCGGAATAAAGCCGTGATTTTTGACCATTTTGATGCACTCTCCTCCAGTGTTAGATCCCGTGTATTTACCCCTGTACAGGTGGTCACAGTCCTGCTCTCCGTTCAAAGGGTTAGAGCTTTGCCGGGGTTTAACAGTTAAAGTACAACTGATGGACTAATTAAGCGGATGGTGAGGAGACACGCCTAGCTTCTAACTACCTTCACACGGACTTCTACCCTGCCTGCTCCAGTATGGCACCTGGTTGAACAGCCCCGAACCAAGCATCCACACCGGCCACGCCCATTATCGGCAGCACCCCTCTTATTGATCAGTGCACTTGGTGTAGTTGCTAGGTTGGAATTTAGTAACTTGGATAAATAGTTACAAGGGTCTATTAATCTGATAGGGCTAGGATAACCTTCAATAATTTCTTTGTAGTATGTTAGCACACAGTACCTTTAAAACCACTGTTCTTAAGAAGAAATGTAGTACATGTCCACAACGTCAATCTTTAAACCACTTCTTCTTCATTCTGGCCTTTTCAGCCCCTCCTTTCTCTTTTCTCTTCTTGCCCTCCATCAGGTGTAACTGAGCAAATCAAACACGCAAATCCGAATCCGACTTCTCGACTGTAAGAAAATCCACTACTTCAACCTTGCCCGCTTTCTCTCTGTCTGACAGCCACTTATTCATTGGATAAACGCGGAGCGATCATTGGAGTAATACGCAGTTCCAATTTCCCATGAGGCTTTGCTCCGACCATTCTACATTAATTTATGAACAAAAAAACAAATTCAATCGTTGGCCATTTTATATTTGTGGTCATGAAAGTTAAGTAACATCTGAATAAAAATAATTAGATCAAGATAGGAGGCTAAACAAAAATCAGGATTAATGAGAGTGAGTGTGGCACTGTAGCAACCATGAGTAAGATGTAGAGACACAACAAGTTTCATATATAGTGGTTGGACTCCGTGTCTACAGTTTATAGAGATTTCTGAGATTTTTACAGGAACGTGCTTGATTCTGAAGAGTTTTAAACTCAATGGGCTGATCATGAACATCACACGGCTGCGCAGTCTGACGGCCGGTTCACTTGAGCTTATTGGCCACCGGCCGACCGGGAAATCTCCCGGTTGTCCCGATGGCCACTCCGCCCCTGATCCCAACAGGACATGGCTCCTCTTTTCTCATTAACGGACTGTAATCACTCCAGTATCCTAATTTCAAATTTTGCAAAGTTGTGTTTCTGGCCCTGTGATTAAGTCCAATTTTTATTCTCCGTTAACAGTTTTTCGGTTTCTGCCAATTCCTGAGGTGGACAGATCTGGCTCTTTAGCTGCTCAATGCTCCCTTTTTCAGTTAAACAGCTGCCTGCTGCGACCAGAAATTATGCTATGAGGCCCTACTATGAGACCTTGATCAATCAGCGCACCACACTGCCTTTTATATTGAAGCCAACCCTAATCGCAAAGAGCGCATTTTAGTGGCAGCTTTCTTTGATTGTTTTTCCATGAGAGTTATGCTTTTTGCTCACTGCCTTTTACATTGCTAAACTTTTTTTAAGCATTCCTCCAACAACACAGGGTAAAAAGGATGAAACCTGAAAATGTTAGAAAGTAGTTTAGGCTTAAGTGAGCTCAAGTTTAAAGTAAGCTTAATACAAACCTTGTCCTTTCTTGTACTTTACCACTTCTTGTCATCACCACCACAGAAGGCCTGCCTGTTCAGTTCATCCGACTGGACCAAGGGAAAATACATTTAAAGACGTTGGGTGATTTCCCACTCTGAGTTCAAGTGTTTTTAACTTGAGCCGTTCAGGGCACTTCTTTGTAAAACCGAGGGGAGCTTTCGCATTGTCACTTTGATTTTTCATAAAAACATATCAATAATAGCTGCTTTAAGCAATAATTAAAAATAATTGTTAGTTGCAATCTCTAACTTACTTACTCTCCACTTACCACTGGTTAAAGGTGGAGTTGACTATAGTGACTTACATCTGAGCAAAGTTTCAGATGTTTTCACATTCCCCTCCTGAAGGAGTTTGTGCACTTCTCTGAGCTCTGAGATTCAAACGTATTCTGGCAAGCTTTAGTTGAAACTTCACTAGTAAATAAATCAATTGCTGTCTGATATGTGAAACATTATTCAATGGGGGGACAAACTTCAAGACAACACCGGCAAAGACATGAAACCTCCGCTGCAAAGCGGACTGTGCAGAGAGAAAACACACTGCCATCATAGCTGTCAGACACTGACAGTGACAAGCAAACAAACAACAGAAAATAATAAAAGATACTAACGACACTTACCATTCTGATACGTCTGCTAGTCGCCGATTTTAGTGCACAACATATTCCTCATCATAGTCTGAGTCTGACTGACCTGACAGGCAGCTTTGTTCTTATCCGTGTTTGTCAATCCTCCTGCGGGGCTCCAGGAGTTGCACCTGCCATGCTGCAAGTCGACGCTCCGCTGCCCCGCTCCCCTGTCTGTCTGAAAACGGATCAAACATGGAGGCCTATGACTGATTCTCTCCGATGTGTTTTGACATCTTGATAAGTCGTTCAAGCGGTTCAGTTTAAACCTTGGGCATCTTTGTAAACCTCTGGTAGAAGCTACTAGCAGTGACCAAAGATCTCAAGCTAATGGGCACTAATGTGTATGTATTTTGTTTGCAGTTTTCTCCACCTTTAACTCCCAGATTAGCTTGAAAAGGCCTTCCTCGTTGCATTACATTCTCTTTTTGCTCCTGCTGGGAGGAGGATTAAGTCAATTATAAAGTATAAGCTGATGTGGCTGATGGAGGTAATGAGCTTGAGGATGTAGACTTGGAAAAGGATACCAGCAGCGTCTGATGAGCCTGTCCTCTCAGTGTCCTGCTGTTGCACCGCATCCTGCTCTTCCGCTTTCATTGTTGAAAGATGCTTATGAAAAGAAAAAGGAACACAGTCATTCTATTATATGTCCAGCACAATAACAGCCAAGCCTGGCTCCGTAATTGGCTGAAAACTCTTTTGAAGCTTTCGTGGAGAGAAGGTAATTGAACAAACTATTATCCATCATGGGTTAACCTGACCACCCTCTCCACCACCCGGACACAGCCGAGCTCTTTCTCTAACAGACTGATCCAGGTTAAGATACGGGAAATTCTTCCTTCCCAAAGCAATAAGTCTCCTCACCTCTGTCTAACAGGTAACTATCAGAACTCTCAGCTCTATAGTTTCTGTCTCAACCATACTCCACTCAGTTTTGCTCCTTCAACCTCCTCATTTTGCACATATTAATACTCTAACCTGCTGCTGTTACACAATCCTTTCCCAATTTGGGATATCTATCTATCTATCTATCCATCGTTCCTTCCTTCCTTCCATCAGGTAAGGTTGAAAAAAGCACACCACGGACTATCTGGATGTAGAAATTAAAACCCCATTATTCAAACTTAACAGGCCCAATAGTGTTTGATTCATCTTAAATGCCATAATTGTTAGTTGGGGCTTAGGTGGTGATGGTGGGACTTAATGTTAAAAGAATTCAAATCTCAAGGCTACATTGTTGGTTGAAAATGTGAATGTACTGTAGCAGCCTTGATCAGTGTGCATGAACATCAAATACTGAGTGCAAAACACTTTATTTGATTGAGCAACTTCCTGGGGGATGTATGGATTAGGAGTACACATACTGTTATATGTTGTGTTTTCGCAGTAGTTTCTTAGTAGTATTATTAGTAGTATTATGGCTAGGATTCTTAGCACCCGTTTTTAATGTTATCCCTCCATTGAAAGGGTGTAATCTGCATCATTGATATGGGTTATAAATGGCCTGCTACACCTACTAGAGGCTTAAGAGGGCCTATGTATATCATCTAATGTGGCGTCACTATATAATGTTTGCAGTTGCTCACAGAGCAGTTGTTGTGAGTGCATTAATGCAGATGGGTGATCCAGCTCATGGATCAATGATAACGGTTTACTGAGACAACTAGGAGATAGAGTAGGTCCATACTACCTCATATCTATGATAACTACTGATGATGCCCATTTAATAGGCTGATAACATTCAATGATGATGATATTTAGCATGATAGCTGCATTGCTCTATAGCATAGGTGTCCAATCCTGCTCCTGGTGAGCTACTGCCCTGCTTGTGTTAGGTTTCTCCTTATTCTAACACACCTGATTTGAGTGATTAACAAACCCCTGACTGGCTGCAATTGATTGATAAGGAGCAGATCATTAGAATCAGGTATGTTAGAGTAGGGAGAAACCTAAAGCATGCAGAGCAGCATCTCTCCATGAGCAGAGATGCACACCCCTGCTCTATAGGGATGGGATTATGTTTTTGCCATGAAATTTTGCACATATTTATGATTCCCAAAAGAATGTAATCCCTCTGGCTTTGGTGATCCCCTAACGTCTTATAGGTATTGTGCCCAGGGGATGAATCCTAATGGCAATTGGTGATTCTCCTGTTCACCATCATCCCCGACAGTGACATCTTAGCCTTTGTCATCGGCCTAATCCTCTGGTACTCCCAGCAGGAGAGAATGTGGTGCAAATGGAAAGGACCCTCACAAACCTGCGATTTTTGGTTCCAGCTAGGAACTAACTTCTCAAGTTAAAAATCAATCATGCGCAACTTTTTGTGCGCTTAAGAGCATGATTAGCACCTCAAAATGCTAAAAGTAATTAGGGGGCGCTATAGAGCCGACTAGCAATGCCCAAGCCCATTTGTGGCATCAAATGGAAGTAATTACTAGTTTAAATGTGGGTGAAACATTTTGTTAGTTTTTGTGCATCCTAAAGTCCTCAAACATATGTTGGTAAAATGAAAATTGATGCACAAAATCCAAAATGGCCGACTTCCTTTCCAGTGAATAAGAATTTCAAAACTGTACATGTGCTCTTTAAGATGAGAGCAATGATCCCACCAAATTTCATGAACATCAAAAGAACTTTATCCCAACCATGGCATGCGTTTGGGGGAACCATGGAGCCTGCTGGCCATGCCCGACCCCAATGACTTTTGAACTTAACCACTTCTGACCTGTGTGCCAATTTCTGTGAGCCTAGGTGCATCCTAAGCCCCTCAAAAATGTGATGGCGCAGTAGAAAAATAATAATAATTTCATCAAAAACAATAGGTTTCCTCGCACTTTCAGTGCCAAGGACCGTTTCAGCCCCTGGCATTTTCGCGCTCGGGCCCTAATAATAATAATAACAGTACAGACAGAAACAGAGCAGGTACAGAAACAGTTACAGTAGGGGCATGGTGGCGAGGAGGGATTGGAGAATGCAGGTGGGTCTGACGGGGATATAGGGAGGGTGCAGCTGTGGAGTGTAGAGAGGGGGGAGGCGAGGGGAGAAGACAGGGGTAAAGGTGGTTAGGGGTAGGGGAGGTCAAAGGGAAGTGGCAGGTGGTGGAGAGCTTTGAAGGTGAGGAGGAGTATTTTGAAATGTATGCGTTGTTTTATGGGGAGCCAGTGGAGAGTGCGGAGAACGGGGGTGATGTGTTCACAGGACCGAGTGTGTGTGAGGAGGCGGGCTGCAGAGTTTTGGACCATCTGAAGTCTGTGGAGGGAACAGGAGGAGATGCCAGTGAGGAGGGGGTGTTGATGGTGAGTGAGATGGGTCCAGTTTTTTTGAGGGTACATTTTGTGCCAATGAGGAGGAGCTCTGTTTTGTCACTGTTGAGTTTAAGGAAGCTGTGAGTCAGCCATGTTTTTATTGTAGAGATTCAGGTTTCGATGTGGGTGAGGTGAGGGTTTTGGGTGGGTTTGGTGCTGATGTAGATCTTGGTGTCGTCGGCGTAGCATTGGTAGTCCAGGTTGAGTGTGCGGATGATGTGTCCAAGGGGGAAGAGGTAGCAGATGAAGAGGAGGGGGCCAAGGAATAAGCCCTGAGGGACCCCCTGGGTAACAGGAGATGTGAGAAATTAACTGTTGCCTGTCGGTGAGCTAGGAGGTGAGCCAGTCGAGTGCAGTGCCCTCAGCACCCTGTTGGTGCAGCCTTTGAAGGAGGATGGAATGGTAGACAGTGTCAAAGGCTGCGCCGAGGTCGAGTAGTAGCAGGATGTTGAGAGCACCGGAGTCTGCAGAGGTGAGGAGATTGTTGATGACTTTGACCAGAGTAGTTTCTGTGCTGTGATGTGGTCTTTTCCCTCTTGCTGGTACCACTGGTCGGTTTATTTAGAATCTGCAGACCCACTGCGGAGTACTGCAACAGTTGGCCTTGACAATGCAAAGATGAAAAAAAGTTTTATCTTTGGATTAATATTATTGGGTCAGCTTTCAAAACTCTAGATCCTACAGTATGGATTTGGGGAGGTTTATAGACCATTATATAAAATATTTTACTTGTCAGCACAGCTGGGAGAAATTAATCTTGGTAAATTGGAAATCAGATTTTTAAATTACCTTGCCACCAGATGATTATCTGCAATGACAGAAAAATGTCTCCCATTTTCAGGGAGATATATTTTATTGATGTCTCCGCTTAATTGTCTGGCCTCACGCCAAATTATCTCCTTAATACTGCTTTTTTTTAGCTGACACAGGTCATCTCATCTCACTTCTCTTATCTCCTCCTGACATTCCTTCTGTATATTCTCAACTTTATAGACTGAAAGACACTTAAAAACATGTCGACTCTACTTGGAAAGATAACAGATTTCTTTGAGGAATATTAGATTCTACTACCTGTCTAATTTAGGATTCAGCAGGTACACTTGGATGCTGCCATAATACCTCAATACCTACTTAACCTTGGTGGATATGAACACAAATTAAACTCCTCTGCAATGAAGTCTGAGAAAGCTAAACACTTAAAAACACGAACACCAAAAAATATATCGGAAAGTGTATAAAAAAATAAGTCAAGTGTAAACTATATTTAGAATATTTTCACCACTTTACCTTGCTGTCAGACAGCCTTGTTTAAGTGTGTGTAGGGGAAATTGAAGCCCTTCTATGCTCAGGTCAAAGCCACCAGACTCCATTGACAAACAGTAATTTTGCCTCACAGAACATAGCTGTTGCTGGTCTACTGCTGCCTCAAAGATATTATTTATTTAAAAATGGTCCTTGTCAATCCCCCAGAGATGGGTTATCACTGGAGCCTCAGTTCAGCATGGTTTTTTGTTACTGTGACCAGGGCAACAGGAAAGCAGTGCATCCTGGGAATCAGGAAGTAAATTCACCATGTCGTGATCAGTTGCAGTGGTGTTGAGTCATTTATCAGTAGCAGTAGTCAGCTCCTAAGTTAAGGCGTCATTTCCCCTTGTAGGAGCCAATTTAGGGTTTATTTTGATGTTTCAGTTTGTGTTTCATTTTGGTGAGGTCGCTTCCTGGAGTAAAGGAAGTGACGTAAGGAGCCACAGGCCAGGGGGTATTTAGGTGAGCCTGAGCAGTCACAGGTGTGGCTGATGTTTCTTTACTGTGACATGGCGTGACAAGCAGTGATGGAATATGAGTTTGTTGTGGAAAGAAGAAATAAATTAAGTATGAGCAACATTGGACTTTGTTTTGGCACACTTCATCGTCGAAATATATTAGCCACCATAGAAGTGACTTTCTGTTCATGGTTTGAGGAACGCAAAAGCCGCTACACCCCTCTTTGCTAAGGCAACGTCTGTGAGTATTATTCATCAAACTAGCTAGCTCAATTTAGCCTTGGTACTGCATTGTATGTGTATCTGTTTAATAATGCATACATTTGTTTGGTTGTATTTTGATTACAGTTTCACAAGATTCCCAGTAAACTTTATGGAGATTAATCAACTGTGTCCTGCAGTTTTTTGGGACTGTTTAAACTGTTTGTAAAATAGCCCATGGCAGTCCTCCAGAGTCTATGTTCAGAACTGCATCCATAGCCACCATAGCATACTTAAATTTAATATCCAGTGTAACCCAGTGACAAATAAAGGGCTAAAGCAAATAAATGTAACCCAGTGACAAATAAAGGGCTAAAGCAAGAATGATGTAATACCCTTAAATCCAGTAAATAATATCATTAGAATGTGTTATTTTGAGATTATTTTGTTCTATAAATTTATTTTCTTTATTCTTACTCTCTAAAAATAGTACTTCTACTATTCAATCACTATCAGCCTCGCATTGAATCACTCACTGGTTATGTCAAGGAATGCAGATTCCTGATTGGATGGGTGGAAACTAATTTCCGTCTCCATGAAAAAAAAAAGTATAGTTCTACACGGCACTGAGTGGGAAAAAAAACACACAAGGAATTGATTTAAGTAACACATTGAACAACAAAAGGGAGTTAAATGATGGTTTTATGTTTTTGACACTTTTTTTATTGAAGACGGAAGGACAACCAATGTACTGGAGTTTAACGGCTTCTAGTACAGTCTCGGTGAGTTTCACAGAGTTGGGCTAAGGCTAATTATAGTAACCTGTGCTACTCGACGATACAATGTTGCTAAGTATTAGCTGGTGTGTTTTTCCACGTGCGGTGTCACAGAGAGTATGTGTTTTCTTGCTACTATGTAAAAGTAATGCTGCAGTCACAGCAGCATTCTGCTAGTGAAAGATAGCAGAGAATGCCAGAGAGCAGAATTTTGAGTGGTACTTAACTTATTTTACCTTTATGCTGGATTTATTTAGTTCTGTAAATTGAAGTGTGTCTCATGCTGTACATGTGCAGTGTACTTGTCTCACTGTGCACTGTTGGTGTTAATAGTAATATGTAGCATGTTAAAGGAGACAATTGAACATACAGTGGTTGAAATAATTTGATTGCATGTGAATGTGAGATATATGATCTGGTGTCATTTAGAATAGTTTATGACCTAAACTAATTACTAACTAATAATTAAAAAGACGTGTTTTTCACAGTTGTTTAAGAAAATATTCAGAATGCATGGTTAAAAAAAAAGGTATAAATTAATGAGTTGATTACTACTGAGTTTCAATAGTATTTTTGAGAGTTATATTCATTATGGCCATAGATGATGTCATGACATAAGAAGTAATAGCCTTGTCTTGTACAGGCTAGGTTTTTTTCCTGGGACCACTTGATTTGGATTGGATTCAGAATTCTCCTTGATAAAGGAGATGGCGAGCCAACCTTGGACCTGATTACTCTCTCTTTAGAGGAGTTGACACGGATATCGGGTTAATCTGGAAAAAGGATCACCTACCTTTTCTTCCACCATTTGAAGTCCACCGGTGTGGTAGGACTTACGAAGACTACTTCAAACTTGCCTATTTTCTTTTTGTTGAGTAAATGACAAACTAATTAATCTTACTTTCTGAACTGAAGACATTTCAACTTTTGACTGCACAAAGAATTCCTTTAAAGGACCACGAACATTAAAGGACACGACAGAGAGACATTTTATTGGATTTCAACTGCACTGGGTATGCAGAGGATTTGTTTTGTGTGTTTATTATTGTGCTAATCACATTAGACACTGTTGAATACCTCAAATTGTTATTAAGGGAAACATTTTATTTTCATTGTAAGTACTTTTCCACACTTTTGTAGAGTAAACGTTAAAGCCTAAAAAACTATCTTGTCTGGTGTTTTCATGTGTGGTCTTTATGTTACTTAGCTCATCCTGAACCTAGAGTAAGTAGTAACCAGTAAGAGTAGGTTATCCAGGGTTACACCAGCTCCTACGTAGGTGTGTTTTGAAGAGGTCAAATGAAGAACCTAAAAAAGTTGAGTTAAAATTTTTACTCAACCAAGGGAGGCATCCACAGGATGAGTCCTGTTTATATTGTTAAACTACAGTCCCACACAGTATAATGCTCATTCACAGGTTCGGACTTTCTACTAGATCCGGTTTACATGCTTTAAAGTTCAAAAAACACATTTTTGTTCTCATACTGTCAGCCTGAAAAAAACTGTATTCACTCTCTGTCTGGAACGCTCAGCATCTCTGGGTTTCTGCATTTCTGCATTTGCGCTCCAGATTTTTCTGCACTGTCATTGCAGCGGGAGAATTACTGTACCGGCACTGTAGCAAATCACAACCGTTCAGAAGTCCTGATGGCATAGTTTCTGAATATGTTCGGTGTGCATTTCTGGAAACGTTAGACAAAAATCAACCACAGTACAAACGGTGAACAGTGAACATGCAAATTTTAAATATTTATGTTACTGTATACATATTGAATTATTAAGCTGTCAATGCACACACAACAGTACAGATGAAAAGGCCTGCAACTTACTGTTTTGTCAACAATTAGGCAAAGCTGCTCATGTTTTGACATAAGGCTTTTTTACCCCTACTGCTTCATAATGGAAAAAACAACAAAAGACCAGAGTTTCTCATCCTTGGTGTCGGGACCCTGCTGGTTGTGGTTTGATTACCATGTCACCAGGTTAATATTGGGGATTGACTGACAAATAGTTTTGGAATTATTTTTAATTTAAAATCTTTTAAACTATATCATCAATTCTGTATGCGTTCCATCCAGAGCTACCTTTGCCCTCTTAAAAATACAATACAAAAATACACTCTTCTTATAACAACTTCACAACTCTAATTGCTGGCATCAAATCAATTTTAACACTCTGAAAAGTGGGTCACATGCCAGAGAAGGTTGAGAAACCCTGAGTTACTGTACATATTGAGTGATTCATATATTTTATATTTACATTAACAGCCCACCCCAAACATTTATTTTGATAATCAGAATTTTGCATGTACATTAACATCAATACGACAACATGAACAACACCTCAGCATTAAATTGGCGAAATCGTATAGCTATGTCACCCAGATAATTTATATTCCTGGCCTTTAACTTCAGACTGAATAGATACTAAAAATGCAGCAACTGCCGCTGCTTGATAAATAACCATTTTACTTATTCAAGTGATTCCTCTGGATGAAACAACTTTTGAATATTTGAGGATTTAGAGCATTAAAGCATTTCAACTGCTTCTTTTGGGTTGTACAAATTACTCCCAGTTGCATTATTTCACACAGGCTAAGTGTGTTTAGGCAAATGTACAAGCAACGCTCCGATGTGACCTTTTGTTTTGTGGAACTGACATATCTCAAGCTCTCACAACTAAGCATGAGTTGGATGGCCTTTGTTGATTATTGTGATAATTACTTTGCAAATCCTGGTGTGACAGTTTTGTAATTTGCCAAATGACAATACTCATTTTTGACATATCCTAATAACAGACAAACAAGTAAACAGACAATTAGAACAAAACCATATAAAACATCCAAAAGCAAAATAAAGATATACAGTGTAACAAAGACATCAGACTTCACATCCTTTACATTCTGTAGGCTTTTTTTTTTTTTTACACTGTTTGAACTACAGAGCATGACTTTGATTAATAGCTAACTTAACCATCCCTGATTGGAAAAGATGTATTTCATGAAGCACTGTTACTAGTGAGGAGTCATACAACTGGTTCTGGTTGAAAGTCATTGCATGCACTTACATTATATCTTTATCTTTTTGTTTCCAACGATAAGAATACGTCTGTTGAATAACAGAATTCCTCAAAACTATGCTGCTAAAGCTATACGTATTCTTGTTAGCAGGGTAATATTTGATGCATTCAGCATTTAAAGGCATAATGTCTGGTTTTCATCATTTTCTTCAGAGGTTAGATACTACATCAGAAAATCACAGAAGGACACAAGAACAAACAAGAATGCACTATCAAAACCTTAATAATGTCTGTGCAAGTCTTTATATACATTTCTTAATGTTCCTAAAACTCACAAATCATTTCATCCATTATTCAGTACAACAGACGTGTGAAATCTCGGCTACAGCTGCAAGCAACTGCTTGGTGTCCTGCATGGATGCACACAGTGATATTATATCAATGTGTATATGAATCACTTTTAATATTTTGCTTACACAGTCTACTGAGGAGGATGGGTGTAATATGATTTGTGATGTTCAGCTTTTCACTTGACTTTTACTTGTCAAGTGTTGTTCTTGTATTGAGACGTTGCATGTGTGTGCAAACTACAGAGGAGCAATGGGGAGCTTGGCTATTTACCATGCATTTCTATTTTTTTGGTATCATCATGGATCATGCGTAAAATCAGGCTTTCATGACCTCCTCCAAGGAGATTGTGATTTTTGGTTCTGTTTGTTTGTTTGTTGTCTGTCAGTGTCAGCAGGATTATTGAAAAACGACCGGTCAGATTTTTGTGGAAGGGTGTACATTGGCCGAAGAAGAACAAGTAAGCCGGTTTAGCTAGACCATACATACAGCGCTGTGGAGATAGGTCTGGTAACGCGAGATTAAAAGGAACATAAGAGAATCATGTGGAGTTCATGGAGTCAATGTGCTGTGCACTTGATGATGTTAAGAAACACAGGCTGCAAGATATCCTGTAAATGAAGATTCAATTTGCTTTGCTTTTGTTCTAAACACACCTTTAGTATTGAGAAAATACCTCTGCTGCTTCATGCTCTAATTGGCCTTTAACTGCCCTCTAGCGCAGTTGTTGAAATTAATGTTTACCTACAGTATCATTTTCAAAAGGATAATTACATGACTGTCAAAAATACAAGTTTTTATTAACTGTTTTCATTACAAGTCCATCAAATGGATACTTTGAACTCAGGGGTTCAGTAAATAAACCAGTATTATGAGCTGCCATTTTCTGAAAAACATTTTAAATTAGCTGTGCTTTGCATGATTGTGAATGATTTGATTTTTTTTTTTTTTTATTCAGATCTTGGCTGAAAAATAGCAAACTTTTAAATAGAATGGTTAATTAGAGTCGATGTTTAGTTATTGTGCTAATGTCCCATTCATAGTGCTTATCAGCTGCACAGATTCACAATGATTCATAGTAAAGTTGTTGTGATTCTTATTCACTGGGAAGCCGCGTTGGATGGTAACATCCCCCCAGAGGCTGGCTCCTGCTGAGGCCCTTCAGGTACCATTCTCACACTCACACTGCCACCGTCTGTGGTGCTCGGGTGCACGCGGAACTTTCTATTAACTGGGCGTACAGCCCTGAGAAACTGCCTCTTGAAGGTCTCACTGAGGATAATGTAGAGTAATGGGTTGATGCAACTGTTAGCGTATCCCATGCTAATTGCTATGTTGTAGGCATAGGAGAAAGCTAGGCTTGGCTTCTGCACCCCTAGATGGAGCAGCTGAAGGATGTAGTAAGGGGCCCAGCAGACAAAGAAAGCTAGACAGATCGCCACTGCCATCCGAGTCACCTTCCTGGTGCGCAACCTCAAACTCCGTGGAGGCAATGGCGCCACACTGGTGGACATGTGCTGGAGGATCTTGAAGAACACCAGGCAGATGATGGCCAAAGGTATAGCAAATGCCAAGAAGAACTGGTAAAGCGTAAACCAGTATATGTCAGTCACAGGGTCAGGCAGAAGGAGAGCACAGGCCACCAGGCCATCTGGTAGAGGCATCAGACCAGCGTACATCCACACAGGGATTATGGTGAGTAACGACAGACCCCAAACCAGGCCAATAACCAGCGCTGCCACACAAGGTGTGCGGATGTAGTTGAAGCGGATGGGATGGACTGTAGCCAAGTAACGGTCGAGGGTCATTGCAGTGAGGATGTAAGTACTGACAATCTGGCTATTGGAGTCAAGCGCAGTGATGACTGTACACATTGCAGCTCCAAAGTGCCAGGTACCATTGCCAAGCAGTTGGTGGATAAGGAACGGCATCCCAAGGAGGAACAGGAGATCAACAATTGACAAATTTAAGATAAAGATGTCTGGAACCGTTTGCTTAGCGTGGCACTTGTTCTTCTTCATGATGGTGTAGATGACAATACAGTTCCCCATGATACCCAGAAAGCAGATGATGCCAAAGATGACATGGAGGATGGCACTGCAGTGAAGTGCCCCATCTACAGCTGGACACAAGAAGGGGAGGGAGAACAAATGTTTAGTTATAACTCTATTGTGCATTGTATTTGATAATATATGGTGTAAATGGTAATAATGGCTTTAATTATATAACACTTTCCAAACAAAGAAAAAAAAGTGCTTCACATAAAAGATGAAAAATATTATCGTACTGTGTACTGTGTACTGTGTACTGTGTACTGTGTGTGTGTGTGTGTGTGTGTGTGTGTGTGTGTGTGTGTGTGTGTGTGTGTGTGTGTGTGTGTGTGTGTGTGTGTGTGTGTGTGTGTGTGTGTGTGTGTGTGTGTGTGTGTGTGTGTGTGTGTGTGTGTGTGTCACAGTCAGCGCACAGCAAATACGGACGATGAATGGGACAGAAGTCCTTAACCTAGACTTCAAATAGGTTGCTAAAACAAATCCTACCAACCACAGTCAGTGACTTTATAAGCACAAAAATTATTCAAGTGGAAAAGTTTTAATTGATGAGATCATGGAAGTCATATTTCTCATCAGGCTGCAAAGGGGATCCACTGCAGCCTGAATGTATGCAGTAGATTATGAAAGCTTGTATATTGTACACAGTGTAACTTTGGGATGTAGAAGGAAAAAAGAAAACATAAAATATACTAGTGTTGTACACCCATTTTGTTGTTTTAATTACATGTCGAATGACGCACATTATAAGGTGTCTACGGTTTAAACTGGATGATATTACCGATGCTTGCTCAACCTACCTGTTGTTGGTGCTGTTGAATTAGTGTCTCCGAGGGAAAAATTTGAATCGTTTAAGAAATCCATTGGTAATTCAAAGTATATTCAAGTAATAAAAAAGAAGAAAAATGTATTAGAAAAAAGTACCTGCTTCCCACTTAAAATGCATCACAGTGAGCCTTTTATTTGAAATAGTTCAATCCCTAAGCCTACAGCGCAAGGATCTCGTGCCATCCTATGAGCCGACCGGTGCGCTCTGTGCCGTCAGTGATAATAAAGCCTTTCCTCGGTGAACGGCAGAAGAGCCTGTGAGAGCATCTCCACTCGGAGTCAGTGACGCTCTCAGCGGAGTTGCGACTGCGCTGCAGGTGTCAGTCAACATCAGATAATTGATTGTGTTAGAAGATCGTGTGTGTGTGTGTGTGTGTGTGTTGTTTATTATATATTTATATGAAAGCGCGTCCTTGGACACGTTTGATCCTAGTGTATTATTTTATAATGTTATCTCTGGGCAAGCTCTGTAACTGTCTGAGAGACATTTTTCTGTTGGTATTTTATTAATATGTTGTAAGTATGTGAAAGGAAACTGTAAACAGACAATTCAAGTGTTTGAGGGACACACCAGTTTGGTGTGTTTTTGCGTTATGGGATGTAAGCTAAGCGTGGCTGCAGAGGGACGCATCATGGCGACAGAGAAGGATGCGCACATGGTAGGCTAATTTTATATTTATTGTAATATGTAAAATATTTGTAATTTGTAATATAACTATTTGTGATTTGGCGTGTTCTATCTCGGCAGGCAGTGGCCACATATGAGTAGCAGACAATGAGCAATTTCGCTACAATTAAATCTGACTCCCTTGCAAATATAGTCAAGTTTGAATATCCAGAGGTGATACTAGAGTCTGTTGGGGCCATAGGCAGAAAAAAAAAATCTAGAAATGTTTATTTTAAAAGTGCAAATTTAGTTAGTTTCAAAGTGAGTTATTTTCAAAATATGAATATAAACATTACATTTAAGAAAAACATTAAAACGTGTGGTCTCCTATTGTCATTGCAAACATTGCGCATTGTCACTGCTGTAGTTTAAAGTTTGTCAGCCCTTGCGGGGGCACTTACTGGCCTCGAGATCTATCCGGCTGTTAAATCGTGACGTAACGCCCTTTCAAAATATGATTCCTGGGTCCAAGCCTTTTATTTCTACAACGCCGCAGTGCCATGTTCCCCGTTGTTTGAACAGATCTGAGTTTTTAAAAAACAACGTAATTGTCATTTTACCTCTTTCTCATCATTTAAAAAGGTGTTTAACAGACGAAAGAGGTGATGTAATGGTTCACATGTTTGACCTTTGTGTCTGTTTTGTTTCAACGGAGCATTTGGACCCAGAAATCTTATTTTGAAAGGGTGTTACGTCAGACGGATTGGTACGTTTCCTTTAGGGTACCCGGGTCTCCCTCGCAGAAACGCCCTTCATTTGCGTCATTTGTGTCATTTGAAGCAGGATGTGACGTGTGGTAGTGTTTGACGCCACAACTACACAGTGTAGTAGAACGCAGCGCAGAAAACGGCCTGTGCACGCGCATCTTTGCATTGACTTGTTTAAATGAGTGCTGTCCTGCAACTTTCCGATAGGCCACATTTTACCCCAATGGAAATGCGCCTTTATATGAACAGGTCGTTGTCCATGTTGAAACACTAGATGGCCTTGCTGTCTCCCATTTGCAGTCCTCTTGCATCACCCTAATTGGATGTGACCATGAAAACATTTTTGAGTCATTAATGTGCATTTGTGCTCTCATATGATGATGAACTTATCATCTTGATGGGTTGGCATCTGTTGAAAACAAGACTAGCATTAAGGCTGTGTGGACTGCAACTACATTAGTAAGGCACCACCTCATGTGCAGTATATGAGCAGCAACATATGAGCATAAGATGCTCCACAGATACAGATACATCTCTCTCTCTCTCTCTTTTACGTTAATGACAAATGTATTCCTTTAATATATTTATAATATATATATATAAGTCATATTCACACTACTATAGATATTATTATAGTTTCTGGAAGTGTGTCTGTCTCTGTCTTTGTGTCTGTCTTTGTCTCTCTCTGTCTGTCTTTTCTCTCTTTCTCTCTCCTTTTTTTCCTCCCCAACCGGTGCAGACAGATGTCCGTCCTCCACAGAGCTGGGTCTGTCTGACGTTCCTGCCTGTAATAGGGAAGGTTTTCGTTGCCACCGTACTCTACAGGGGAATTGTTGGGTCTATGTTTATGAGTGTGGTCTTTACCTAGTTTGTAAAGTGTCCCGAGATAACTTTTGTTATGATTTGGCACTATAAATAAAATTGAAATTGAATTGAAAAATTGAATATAATATAATATTTGCTGAGATGATAGAGTGGTATGAGTTGAAATGGAAACGTCAGAAATTCTTGTTAGAAGTGGATTTAAGGAAAACTTCTTCATCAGATCCTCAGATGCTTGTTGGACCCCATTATAGGCCAGGCTATTCAAATGTTCAAAAACCTTTGCAGGACTTAAAGTTCAAGGGCACCATGCCTGGTTTCAGGTATAGAGCAGTTTTGATTTCAATACATTGCGCAAGTTTACAGGCTCGCAAATCATTTCTTACTTCAACCCCTGCATTCATTCTGCATTACAAGCATTTCAAAAGGAAAAATGAACTCAAAGCCCTTCTCAGCCAACTTACTTAGTTGTACAAATTATTCAGATGTTATGTTCAGAGTTGCAGACAAATCTTCAAGCGTTAGACAGGCAGTACTTAAATATATCAGCGACCAGATCAAGAGATTTCACAACTTTTGTGACAAGTGTAATTGCTGTAATTCATAGCTTATAAAATGAGACTCAGTGGAGGTATGTGGACTTCAAATGAAATCCTGCAAACAACACTTTATGGAGAATAAACATTGAATGTTTCCTGAAGTCTTAAATATTGCTATAAGTACTAGAAATTTTGCAACAGGAGGAATCCCAGTGGCCAAAGAACCCACACAAAATGTCACTAAGTTCTCTTCCTTCTGATGATCTGAAACGGAAAAAGGATGTGATTGTGAACACAATAACAAAAATGTCGAGGGAAAAAGTCCCACCAGAAAACTGATTGAGTACTACTCAGATTCGAACAGCCTGAGAAAAGCTGTTGCTTGGATACTGAAGTTTCTTCAGGAGATCACTAAAAGAACGAAAATGACAAATTCTGGATTGCTTCGGGTTATTGATAAATAACTGAAGGGCTGTGCCCTTAACGTTAGGTGACATTCAGTGCA
Source organism: Echiichthys vipera (assembly GCF_963691815.1). Taxonomy (NCBI): domain Eukaryota; kingdom Metazoa; phylum Chordata; class Actinopteri; order Perciformes; family Trachinidae; genus Echiichthys; species Echiichthys vipera. The sequence goes on from NC_139827.1 coordinate 15,404,514, forward strand.
GACCTGACTGTAGTAGATATGGAAAATGCTGAAAAGAGCATATTGCATTTGAACAATGGTAAAACTTTATACTAGACATTACATTGTCAAAAACACAGCTCCATTATTACAAATGGACAATTCAGCTGATGCAGTCTAAAGAAGGAGAGCAAAAGATGGTAGCTCTTTCACAGGACCCTGGGATTCGCTATCTTGTTCTTCAGTTGGCATGGACTTTTCTGGACCCTTTGAAATAAAGTGAGATCGGACCAATGTGAAACAGTGGGTTATAATCTTTACTTGCCTTGCGAGAGGTACTGTAAAATCCATCCGATCAGATCAAGGTACACATTTTCCTGGTGCACAAAAGCAGCTTGAATGATAATTAAAATTAGTAAATCATGACAAAATCCAAAAGGAATCTACTACGACAAGAAATACAGTTGATATCAAACCTGGCAGCAGGCACTCACCATAGACGCATTGAGAGAGACTCATTAAGTCTCTCAAACAAACTGTGATCTTTGGTAGGAGAACAAGTTTTGTGTCACAATGCCTTATAAACAGCAACATGAATAATAATAATAATATATTTTATTTATAGGCGCCTTTCTAAACACTTAAGGACACTGTACATTTGTTAAAAACAGCACAACACAAAATAATAAAAATGAGGATTAAACAAAATGATCAAATCAGGTTAAAATAACAACACAGTGCAAGTGAGATCAAAGGGAAAGGGCAGTTTTGAACAAATGTGTTTTCAGTTTGGATTTGAAGTGAGTGAATGATAGATCCATCACAAAAATACTCAATTATTTGAATTATTTGTAACCTTGAGTCCTGGGACTGATTCTAAAGACCTAGTCCGCAGTGTCCTATTTAAAACCAGAACAAGTGCTTTTTCAGAGGAGAGATAAAGACAAAGGCTGTGGCTCAGGAGGTAGAGTGGGTCGTCCACGGGTTCAATCCCCGGCTCTTCTTCTTCTGAGATGTCCTTGGGCAAGACACTGAACCCCAAATGACTCAAAAGGACTACAGACAACTCTGTGTGTGAATGTGTGTCTCAATGACAAGTCCATTTACAATTTACAAAGGACTGCAAAAGAGAAACTTCAGTAATAGACTCTAAAAAATGTTTGAATATTGTCTCTATTTAATATTTGCTGTAATTGTAATTCTAAGCATTTAGGGACTGGAATGTTACAGACATTGTGTGGATTCCAAGTTTGATCATTTATTGAGATGATGTAAATATTTTTCTTTTGACTTTTGATTTAACATCAAATTAATAATCTGAGTAATTATTTTCTATCTCTCGTGATTAATTAGACGATGTTAAGATAGGAAAAGAAGGAATGGGACTGAGTCGAAAGATTTTGACCTCACTAGACCTCCCTTTAAACTTGATTATCATTTTGATGATTTCTTTAAAGTTAAATAAACAAAAACAGTGGATGCAGCACTGTGATTTGGACTGCTTTAGTGTGTGAGTCAAGACTTGAAGCCCTGTAAAGGCATAGCTTAAAATCCCTTTTAACAACTCACCATAGGACCTTTTTTCAGAAGAAATATGTATGGCAGTGAATGGAGGAGACAAATCATTTTTTTAACTATTTTAATTGTTCCATGAATTACACATACAGTAAAATGTGTGTCAATTAAAAAAATATATTTCAGTTTTGAAAACACAAAATATTCAAAATGTTATCATTGTTTTGTTCTCAGCAAGGCCACTATAGGACCATCATAGTAAATTGAGAGTATTACGAAGTGAGGAAAGGTGTATAACAAAAATGTCTGACCTTAAATTTTACCGCAGTTTTATAATGGAAGCTCACACAATGTTTCAGATGAAAGTTTGTACACTGAAAAACTGACTTTTTGGTGTAGTAAAATGTATTAAATATTAAGTAATTTATACATAGTAAAATTAAAATTCAGTGGGAACTAAAATATTTTAAGTACACATTGTTACACATTTTATGCATGTAATTCACTGAATAGTAAGTGTACATTTTATTATATATTTTCACAAATACAATTTTAATGATTTATAGTCATGGCACATTAACTTGTAAGCTGATTCACAGTGATGCACTGGCTGTGGGATGAAAATGCTCATCTATCATTACAGTGCAAAAAACAGGAGTGTGTTAGGTTGTATTCATACAACTAAGTAATTAAACAGGTCAAAGTTTAAATTAAATTAGTCTACTTAAAAAGTCTACTAAAACTTGTTAACAGCAATTCCCTTTCTATGAAAAAAGTTGTAGATTTTACTTAATTAGTTGAGATGAATAAAACTTATAAGTTGAACAGAGTTCAGTAACATTTACTTACTTATTGAGTGAATCCTACAAGATATTTTTTTCTAAGTAGATTATACCTTCATTTAAAATGTTTTGATTGGTGTGGGCTCGGATTGCATTTACACGGCTCTCACCCCAATACCTGATGTTTTTTCATGGCCACATGCACTAACCTCTCGTCTGCCCTGCTCCCCTTCCTCGGACCTCTGTTCAACTCAGCAAATCCCCGTATTCTGCTCTGGGCCTGCTCAGCCCTGGCCCTGGACAAAGCCAGTTATGAGCCCAGTCGCCCCACTTCCAGTCCTCCCTCCTGCACTCCTCCCATCCCTTTTGCCCTGCAATAAATTATCCTCTTTATTCCCAGCCTCTTTGTGTCTCACACTGGGTTCATTGCTCTACTGGGTTCATAACTCTCAGAGTTTCAACATAAATCATGCCTGACCCTGAATAATAATAATGTTTTGCTAGCAGTTTTAAATATAGTACCCTACTGGACTGTAGTCGGTGAATACTGTAGCAGCGAGAATCTGATGATCAACAATATGCCTTTGTGCATGTTGTGAATGTTTTAAGAAAGTTTGTGTGCGTGTGAGAGAGAAAGTCTAAAAACAGTTTTCTACAGAAAACGATATGAATTAATGGTTTAAAACAGATGAGGAAAAGATGCACTTTGTGGATTTTGTTGATTATCACTAATTTTTAACTTTTCTATCAGCAGCCCCCCTCTGTGATCTGAGACAAAATCATTTTGCTTTTCTGGCAGAGCAATAGCAGCAATGGCAGATTGCTGATCTTAATTTTGGGACCAGTATTTCTGCTTCAACAATATTTCCGCATATTCCAAGCCGGTTATCATCCAGAGGCTTCTTAGTTTTCCTAGTTGGCAAAGTAAACACTTTCCAAGTTCTGAAAGATGCTCATACAACAGCTGTCTTTATTTGCTTAATCATGCGTCACGATCGCAAGCTCCCAACACTCAAACTTTCAGTCTGGGGGTAAGAGCCAGACGATATAATAACCTAATCCCATCCTTGCAATTTTTGTAAAATCTACACAGTTTTAAGGCTCTTTTCAGAGAGGACTGTATTAGGGTTAGTATCGGTTTGGATACAAACTCGCAAAAGTATTGATACTTTTGCCGTCAACTGTGTAGCCTTCACCTCCTCTAGTTGACGCATAACATCAACCAGCAGCACTGCAGACAAAACAAGACAGAAGCTACAGATCATCTCTCTGAGCACATAAACGCTGGTTCAACTGAGCACTGAGCTGACTGAACATGGCTAGCGCTGCTGCGGTAGGACCATCGGTTTGAGAAGAAAATTATCAAAGCAAAATTGCCATTTGGAAGTATTTAACAACCAGGGAAAGTCTAAGGATGTATACAAGTTGCTAGCGGCTAGCGTCTTATAATATACAGTAACGTTACTGGGGGAGCTACGCAGCCAACATCATCCATCCTAACTTTAAGAGACGTTAAATTTAACAGGATGACACAATAACGTGTTTGAAAAGTCAACCAGCAATGAGGCAGAAACAGTGAAAGCCTGCTATACCAACTCTATTTAATTAAACGATAATATGGATCCAAGTCAGCAAAAACACAGAAGATCAACAGGACTGTAGCTGAATACATTAGCATGGACCAGATCCCAGTTTACACTGTGGAGAAACCTGAGTACCAACAGCTTATCCATCAACTGAATCCAAGGTTTAACCTCTGTCATGGAATCATGTAATGTACACAGAAATCCTGGATTCAAATGGATTCACTTGAAATTGTTTTCTTAACTCTTTCCTCGTTCCTTCGTACCTTACACAGCAGCCAAAATCTCGCAATAATACAAGATCATGCGAGTATCACATGTTGCACCAAAACTCATTTCGGTGGACTTCCGCTTGGCAGACCCCAGATGCTCCGAGCTCGGTGTGCTGCGGCCATGAAGGGAAGCCAAACACTGTTCGTCTGACCACACTGCCCATTAGAAAGGTATCTTTTTAATATCTATAAAATGCATCTGTGTCACTCCAAATAGCCCAAAATTACAGCAGAATAACATTTAGTTTTCATCTAACATTTGCTTGTAAGTTTTGTTTTGCTTCAGCTTTGGCAAAAGAATAAGGAGACAGTATGTGATAATGGAAATTTTCCAACTGCGTCCTAATATACAGTATGTCAACTGTGTGATGAAGTACTGTTTGGAAACACTGTGATATACATGCGGCTCAACATAATGCATGATGTTAAAGGCTGCAATATCCATCAGCAAGGTGTTTTTTGAGAGATGGGGAGGAAAATAACTTTTTTTGTGGCAAGATATTGTGATATCTACCACCATCTACTGCTGATATGACAAAAAAATGAAAAATGACACATCCATAAAGAAATCAACAGTGTGTCATTGTCAACAGTTTGTCAACAATAAATTGTTTCCATTGCTTTTGATAATCATCAGAGCATACATCTTTCATCAGAACAATTTCAACTTAAATGGCTGCAGGCATACATCAGAATGCATCCCGAAGCCTCCCTGGAGATATTCTGTGCACGTCCCGCATAGAAAAGATCCACCACCAGAGCCAGCTTTGTATGCATTCATTGGACATTTGCCATTTTTTTGGATATGGATTCACAGTGAATTTACCACAGTGCTGATAACTGTTTTAATCTTACTATTATGACAACCTCTACTGGCACAGTTCCTTCGAGGTTTCACTTTAAGGGTACAGCACTTAACATTTCAGTTCTTATTTATTTGGCAACACCTGTTGAGGCGGCTATGGCTAAGGAGCAGTCATCTACCAGTCAGAAGGTTGGTGATTCAAACCCTGGCCCCTGCACTCAAAGTGTCCTTGGACAAGATTTGTGCCATTGGTGTGTGAATGTGTGTAAATGTTTATCTGATGAGCAGATGTCACCTTGTATGGTAGCCTCAGTCACCAGTGTATGGATGTACAAGTAAAGGGGGCGAATGGTGCCTGGAGGATAAATGCTTTGAGTGGTCACTAAGGCTAGAAAAGCTGGGTATATACACGAGCAAATAACAACAAATAACACAAGTATAAGAGCAACGGTAAAAGGAGTTGGTTATCTTGCTGAAGAGAGGCTGATAAGGCTGATCTGCTGTCAAAAATAGCAGTAAAAGGTAAACAGCAGTAACTTAATGCAGCGCTGACAACTCATAAAGACCTTGAACAGTTTAAACGAGGCTTTCAATGAGATACATTTACAGAAAAAATGCTAGAAAAACTTGCATGTACATTTACTTTGGGCCCCCTGTGTGTAGGTAGGCGATTTTGAATCCAGGGCTGGAAGGGCGGACTCTGCCACTAACTATGAATTGCTAAATATAGAGAATAAATTACAGAATGGAGAATCGTTGAACAGTTGTTTTGAAACTAAACAATTGATGATCACCATGCATGCTTTCAAAACTTGTGAAAGTGAAAGGCTTGTTGAAAAAAAGTTCTGTCATCAATCTACCAGCGCCATCACTCCCTGGGATCTATGTAAACCATGTGGAAATCTGCCATTCACTTGAATCAGCAATTACAAAATTTGGAAATGCACTAGCAAGTGAAGTGGCCTTAAATGGATGAATCAGTTTAATCAGTATGTTGCAATTAGTGCTGCCGAGCCGCAGGGTGCAATTATAAACACAGAGCATATGCAATTATATTAGGAAAGTGTGTGTGTGACCAGTGTGTCACGAAATTGTTATGCGGACTACGTTAGCAAACGATTTCCTGCATAACATATCCAGCAGACACAGAGCATCTTATTGGAGTCAGGTTGGGGTGGATTCTTTGGCCTGCTGACAAATGTGCACGGTAAATCCCAAGCCAGCCCTCACAAGTCAATGATTTATTCAGTTATCTTGAAATGAGCAGGTGTCACAACATTTTATTTGTGGATACATTAGAGTCGTACAACAGCCATACATCTGCTCACAGGAAAACCTACAAAATAAGCAAATGATTGAAAGCTGTGTAAAGCTCCCTGTAAATTCAGAGCAGTCAGACTGCATTAGTTGATAGCCCTTTATGACAATACTTAAGATCTGTGGTGGAATGTAACATTTACTCAAGAGCTGTACAAATGTGAGGTACTTGTACTTATGTATGTTGTATTTACATTGTATGCAACTTAGTTTTTACTAAAGCTTTAGTTACCAGTTACTTTTCAGAATTTAATGTTTCATGCTTTCTCCAGTAAAAATCCATCATTTGTCGATTTTTTAAATGCTCTTATAAGTTGAAGAATCAAGTTTTCCCTTATGAGTTGAGAAAATTCTCCTACTTCTGAAGTTAAATAAAATATAATAATAACATATGGATATGTCAATATAATAGATGTTCAAATTAGCTGACCTACTCCATGTTTCATGTATGTATCTGTCACTACTACTGGATCTTCAGTAGGTTATAGGCTTCTGGTCTTAAATAATCTGCAGTCTGCTGAAAGCAAAGGAGAGATGCTTGTACATGTGCATGCACTGTGGACATTCTGCAAAAATAGTCGGTTCTGGTGTGTATTCCGTGGAAACTTTATGATTTAGGCAATCATCTGCCTTTTCTGCAATCACAGAAGGATTGGACCCAGATGGTGTTAATGATGGCAGGTTATTCTCAGGAATTGGAAGACAGCTGCAGAGCCTCATTTTAAAGGCTGAGCAAGAGAGTTGGAAAAGTTTCTGCACAAACAATGTCATAAATGTCATATGTGTGTCAGGACAGAAAACCCCCTCCTCAATTTATTTTTTTATAAATGTATAATTGGACAGCAGCTATATCAGAACATATACACTCACAGAACAACACTAAATAATATAGCTAAAGTCAAAATCCAAAATCAACATTTTGCTTTTAAGGCTGCTCCATACATATCTCTAAATTGGCAATCTAATATGAAGTAGGAAATATAAATGTGAAAAAATGTAAGAAAAAATACATTTAAAAAATCAATGAATCATTTTTCTTTCCATTTCTTATGATGTTACATGCACAGACTGTGGCGCTGTTTGCCTGGGTTAGGGTTAGCTCACAGTCCCATGGTGGGAGGTTCTTTATAATAGGCTAAGTGCACAGAGACTGTGGGGCTAATTGCCTGACAGTTCATGGTCTCTGATCAGCCTTGCCAGAAGAGGGGTTGTCCATGTGTATAGATATATACTATATATCTGTGTATATTTGGGATGCCCCCCTTGGTATCCTGTGTTTTACCTGATGAAGGTCTAAGGACTGAAATGTTGTATTATTAAAATACATTTATAACAAGTAAATAAGACAGTGTGCAGGAATCTCTCCTCTTACCTTTTGTACATTTTCTCTGACGCACATATCCACAAGATTTTGAAGGTATGCATGAGCCATCTCATTAAAAAAAATTGCAGGAAGGAAGTAGAAACACATAGATGATAGTGATTACTGTACTGTCTCTGGATTGTCTCTGATTCTATTGAGATAAAGTTCTTAGAAAACAACTCTGTATTCGGATTGTTGCTGTATGTCAGTGAAATGGGGAAGGTTTGGAAATAAACTGTATCTTTTTTGTTTAATATGTAGCCCTATACAGCACTGATGTTAGGCTATATTTCAAAATACAAATTGCAAGACATAAATAAAGGGAATGGCAGATGCCTTCTTTGCTTTAATTCAACAATGCATAGGTTATAATGAGCTACAATTAAGACTGTCATAACTTACATTTAGTTAGTAACTGAATAGGTCTGTCCTCTCTTATGCCATTTTATTTTAAATAACAACTAGTAAACAAGTCTCCCCGACCAGTATCTCTTCATTTCGCCTTAGGTCATGGTGGCCCTGCTTGGCCCATATTCATCTGGAAACTGGCCCCGACATGGCGGCGTGATTGTAGACACGAAGTGACAATTGAAAAGTGTCCTTAGCACGCTCAAGCTCACCCGAGTCGCATTTGGTGTAGTAGTGGAACGGCGACTGTGTGGCTGAATGTGGCATGTAGTCTCGAATGCTTAGAGTGGTTGAAAAAGTATAAAGGCACTATATAAATGCAAGTCCATTTACCATAACTCTTGGCATAGTATTTAACTCCAGTTATACCTAAACTAGAGTACAGACAATACTGCAGCTGGATTTTTTTCAATGTTAATTTCCCAGTCATGATATCCAGCAGAAAGTTATATTTTGCAAATTGGTTGCAGCCCCCAAAATCGGACCGACTGGAAACTGTTATACCCTTGCACAAATACACCAAAACTGTGTTAGCCCTCTACTTTTCTCTCATATTGTCTGTAAAGGAAGGTTGATGCTGTAACATGCAGGAAACCCACCCACACACGCTTGAGCATCTGTCTGGTTCTCTTACTTAAGCTACTTGTCACACCCACAGCGGGTGAACCAACACATCAGTCAGGATCAGGAATGTTGCCTCACGTGTTCCAAATTGATTAACAGGCCACAGAGGTTGGTGCCGTCTGATTGTCCTTCCTGGATTCATTGAGTTGTGTAGTTGGTGCACAATTCAGACAGACCAGATTCCAGGTCTAATTCTAATTCCTAAATCTAATTCCACAAGTCATAATAATAGTAGTAATACTAAACTTTATTTATAAAGCACCTTTCATAACATAAAATGCAGCTCAAAGTGCTTTACAAAAACAACTCAATAACACAGGTACTACAATAGGAAACAAAACAAGTGAAACAAGTGATTTGAGTAATTTTACATTACTAAAATCAAAAGTGGGCTTTGAAATTGTTGTATTTTTCACTCTTAAGTGATCTGAAGAATATGCATTTTCAGTACAAAAAGTGGAAACATCTTTCTCTTTACAGCAGATAAGGAAACCATTTTTCTCATCCTTAACTTATTTGACCAACAAATAACTCAAATGAGAAGTAGAAACATACTTTTGAGTCCTTGCAGTTCAAAAGAATACATTACGCATTTCAGCAGTCTGTCAGAAACATTTCCAGCCCTTTAACATGGCTTTGCATTACAATATCTTTCCACAAAAGCCAAAAGTGGCCTCTGAAATTACTTTTTTTTTTAATTCTCTGGAACCATATGCCCTTTCAGAGCAAAAGGTGGAGACATATTTCTCTTTGCAGAAGCAAATCTCCCAATGAAAGTAAGGAATGTGCTCACACAGCAGAGTTCTCAGGGCAGTCTTTATGCATAACCTTTCAAACCTAAGGGTACTTTGTGCCTCACAATACAAAGAAAATCTAAATATGGCTTGAAAGAACACTTTTAAATGATGAAATATTGACAAGGTAGGAAAACTGAACAAACACTGACCAACATGAATCTGAAGCAAAGATAACAGAAATAGTGAGTTTTAAGACCTTGTTTAAAATCACCTTTGTTAAGCAGTCTTATGCCTGTAGACAAGATTTTTTTCCCCCAAGGTAAACATGTACCTTATCCCATTTAGATTAGGTTGAGACTGGGTTATGACCAAAAGCCCTTGTTTGTCCTCAGAGCTTTGCTGTTCAATGTGTTGTAAGCAACCAAGGGAATGTTAACTAAAATCTTGATTTGTAGCCAGTGTGGTGAAATTACTTTCTGATTCCTTAAGCCCTCAAGACAAACTGTGTAATCGGAAATGAGGGAAACATTTTTATTAAAGACCATCCTATCTTTAGCACCCAAACACTAGTGTAAGATGGGGACATTTTTCGGCAACATTGCAGTTTTCATATAAATTGTGTTGCTAAATCAATACTTTTTTATTGCCTCACAAGACATTTAGCTTTGTTTGTATCAGAAACTTTTGTATGAAAGAATGACACTTCCTCGCTGAATCTTCTTAGTACAATAAGAAGATTCAGTACAATAAGGCTGAGTCCTCACCGCAGCAGCCCGGGGTTTGAATCTGACCAGTGACCCTTTGCTCCTTTACTCACCCCCTACCTTAATCTGTAATCTGTAATAATTATAATAATAATAATATTTTAAAGAACAGATCAGTTTCGGCATAACTTTAGTTGAACTGTGACCCTTTAGAGGTACTATTTGCTGAAGAATAAGAGTTCTAAATCCCAGTTCAGATCAAAGATTCGCAACACAACGCAACTGTTTTGTGAACGTCGCAAGTGAACTGGCTCGTCTCTTTGCGAATCTAGCTGGCTGATGTCGCCAGCAATTCAACTTGTCAAATTGCAATCAGCTGGTGTTAGAACATAACACACGTCAGCTGTTTCAACAAAGTCAGCTGGTCAAGTCACTGACAAACTGAGAAAGGGGGGGTCGAGCGAGCAATACAATGAATAAGGAGTGAATAAGGAGAGCGGGCGCAGTAATCCAGAAAAAGGCAGTGAATCAGGGAAATAAAACGATATTTTCTCTGTTTCATCTCTTTATAAATGCAGCTGTAGTAAGTATCTCACTAGCTCTGTCCTCATTTAGATTTTATAATGCTAAAAAGTACAGTATATCCAGCTACGAAAAAAAAAAGGTTAGAACAGAAGTATAGAGAGGCGTTGATGTACAGAGATGATTAACCATCTCCTCTCGACGCATTGGTCTGAACTGTCAGGTTATAGAACTTTGTAGACCTGCACGTTGCAAGGACTTGCAAGTTTCAACTAGTTGCGTTGCAAAGCTTTGGTCTGAACTGGGCTTTACAGTCATTAAATCGATGATATAGGTTCTCCAATTGAAGTCTTTTGAAGCGTCAAGCACCACTTTGATGTTTTCTGTCTTTGATATCAAAAGCTTTCCCAGTCTCACCTGTGTAGATTGTATCAAACAAGTGGAATGTGTTGCACTTCGTCTTTTTCTGGCCTTTTTTAGGGTCTGAGGAGACAGCTGGCAAATCTTCATGTGACTCTTAATATGGGAGGTTTTCCCATGTTTCTTTAATTTTCTTTGTGATAAATGGTATAATATGATTGAGCATAGTATGTACAGAAACTCTGGACTGAATTCTTACAGTTTTGTGCTTGTGTCCCCTTTAATTCAAAGACATTGCCAGAACAATACAAAATATAGAAATTTTGCATAGTCAGTGTAGTTGTTAGCATTATAATACAACTGAATATAGTAGATAACTTAGTAAATTTAGGTTTTTTATTTGTTACATGGTTTCTTTTTTTACAAAGTGAGGAAAGCAGTGTTTAAGTCAAGCCCGATTTTGACTTGAGCATAAAGGAATGAGAACGATCCCAGTCACTCATCTTATTAATTAAAGACTGGTATCGGATCAGTAGGGGAGAGCCGGGTCGATTGAAACCCTTTTCAGTTAAACGTCTTTTTCAAAGAGGTTACATATACAAATAATTATATCATGTCATTAACGAGTCACATGTGTATTCTCTTAGTTACAAATGTAATTTTTTTGTAATACATAAGTCAGATGATCATGCTGTTTTTTTTAACTTTGAACGTAAGTTGACATTTGTCTCAATCTCCCCACCTAGTCGGGACATTTCAAACAGATATGCGGGACGAGTGAAACAGCTTAATTTAAATAGAAACTATTGACCTTACTCAAAGTTGGGAAATTTCACTTTCTACATGAACTAGTTCAAAGCTGAGTTTTTTAAAAATGTTAAAATGAACTAGTTCAGTTCATAATTCAAAATAGTGTTCACCAGTTCTTTTTTTCAATATGTAGCTGCAAGCTAATATTTTTTTAAATTATTGACACAGCCCATATAGAACCACCGATTGCAATGATTTTAACAGTTTTAACTTTTAACTGATGGCACCTTCTTGGATGGCTGTAACGCCTTAATTCATTTTAACAAAGCTGGGCTTTCCACTTTACTCAAAGGCTGCAGGTCTCCGACAATATACTACACCACCAGGTCATGACAGCGGAGCCGCTACTGTACGCAGTTAATGGGATTTGGGTCGAGGATCTGTCTTGATTGTCTCCTGATTTTTTATTTGCTTGCGTCTTGAAATGCCGGGTGCTTTAGTTCAATGTGCCGTTTCAGGTTTGCTGTGGATGTGACTGAAGTACAGATTGTCTTTTTGAAAGCTGGAGGGTAAAGTTTGCACAGAGTAGTATAGTAAGTATAAGGTTTTTCCTATTCTCACCAAACTTGTCATAAAACTTGTTTAAATGATCATACGACGCCTCTGGCTGCTTTGTCGCATGCGGCGGTGCTGCACTGGTGGCTGGTGTTGCCAGATGTGTTTTTTCCGTTACATATTAAGGCCTGTTTACGGTGTGTCGTATTTATGTGCCAGATCTCTGGCCCGTTGGTAATTCACAGACGACGTAAAGCTGTCCCAGTTGTGACGCGAAGGAGGCATCGTGTGTGCGAGCTGCACCGTTAATCAACCACTCTTATTCAACCCGACCAACATAAACTGCAAACTTTATACAATATTGAGAATGAGCAGACACGTGACAATTTGGGGGGGGGGGGGGGGGCGGTGTCTGATGCTGTCCACCATAATAGCAATACTGCAACAGAGAGTTCTACAGTAAAGACCTTGAATCAACCTTCCTGTGTGTAACAAGCACATCACTCCTATGTGTCGTTCCGCCCTTTCGGCTTGCCCATTCACACAGACGTCGGCTTGGTGCTGTTGTTTCTCTGTAACAACCTCCGTTGCCAGTTCAAAAGTGCAACAGATCTGTCCCCCCATCTGTCTCTGTGCCTTTTAAACAGACTGCGGGGTGTGATAAAGGTGCAACAAACAGGCAGTATGAATGGCTCCTCATTATATTCAGTAGTCATTCGCAAAACCAACCAGATTTGTTAGTGTAGGTGTTTATGACGAAGTATATGCGGGCTGCTTTTTGCCTTAGAAAGTGTCTGCACTTTGCTCTGTGCCCCCCCTTCCCTTGAGTGAAGAGCAAATGTCTTATCATCTGAAGGCAGCACTGAGCTGGAAGCTGGTTTCACAGGTCTCTTTCTAAAAGCAGTGAGGTGATGTGACCTCATCAACTGAGTCAAATGCACCAAACCGAAAAGACCAAAGTCTGACAGACAAAATGGTGCAACACAGCACAATTCTGTTTGTCTTGAGTCTTTGAGGAGCTATAATAAAAACACGTTGCAGCCTTCCACACACATCCTCTTTGTGGCCATCTGTCTAAAAATCTTAATTGCATTTGTTTTCTCTAGCTGTTTAAAATTATTATTCATTTACAGGGATATTAAAAATATGTTTTCATTTAAAAACACATCTTTTGCTAGGGTTGAAGGGAGCTTACCTATGTTCGCCGGGTCTTTTGTTTCCCCGCTTTGTATGTGACCGGGGAACATCGGACCCTTTTTAAAGAAAAGGGTCCGATGTTAAAATCTATGTATGTATGTATGTATGTATGTAGACCCTAACACTACCCCCTAACCCTGACCTTTACCCTAACCGTAACCCATGACCCTAACAAAATGTTGAATTAAATCAGCAAAGGCATAGGTTTATGTGACCGGGGAACATAGGGATGACCCCGGGTTGACTATTCAGATATCCGTTCATTGGGTCTGCATTCAATTTTAAACTCAGGATACAGATATTATTGATCAAATTTTCAAAACTGTTGAATGCAAAATTCTTAAAAAAAAGAATGCCTTTGCATTTATCTTTTCTCCAGCTGTACACTATGTTTACACGCACTCACACAAATACAGGATTAAGACATCTGAGTTAGTAGCCTATGTGATTGTTATTTTCAATTTAGATTATCTAATAATCATGATATCTCGATATACACAATATAATTACACTGACAGATGATAAATTATCATATAATTAGTTCCAACTCCAGTCATAAATTGGTACACATGAAGCACCAATCACTATATTAAAAAAATCAGGTTTGTACAACATTAATGTAGACAAGATTAAAAAAGGTGTGAAACATTTTCCAATTGATGAAATTTCAGAAGTTCATTATTTTCTTTCACGATGAAGCATCTTTTTATAAATGTTAGAGGGGTTGTTGGCAGAAACGAGGGCAGCGTTTTTACATACACAAGATTCAGTACAAGCCTCGGGTTTTCCTGGCTTTTGGAATAAATAGATGTGCATGTAAATAGGTGCTTAGGAAAACAGATTGCCTGTTATGCAAATGTATACATAATCCATATTAACGCTCATCTATTACTGAACTACACATACTATTTTAATGATGTATTACCTACTTCGCCTGAATGTTTACAGTCATACTAAGTACAAGGTATTAGTTGCCTTGAAACAGTGGCACCACTTCAAAGTGAGAACAAAATGATTTTTTTTTTACTCAACCAGATGCAGTATTCTCCAGTAGTTCACTGTATGTGAAAGGTAAAAATGATACGCGGTAGTGATGCAGGAGTCAACCCACAGGAGGGTCAAAAAATGACAAACCTCTCTCTTTCTATTTCTCGCTCCCTCTCTCAAATTCCATTGCGGCACTGCAGTCCCTCTCCTTCAGTCCACTGACAGTGGCACTATATAATGTATAAAGTTGGTGGTTTGTAAGTCAGATTTGATTGCTTGATTCACATGGGGGTAGGCTCTCACACACAAGTGGCTGAAGCCTCTTGCTTCAGGAATACCAGCATGCTGGTATGCTCTTAGGTGCAGTGACATTTCATTATTGCTGACTCACAATGGCGGATCAACAGACATAGGGAGGCATCATGCTGCATCATGGAGGTGAGAGCTGTCAATGTACTGACGTCATATATACGTCATCAATGCATGTTACTAATTCAACTACTTCCCCAGAGTTGTTTGTGCTTTGTCGTCTCGCAGGTCTCTGCTGATTGTGGTGGTGCCTGCTGCTGTGGTCCTGCATGACGCTTCCTGCTGCTATTATAATCTATAACCATAGCTGTGCTTGTTTCTACTATTCTGCTGTATTAACTGCCATAACATATAAGTCATATTCACATTACAATAGATATTATTATAGGTACTGGAAGTGTGTCTGTCTCTGTCTTTGTGTCGGTCTTTGTCTCTCTCTGTCCATCTGTCCGTCTTTTCTCTCTTTCTCTCTCCTTTTCTTCCTCCCCAACCGGTGCAGACAGATGGCCGTCCTCCACAGAGCTGGGTCTGTCTGACGTTCCTGCCTGTAGCAGGGAAGGTTTTCGTTGCCACCGTACTCTATGGGGGAATTGTTGGGTCTATTTTTATCATAACTAAGTCATAAAGTGTCGTCTTTACCTAGTTTGTAAAGTGTCC
The DNA here is from genome assembly GCF_963691815.1 of Echiichthys vipera. Lineage (NCBI taxonomy): Eukaryota > Metazoa > Chordata > Actinopteri > Perciformes > Trachinidae > Echiichthys > Echiichthys vipera. Next base: position 15,419,919 of record NC_139827.1, read on the forward strand.
TGAGATAACTTTTGTTATGATTTGGCACTATAAATAAAATGGAATTGAATTGAATTGAATATAGTCGACACTGTTCGGCTTCCAAAGGAAGTCTGGGAGATGGGGTCCCTGCAGTTACAGCTTACTGCCAAAGCGGCCACTATAAACACAATGTACAGTATCTCACTTCTTAAGGATTACAACTTCAGCCATCTACTGTATATGATTTGGCCTGTATGCTGTAAAATAGTGTCATATGGCTGCGGATACCGAAATATCTGAATAGCCAATATGGGCTTCATCTAGTAAGTATTTTGCTTTTACGCAATATGCAGAGGATGGTCAGTTGTTTAGGCGGTTCTTTAGTGTGGTCCAACCAGGACACATTTGTGTTCACACACTGCTGATCTCTATGTATCACACAGGACTTATGTTAATACCAGGTCTGAACAAGGCCTAAGAGATTCCCTGCAGAGTGGGAATGCATTGAATATGAGTCATTTGTATTATGGGCATGTCTTGAAGAAAAAATATCTCTGAGATAAAACAGAGATAACCGGGTATTATCTGTCTGGGTAACTTCAGAAGAAGATGTTCAGATTGTCTGGCTTTTTGTTGGTTACACAGAGCCCAGACTGTTTACCTTACTTGGCCTTCTGGTCACATAGACACTCACCAAAACAACATTTTGAATCCCTGCAGCGATTCAAAATCCAGCAGGGGACCTGAAGGAATTATTGTCTGTGGTTTTTCAAAATAGGATTTTTTTCAGACCAACAGTCATGGTGGGCTGTTTTGCAGAGTTTAGTTCAGTCAGTTTTTGACAACATCACTAGACCTTAAAAAATGAAACTGTGCCATTTTTTTCATTCCCTCTGAACGGCAGTGTATCAATCTTCTTTTCTCTGCCATTTGAGAAATTCGGGGTGAAAATGATACTCATACAATGAATGAACTCATACAAAGCTAGACAGAACGAGAGGGGAGGTATGACTCCCAATCCTTTTGTTATAGTTAAAATACGTGGGTAAGTGATTGAGGGAAATTAAACATTTCAGTAGTGCTGCAGCAGCTGTTATGTCAAATATTATTATTCTGTTGATTTCTCAATTATTTTTCTGAAAAATTGCTTTGTTTAATAGAATGTAAGATAATAATCAGAATGCTCCGAGCCCTAGGTAACATGCTCAGATCGCTTGTTGTGTCCAACCAAGTCTAAAGCTATTCCATTTACAATTATATACAACTCTGAAAATCAGCAAATCCTCACATTTGAGATGCTGGACCCTTAATTATATGATAATTTTGCTTGATGAATGACTCAAATGTCTTTGGGATTGGCTCAAAATAAACTAAAGTGTCGTTATACATTATAATGAAAGAACTTGTCACACATTCTGTTGCTCACTGACACATTTTTATCAGGTTTTGACTACACAGGCAATACTTGTTTGTTGGGGCAATTAATTGTTGGTTTTGGTCTTTTAATGGGGTTTTTTGACAGTAAGAACAATCATCAGACTCATCATTTAAGACAGGAGTCAGATAAACCCAAAAAGCATGCACACATAATCGAGCCAAGGCTTGAGAAGTGCACCACTTACAACAGCAGTGTAAACATAGGACAGGACTGCAAAACACATACGGTACACAACTCAACAACAATAGCTCTGTAAGTAAACTGACATCTTAAACACTTGATTCACAATATTGTCTCGTCTGTCTTAAAACAGTACTTGCATGACCATTAAGGCCTTTTAACACAATTCTTTCATAAAAAATAATGCCTTTAATTAAACCGAAAGACACATGTTGCAACACAGTGTTTCCATTTCAGCTTGTCTTTAGTTTAGTTTTGCTTTAGTTTACGGTCAACTCTATCCCCCATCCTCATGCTGGGGTTGGAGAGTCCAGCAGAGAGATGGAGGATCAACCAACATTAGCTGCTCTTTTTCAACAATGTTAGTCTTAACAGACGTGCATACAGTTCTTTAGTCGGCGATCCTGAAGAGATTGGATTTAAGCTGACTCTTGAATGATGGGAGTGTTTCTAAGTAACGGATGGCGATGGGCAGGGCGTTCCCCCAGGGTGCACTATTTGGTTTTGGTGATGGGGCTGAGAAGGTTGGCGTCAGCAGAGCGGAGGCAGCAAGTGGGGGAGTGGCGATGGAGGAGATAAGTTTACATCGTTTACGGCCATGTGTAATGCCATTGCGCACAGAGCTGACTGGCCGGCTCTTTCCCGCTCACCTCACCCCCAGAGGAACAAAGAATATCCCAATACATGCTGTCAATTAGTACTAAAAACCAGAAGCTCAAAAAAAGGTATTCTGGACCACCCTAAATGCAAATGGTCTGCCATTCTAGTGAAGCTGCTGACAGTGCTGGCTGGTCGGCCGGTAGAGCTCAGCACTGCCGATTATTCTGTTTTTCATTGTAATTGGAAATCGGGAACTTCCAACTTCTAGGTCAGGTACGTTTTGGGACAGTCGTTTTTCTCTATTCCAGCTGACAGACAGACAAACCAAGCGGGAAGCTTTGGAAAGCCTCCTTGGATGAGGTAATAAAATGATAATTAAATAATAAAAATGAAATAATAGTTAGAATAAGTCGTAAAAAAAGACCAAGATATGGCTTACCGGATCTCTTCTGGCAGTCAGAGTGTCTGGGCCCTGATAGAAAAGGCCCAGCCACCCTTGGTTTTCAATTTAGACCTTGGGATCTCAAAAAAGGGACCCCCATTTAGAATCGAAGAAATATAAATCCTAATCATAAGTCTCCTGTTTTTTGACATTCATGAGGCAAAGAGGGTTAAACCTAATGTCTATGTGGTTTCTAGGATTTTTTTTTCACTCTCATTCCACCATGAGATTGATATTTTTGGCTTTTGCTGAAATGATATTAGAAATCCCTCACGCATCTCTCTAGATTCATGACAAAAAGTAACTCTCCCTTATCAGCTACTTGAAAACAGGAAGGAAGACAACAAAGCACACTGCTGACTAGCAACAGGCTTTTGTTGTACAAGACCAGTACACTGGTGTGCTTTGTTGTGCATGTTCAGAAGTGTCTCCTTCAGATTTGTGGGGGGAATATTCCGGTCAGGTGGGCAGTCTATTGCAGGGATAACACAGCATGCAGCAACTTAATTCAGTGCCTGTGCACTTGAAAGTACACTTTTTAAGGCTACATGTGTTATGAAAGGCCATCTCCTCAAAATTCAGTCTTTCCATGCCTGATTTGGTATACACAACCACTGCACACCAATGAGGGTTTTTAAAAAGGACTTTTAAAGCAGTTTTTAGGCAACTTTCCATTCTAAACTTAATAATATTAATTATAATAATATATAAATGTGATATTCTCCAACAGAACCATACAATTAGAGTGACAGCTGTGTATTTGTCACAAATATATCAAAAATAAATTGCATACACACAAAGCACACATAGCCCAAATATTAGAAGCCAACCTGAGCAAAGTAACACCGATACTGTGAACTTCAATGGATAATTTTTGTTTTCACATATGTAGGTCAGGATTGTGTAACTAACTTTAATCACCACTTTGTCAGAAAAACACAACTTTTATTTTATTGATTTTTTTTGACTGAAATTGCTTTGAGGATATTTTATTGATCTTTATCTAAATGTATTTATTTGAAAGGTATTATACATGTGACATTGTTTCTTTTTAAAATAAAGTGCAGCCAATGCCGTGTATATAGGACTTCTAGCCATAGCTAATTTGGAGACCATGTCCCTGGTTAGACTTTGAAATTTTATCTGTTGAACTTTCAGAAAAGCTGTTATTGGTGACATTAGGGATCCAGGAGTTGCACCTGTCATACCGTGAGTCGGCGATCCGCCAAGGGGGCTCTGCTGCCCCACGGCCTCCTGTCTAAAGCCGGCTCAAACATACAGTATACATATTGTAGGCCTCTGGCTGACTCTCTCCGATGTGTTTAGTCAACTTGATGAGTAGTTTGCGCACTTCTCTTTAAACCTCAGGCATCTTCATAAACCTCTGGTAGAAGCTACAAGTGTGCAGCGGGGGGCGAGGCGAGGCCAGATACAGAATTCTTTAATAAGGGAGAAACAGTAGATGTGCATTCCAGCTCCATCTATGAGGGTTTTTTATTTTACTTTCTACGTGGGAAATCCATGTTAAACCAAATATTAATCAAATTAGAGCAGTTTCTAAATACTTTAACACATGTCTGGAGTGGGACTTTAATAGTTATTGTAAACCCATCACATATATTTTGTCTTATAGAAAAGCACATTGAGACACATTTGCACAGTTCAGAGTTGGGAAGTTATTTTGGAGCAAGGTGTATTTGGACATTTTGTAATGAGATGACTGTCCAAATGCACCTTTGTTTTGGTCTCTAGGGTCTCATTAGTACAGTTTCTGCCTGGCCTTCAGGTCCTGCAAGGAACACCACAGGGCTTGCCATGGCCTTTGAAGAAGTCAGCCAATAAGCTGGACTGAGTTTCTGGCACATAAAGCCACAAGAACCTCTGAATCAGTTTTTCAGAAGTGCAAGAAAACTGAAGATTAATTATTAGATTATTAAAGTTTCATCAAGTTGTCTAATTAAATTATATAAAGGCTGATGTTTTGGTTTTATCATAGGACTTTTTATGGATTTAAGTGTGTGTGTCTGTGGTGTACTAAGCAACAAGACATGGCAGGAAAAAAAAACTATTAATTATCGTCATAACACAATTAACTGCCCTTGTAAAAAGCAAAAGATTCTGTAACTGCTGCAGTTGGTTTATGGTTGAGTTTTGTGTTTATCAAGAACCCCTCTCTGCTGTCTTAGTAGTTCTGAATGTCTAGTTTCTTGTGCTCTAACGCCAATACTCTATTTTCTGTACACATGATCAAGGTTTAAGTTACTGTTTGTTATTTGTTCTACTGAATTTGACAGCAGGTCTCATGGCAACAAAAGTCGTGCCAAAATTGAAGAACTGCCAAACAAACAAGATGGAGCCTTCCTGATCCAAGAGAGCATGAGGACTGCAGGGGATTTCATCCTTTTTCCAGTCAGTTGTCATTTCAATTTATCCACCCACACACACACACACACACACACACACACACACACACACACACACACACACACACACACACACACACGCACCTCATTTCACAATTTGTATTACTTACTTACTGGAAAGATTCTCTCTTTATTGTTAACTGTCCCAATGTAATAAGTAGAGCTGCAATGATTATTCTAATCATCAATAAGATATCAACTCTTGAATTAATCACCAACTATTTGGAGGATTGATTAATTATTTTGAGTAATTTTTAAAGAACAAAATGTCCAAATTCTGTTATTCCAGTTTCTGAAATTTTAATATTTTCTGTTGTTTTTTTTTACTCCTACAGTACCTATAGAACGTCATGAAACCCTTTTGAAATAGTCACTTGTTTTGTTTTACAGCCTAATATGATAATACATTAAAAAAAAAATCCAGCATGATTTACATATTTTGCCCTACAACATTCAAGAGAATTTCTTTTTGAAAAGTAAAAAAAAAAAAAAAACTAGAAAAGCATTGTTGGAAAAGTGAGGAGTCCCCAGATTTAATACTCTGTGGAGGCACCTTTTGCTTTAATTACAGCCACTCGTCTGTTTGGATATGTCTCTACCAGCTTTGTGCAGCTAGACTGGGAAATATTTCCCCATTCTTCCTGCAGAGCTGTTCGAGTTAAGTCAAATTCTGTGGTGGGCAGCGATGGACTGCACTCTTCAGGTCCATCTACAGATGTTCTGTAGGATTCAGGTCAGGGCTCTGACTGGGCCACTCTAGGACATTCACCTTCCTGTCCTTTAGCCACTGTGTTGTTTTTTATGGCGGTGTGTTTTGGGTCGTTGTCATGCTGAAGGTGAACCACCTGCCCATTTTCAAGTGTCTAGCAGAGGGCCCTAGGTGAAGAGAAACAAGACCACAACATAATGCTGCCACCAACATTCTTCACTGTAGGGATGGTGTTTCTGCCAAACATAGCGCTTGGAGTTCAGCCCAAAAAGTTCAATTTTGATCTCACCTGACCATATAACCACATGGCATAAGAATCTTCAATATGTTTTTTGGCACACTGTAAACAAGACTCAGTGTGACATTTTTCAGAAGAGGCTTCTTTCTTGCCACCCTGCCATACATGTAAAACTTGTTGTCACATACACAGATCGAGCAACCTCTGCCATTTCGACTTTTAACTCCTTCAAGGTCACCATGGGCCTCTTGGTGGCTTCCCTGGTCAATCATTTCCTGGCTCAGTCATCCATCCTTCTGTAAAACAGTCCAGAAAAAGTACCCCTGGTGATACTAATCTCATCCGAATACGACCCTCTGTAAAAATGTATGTAGATGCTCCATCATATCCTGTTAATGCGTAGTTTCCACATTTTCTTTTTTGCATGGAGGCACTTGAGGAAGCACTCAGTTTCATCAGAAGTCAAAATAGGATATCATATATATATATATATATATATTTTATGCATGCAAATATAGACAAAAGGAGACATCATATTGGGCTTTGGGTAACCCTCATTGACGGTTTCACCATTCTGTGAAATTTTATTGACCAAATAACTAATCGATTCATTAAGAAAATAATCGACGTATTAATCGATTACTAAATTAATCGTTAGTTACAGCTGTAGTGAAAAGATCATCTGGTCGACCTGCTGCTGGTTGATCACTCAATCAAAAATACAAAGATTGGTGTCTGAAGTGGAAGTGGAAGTTCATATGTGAATGTAGTATGCAGGGGACACAGTCCGATCCAGAAGCGTTGAATCTCAGGGCTTTCACTTTGTTTCCTTATTGACACAGTCAACAAACGTGATGCAGTCAAGAGATTCCTGTGTCTTCTTTTCATTTTCCCAGATATCTTTCCATCATGTGTTGAAGTGGAAAATCACCACTTATCCTGTGAAGGTTCATGGAAATTCAACTATCCTGACCATAAAATGAGAGCAACAGCCTTTTTTTGTCACAATTGTAGCAATACAATTGTTTTTTCAGCCACCAGTGATTAACTTTCAGGTCAATTTGGACATTTTGTAATAAGTAGACATGGGCTGTCCTAATGGACCATTGTTTTGGTCTCTATAGGGTCTCTCAGTTTTTCAGGTTCAGCCTGTCCACCTCAAGGTTGGCCGTGTCCTTCTGAAGAATTCAGCCAATAACTGGATCAGGATTTCTGAGCACACAAAGCAACAGGAAGATGACCCTCAGGTCCTTTGATGCCTTGCGGCCAATACCAGCATTTCTCACATTTCATCTTATTCTCTTCAAAGAAGCATGAAACCGTCTCTGCTGACACTAAGGAAATGTTAAAAGATCAGATTTAAATTTAGAAGTCATTTAGAGATTCAACATCTAATGCCACAATAAACAGGTTTCCCCCCCCTTCAAAGTGGTTTACCATCATGGCCAAAAGTCTATAATTTCCATTCAACAAACTAAAAGTGAGTCCAGAACAGATTTTGCTCTTTATACCACATGAGTAAATTTTACCAGATAAAATGCAGTTGACCACACCTTAACAGGACAGTGTCTGTGCATGGTCACACAGGTTGGAGAAAGCAGAGATTTGAACTTGACATAATAGGAAAAACATAGGTGTTAGCAATAACAGGTAGTGGGTAATAAGACTGTGTTTTATTACCTCCAAGAGCTAAGATATCACATATTTCATATTAGATTCCGACCTAAAATATAACAAGCACATTAAAATGTTGAGTTGGGTTGCAAAAATAAACTTACAATAAGACTCATTGGAGACTGCCTACCTTTTCATGCTAAAAATAGTTTTATGCACTCATTTTAGCTATCATAACATCTTGGTTAAAAGCAGTATCTTAAGTAAACAAGCCTCTTATGATGATATACAATTGAGCAATTATAATTTTTATTTTATTTTCTGATAAGATCTTATCATTACCATGTTCTTAATAAAAATGTAGTTTTGCCTTTATAAATGCCTGGATCCCCAAGGGCTCAGTGACTTTATGGTTCCACAGCAAAACCTGAGATATCTAATGGGAATTGTGTGGTACCCCTACTTAAATTCTCATTCGGAAAAGCAGACTTTTCTGTAGCCGGGAGGAGGCCTCGGGGAAGACCCAGGACTAGGTGGAGAAATCTCCACACTGGCCTGGGAACGCCTCAGGCGTTGGTTAAGGTGGCCCAGGAAAGGGAAGTTTGGGGTCGCCTGCTGGAGCTGCTGCCCCTGTGACCCGACTTTGGATAAGGGGTTGAAGATGAGAGATGACACAGAACTATTTGCTCTAGTTAGTTTGTACTGACTCTTTGTTGTTGTGTTTTATGGATTTTAAAAGGCCCTCCAGGGATTGCAGTTTAGCTTAGACTATAAATGTTTTGGTGCGTGGCATTGGTTTATGCTACATACTTGTCCCTATACAAATACGAAACAAAATAAAATTATATAAAGTATTCCAGTAAGCCGTGACAGTGAACCAGCAGGATAAATCTGAAACTTAAGCAGCCAAATAGATTTTCATTTTATCACTGACAACTGTGCTTTTCCTACTGTGACATGACAAAATGTCTGCCTTTGTGTGTGGACTATGCCATTTTGAAGGGGCATTAAAGGGCGTATTTTATCACCAATCTAGAAATAATACACTGAGATCTGGGTTGCAGATTTGCCAATTTTATATACTGTTCCATTTTCTCTGACTCACTGACCTTGTTCAAGGTAACTTCTTTCTCAAGTCAATTTAATTTATATAGTGCAATATCACAATTTTTCCTGGGGGGGAATTACTATCTGTGCAGCATATGACAGCCTCTGTCCTTATACCCTCGATTCAAGTGAGGAGAGACTCCACAAACAAAAATGGAAGCAACACCAGGAAGAGCAGGAGGATCCTTCACACAGGATGGACAAAGATGTAATACGTGTACAGAATAGACATAACATAACATATTAAAATTACAGTAGAGACAATCCATGTGTTATAATGATTCCAATTTGTGAACATAATAAAAGAGAAGACAGAATCACATGTCCTCCTCTCCAGCGTGTAATCACCTGGAAGAAAGAAGGGTTTACAGAGAGAGAGAGAGAGAGAGAGAGAGAGAGAGAGTACACAGCAATGCAACAAAGGGTTATTGAGAAAAAGTAGTTTTCAGAAAGTTAATATTCTCATCAGCAGGGCTAAAACTTTGGGCCAATCTGACAGCTTGATCACTGATCTTAACGTTCTGTCAAAACAACCTGTCACTTTTTGCTACCCGTGTGCAATGAAAGAATATTAAAAAATGTTGAGTCTCCCTTGAAATACTGAGCATTGAGTTTGAAAAGTTGCCTCATGCATTTTGCCGAAAATATCTGAGCAATGTATTTATTTTATGTGCTGTTTTTGTGTCCATTTGTTTTATTGTATTTTATTTGTTAGTAGTTTTCTTTTTTTTCTTGATCAAATTAATTGGCTGGCATTTATTTTATGAATAATTTAAATAACCATCATTAAAAGTATTAAACTAACTGTAGTTCAGTATTTAAGGCAGACTAAGTCAGGTTGAAAGCTGATGCAAACAGATGTGTTTTAAATTTTCTTTTGAATTAATCAACTGAGCTAGCCTTGGAATTTGGAAAGGATCCAAAAAACACCTACTGATGTTATTATTTATTTTTGGAATAGTCAGGAGAGCAGTCTTTTGAGATCATAGAGCCCTAACAGATAAATGAGGAGTACCAAGAAGTGATGGAAGTAGGATGGTTCAAGTCCATGTCTTGAAATCCAATTTTGCATGCAGCCAACAGAGAGCCAATGCAACGAAATAAGAACAGGGATAATATGATCAAATGATCTAGTTTTGATTTATATACTAGCAGCAATATTTATTACAAGTTTGCTTAGGCAAGCCACAGAAAGGTGTGAATCATGCCTAGATTCAACAAAGGCATGATTCGTGTTTTTCACCCAGGAATGGCAATGATGTCTACCCCAAACCAAAAATCCAGAGTTTCCCTTATCTCAGACTAAACTTGCTCAAGCCTTTTCACTAATCCTGCTTTCTGAAATAGGGCCCTGACATAACAAAAAAGTGTTTACACAAACAAACAGAGGCATGCACGTAAAGACTTTCTGTAAAATATGCATGCACAGGGTTGACGAAATCTTACCACAAGATCCATTTAGCAGCTGCTCTGGAACATCAAGTTTCAAGATATTCATTGTCATGTGCACAGCAATTACAAGAAGCAGCATGAAGAAGTAAGAGTGCAAATGAACCGTTTATTTGTAAAAGCATGAAAAAACATTCTAAATATAACGAAACCAGCACTAGCTTGAATGATATTGCAACAAGGTGTGGGCGTGCAGGAAGATTTGAGAATTATCCATCCATCATTCACTAATTCAGTTTGAAGTTATCACACTTTCATTTTACAGTGCAGCTGCTTATTACTTTGTTCAACCCCAAAAGACTAATTTCAGTGAAGGTGACAAAGAAAAAAGCAGCAAACCTCTAGTTCTTGTTTCATTATATATTTTTCCTTGTGTAGCACTTCAAGGCGCTGTTTGACTTTGAGACTAAGGAGGACAGTGAGCTGAGTTTCAACAGTGGAGATATCATACAGGTCCTGGATCAGTCAAAGATCTGATGTTTAAATTTTTTATTTTTCCTTTTTGCTGCACTATTGCAGAGGTGGTGTTATTTGGATCAGATTTCCCCTGCATTACTCCTCTCCTGTTTACTTTTGATTTAATTAATTTAAATAGCCAGGGGACAGACTGTTTTTATAGGATACTAGGTATTGCATAATCATTTTGATCCAGTATTATTTTGTGTTATATCCCCTTGACAAAAACCTGCTGCTGAACACTACTAAATAACTTGCTAAAAACAGATGGAGGACAGGATGTCAGTTGAGAAAACCATGTTTATGTTAACCCTGGATGCTGGATTAATGTTAATCATTTGTTGGCTGTTTGACTGATTATAAGTCTCATCTGATTTGGCATGCAGTGTAAATGACATTCTATGCTATTCATATTCAAATTTTCCAAAACATGTCTTCCTCCCAATCATTTCCAACAAAAGGAAAGTGCCTCACTTAATGCTACCAATAAAGGTGTACATATTATTTTCTCTACTGTCTGTCTGAATACCTGTTTTCATCCTGTGTCAGAAATGCTCCATTTTAGTGCCTGTCTCTTTGACAGCACATAACGCAGGGGAATGTAATGTGTTGTAATGTAATGTGCTCATACTGGTCGCATAAATTTGCTTCGTAGCGTAATACTGGAGTCATTTGCGTTGTTCGAGTTGAAATAATTCAATATATGTGGATATGTGAGGGACGTGATTAATTCTCATACATGGCTGAGACTCACTTTATTTTCAGTCAGTCTTCCTTGCAAAAATCTTTCATTTATTTTCCAGCATTATTGTATGTGATTACGTGGTGGCCCTTAAGCAGTCACAAACATTTTCAGTTTTATTTCTAGACCCAAATCATAAAAAAACTTATCTCAAGACACTTTACATATAGAGTAGGTCTAGACGACACACAGGAGTGCTAACTAAGGGTAATACATCTTTAAGTAGCCAAGGTGGGATGGGGTCTAAGAGACTTAGATGACAAAATCATTGGGGTTAGTTTGTGAAGGTCATTTGGCGAAAAGCACTATATATCAGGTCGTACAGCTGTTTCTAAGGTTCCTGAGTTCGAAGATAAATTGGTGCCAGTGAAGGGCAACAGGTGATGGATTGTGTCTCTAATAGTTAGATTGTATCATTGAAGAAGCTCATGAAGTCATTACTACTAAGGGTTATAGAAATAAATGGCTCAATAGAGCCATGGCTCTCTGTCAGCCTGGCTGAGGTGCCAAGAAAAGCCTGGGGTTCTTCTTTTTTCTGTTCTGTGGTAAGACTAAATCCTTAATTTCCATTCCATATGCCAAAACAAGCCACGGGTGTGGTTTAAACAGTGAGTGGGTTTATATCGGTTTATATACACTGACTCAAAACAATCAAATCTAATAGTGAGATAAACGAAGCACTAAGGCTATCATTATCGACATCGACGTGAATATTAAAATCTCCTACAATGATTACTTTCAGATTTGAGAACTAAACTTGATAGAAATTCTGAGAATTCAGATAAAAAATTCAGACCAAGAACATAGTACATTTTATAGATAATTTAATAGAATTGGCTGCAAGGTTTTCTGGGTTGGGTGTGAAAGACTAAGAACAAGACTTTCAAATTAGTTATAATTTAGTTTAGGTTAAGGGTTGATTAATAGGCCTGAGTCATAAATGACTGTAACGCCTCCTCCTCGGCTGCTGCCACAAGGGAGTATGAGTATTAATATGACCGGGACAAGTGGACTAATTTAGGCTAACATCAGACAGAGTAAATTAATAATTTAATTAAATCTTATAGTTTACTCATACAGCTTTAGATGACAGAGATCTAATGTTTAACAGTTTGTATTTTATGCTTCTATTTTCTTGCACCATTGCAGAGGTGGCTTACATTTTTATCAGGTTTTCCTGTATAACTTCTCTTCAGTTCACTTTTAATTTAATTGATTTAAATGGTCGGGGAACAGACACTGTTTTTAAAGGACACTGGGTGGATTACTGCTCTAGAGGGAGCACAGAGAGGCGTGTAAGACTGCAACTCTGCTTCGTGCTCATAACTCTGGGTTATGGTTTAAGACTGCTAATTAACTTGGTAGGGTTTCTAGATATGAGAGCGACTCCAGCCAAAGTGGGATGAATACCGTCTCTTCTAATTGTCAACACATTGCTTCCAATCCATGCTTAATGGATCTGCCCAGAGGCAATTTTTCCCACTTCTTTATTTCAATTTGAAACATAAAGTGTACCAGCAGTTGCTCACACGGTATGAATCTGCATTTCTAGCTGAGCCCCAAGCTGAGATGACAAAGCCTGATCACCCCTCTCCTTTCTCTGTCTCAGTTAATAGCTTTGAGCTAAATAAAGTCCATCAATGTGTCAGTCCTCACCATGCAAACCATACAAAAGAGTCCCAAGGAACACTGTGAAAAATTGTGACAGTCACACAAAACGCTTCTTTATTTCATTGCTCATCATGACAACACACATTAAATGCACACTGAAAGTTCTCTAATCTGTTAGGATCACCACAGGGCCACACAGCCGCACACTGTGAGATACACTTTTTAAACAAGAGCATCATTCTTTAGATCAAGTGTACACTGGTCGGCGGCAAAGTTTGGAGGAGCAGACTTTGCAGATGAGGAAACAGTAACTGGAAGAAGAGGAGGAGCATCACAGCATTGAGAATGAGCTGCACACAGTCGATCAAAGCATTATTTTGTCAGTTGTATAGGGTAGGCCGACATACAAAATGGGCAAAATGTGACAGTCCTGACTCCTACAGGAAGCATTTAACTCAAACGTGTCTTAACTAAAGCCCAATCATTTTTCTTTTGAAAGTCCTAGCTAACCTTTCTTTTGAAGGGAATTAATTAACAGTTGTTTTCCCTCGGTTTGTTTTGCCTCTCTTTCTTTTCTCCTCTGGAACCCAGGCTTTACTTTCTTGAGGGAAGACATTACGAACCTCCACTAATTACTTAGAAAACACTCATTACAAACAGTGTTATGGCCATGGACAGGATATGACCGTGGATAGAGATACATTTGTATCCACAATGCGGAAAAAAAGTTTAATACGTGGAATCAATGTTTTTCTCCATACACCCGACCAGCGGATATAGCCTTGTATAGATGAAGCTTTCCACACATTAATTTTTAAGGTTTAAACTCACAGGTGCTGGATAAAGCTGAGTCAAGAAGCATGAGAATGCACCTCTGTGCCACTGGAGCTGCCAGCTGGCCCGACATAAGCTGAAATTTATGATGTGCTTATGGGCTTTGGAGCCAGGAGGGAAGCAGGGGGCGAAGACCCTGCATGAAATGAATCATTCCAGTTTCTGTCACTATTAATTACTTACTAATATGTTTCTTAAATGTGTCAAATATTTATAACAAATATCTTAAATGATAGAATAAGGTCTTTTTTATCAGAAAAATACAGAATAATGGATAGGCTCAATTTGTCTCAATGTCCCTAATGCAAAATAATTCATTTCTACAGCCATATAATTATCAAAGACTGAAATGTTTAGGTCTAAAGTTTAGGAGTATTAACTGTCATTCATGTCATTTTTTCACCACATATTATGATGTTAATATGTCAGTTCCACTCTGTTAATAAATTATGAAAGTTGGTCCAATCAAAAAAATTAAATTAAAAAATAAATCAGGATCATTCACAGAGCTATGGTTAACTCGGCTCAGAATTTTCCATCATGTTAGGTTGCACTGTTAGGTATAGACTAATATAAACCAATCCAGTTTATTGATTGTTATTATTTGAATGCCTGAGCTTTGTCAACACATTTTCCTGACAGTTAAGTAACGTTATTCTTATAGAATAAAAAAAAAAAAAAAACATGAAAAACCTTTGGTTTGTCTTGTCGGCAGAAATCTTGCTGCATGCAACAGGAATGACCAAAACAAAGCAAAGGGAGAGGAGAGAAGAGAGACACAGCTTTAAACCGACTCAGTGGAGATCAGTCTTAATAATATCTGGACTATCTGGACATAACTGGCTCAGAAAAGAGAGGGAAAGAGAGTTGTTGTTGTCGCTCAGTTACATCTGCTAGGTCAGAAGGGGACAGACTACAGAGACTTCAGTTGTTGCTGAGGAAAAGGTTGTGACCAGCTTTAGTGGCTTTAGTAGCCACATGGGCAATCCCAGGGTCAGATGCTTTCTCTGTGATGAAGGGCTTCAGAGCAAGGAAACAAGGCCAGAAGGAAACATCAAGTTACTTTATTAGTACCCAGAGTAGACATACACATATAGAAAAAACATGAGGCACACATCACACGTCATCCAACTTGAGACAGTGGAAATTAAAAGGAAATGGCAAATTAAAAAGTTCTTACAGGTCCAGACGTAACCTTAAACCATATCATGTTGAGATATAAAAATGAATAGTAAATATAGAACAAAAATAGAACCAAATAAATCAGTAAAAATCATTTAGGTTGTTAAAAAGTAATGGGTAAAAAATAAAAAATAAATAAAAAATGAAAATGAAAAATACAGTAAAAATGTAAAAGACATAAATACAGCACTGAGTATATAAATAAAATCAGCAATAAATAATCACCTGTGCAAAATATAGCTATGACTTATTCTTCAGTGTGATGGCTGCAGAGATAAAACTGTCTTTGAGTCTTTTTGTCCTACACATGGGCACTGTCAACCTATGCACCCAGAGGGGAGAAGCTGAACCTCAGTGTGCAATGGATGGTAACTGCCATTTAGAATTGAACCGGTTATGGGCTGTAGCTGTTTTGTTTATTAGGTCGCCACTTTGAGCTTTGGCCCACCTATCAGACCCCTTCACTGTTGTTTTAGTGAGCTTTTGTTTTTCAAAGAGAGATTTCCAAACCAAGTTGCTACTGAAAATAATAAAAACCAAATCAATAAAAGCATGATAAAACAAGGTTGTGATGGATTTATTAATGTGAAAGCAACTCACTTTCCTCAAACAGTGGAGCTGATGCCCTTTTTTACAGACAGCGTCACAGGTCATTTCAAACGTAAGTTTTGAATCTATTATAGTCCCAATGTATTAATAAGAGTGCACACATTGAACAGTTTGAACTTTGATTGATTTCTAGTGTCCTAGTGTTCCTAAAATCAATGAACATGCCATCATACACAGCAGGGAACCAGCTTGGTCATCCTCAAAATTATGTTTATGATGCACTTATTCATTGTAACTTACAGGTGTATCTTAACTGAAGCTGGTATATCCAAGTTCAAATATAACTACATAGTCATCTCATAAACGTATTACATGCCTCTTTTAGATTGAGTACAGTATGACTTTGTTCATATTTTATTTGGCCACTAGGGGGGAAAATCCCCCAAATCCTGACACATTAATGACCTTACAAACATGTATGTAACCATTCATGAGCACCTCTAGAGGAGGAGAAGGGAATGGTGCCTTTATAAACTAAAAGTGTTCATAGAATCTTAGACCCCATAATGTCACATGCAAAAATTCGTTATATTTAATTGAGTCTTGATAAAAAAACAGTCGGTTTTGCTTTTCCATGATATGGAAAAGAACAATGCATGCCTTCATTGCATCTCAACTGGACTATTGCAATTCCCTATATTCAGGCCTTGCGCAGCCTTCACTTGAGGGTCCAAAGTGCTGCTGCAAATATGGTGACTGGTGCTCACCTTGCTTCCTTGCTTGCTTTCAAGGCTGTCAATGGTCAGGCCTCATTGTATATGTCAGATGTTATTCACTGGCACTCAGCCTCTTAGATCTGACGACAAATCTCTCTTGTAGCCAATAGCCCACAATCACGACCAAAAGGTGACAGAGCCTTTGCAGTTGGAACCAGTTTTTAAATCTAGGCTAAAGAAACATTTTTATTCACTGGTCCTTTTTTTCTCTATAATTCTGTATTTGTACATGCATTGCTGTTTATTGTTGTTGTTGGTTGTCTTTTCCGTAAATTTCTAACTGCACTCTGAGGTTGTCTCTCTTTTGGTACAGCACTTGTATTGTGTTTTAAATGTGCTCTATAGGACGGCTATGGCCCAGGAGGTAGAGCTGGTTGTCCACAGGGTCCCCTTGGGCGAGACATTGAACCCCAAATTACTCCTGATGGTTGGCCAGCACCTTGCATAGCTTGCTGTCATCTGTGTGTGAGTCTGTGCGTGTGTGAATGGGTGAATGTGAGGCTAAATTGTAAATTGATTCTGACAATAGTGCAGTCCATTTAACTTCCATTTAGAAATAACCTTTACTCACCGGCCAACTGGTCAAGACAGATGGCCGTCCGACATAGAGCTGTGCCTGTTCGACGTTCCTGCCTGTTAAAAGGAAGGTTTTTCGTTGCCACTGTGTGTACAAGATTGCTGGATAAACACTGTATATAGATATTATTATTATCATCATCATTATTATTATTATTATTATTATTATTATTATTGTTATTGTTATAGAGATTGGGATTTGCAGCTGCTTATGGAGTAATTGTTGGGTGTCTGTAAATCATAAATAAGTCAGACTGTGGTCTAGACCTATACTATTTGTAAACAGTGTCTTGACATAATGTCTTGACATATGTCTTGACGTGTCTTGACATAACTTTTGTTATGATTTGGTACCATAAATAAAATGGACTTGAATTGAATTACTAAAAAGTGATGATTGCCTAATCAAGACATGAAGACGATCACAAGGTATAGAGACACAAGTGAAGCAGGGATGCTTTACATCTCGGCTATAAAGAAAATTCAGTCTTTATCATAAGTCTTAACCCAAAAATAACATGTCAATAGTTCATCGAACTAGCGAAGAGCAACTCCCACTTGTCCGACAGCAAGTGAAGGCAGCAGGAGTCACGCGTTGTTTGTGCAAACATGGCGGACGATGGAGAATCGTTGGAGTCCTGGCTTAGTAAGTACACACTTAAACTCCCTTTTCATGTCGTTTATTCATACCAAAGGCGTGCTCAAATATGCTCTATAACCGTAGGTGTCCGGAACAAAAGAGGAAGCCACATGACATTGCTGAAACGGGAAAGTATCGTGTTTATTCGTATGTGTTGTCACAAAAGTGGCTAACACAGACAGCTGCTCAACTGATGGTGAAGGATGTAGCTAGCAAAAGGAAGAAAAAGCTGTGACATTTTGTTTATACCTGTGTCCTGGAGTTATAGTCGGTATGTTGAGGTGCTTATTCGGTTCCACAGTACAATTTTACATTTGCTGCCGGTTGTTAAAGACGGCTGTTGTAAATACCTTCAGGCGCTGACTTATATCCAAGTTAAATATGTATTGCAACATCAAACTGGATCAGTGAAGTGTCTGCAGGCTATCAGAGAGATAAGTCATGACATCCGATACCCTGAAGACGTCGGATAACACCCGACTCGGTTGTTGTTGTTGTTGTTGTTGATGTTGTTAGTTCGGGGGAAATAGAGGTTGATACTCCAGGGTGGACTCATTTATTTCATATTCCACAAAGCTCCAGCCTACATTAACATGGTAGCCTGTCTACCATATGTGTATACACTTTACAACAAGGTACACAGAGTATTTACCAGGGATGTGATGAACTAACAGCTAGTGCTAATGATTAATTAATAACTCCTATTAAACTGTTATAGACAAGCTAATCAAATCAAATTGATTTATAAATTGCATTTAAGAAATGCAGCAGTTGACCAAAATGCTGTACTATCAAATATAGTAAAAGCACAGTAAAAACACAATGAATAAAACCAATTTTACAGACAAAAGATAAAGAAAGGCAATTCTTATACTAAAAGCCAAAGTGTGTTTTGAGATGGGATTTGAAGACTTAGACTTCTCTTTAGTGATCCTTTTGGGATGACTCCTGCAAGGAAATTGAGTTTTCAGCAGCTTACAAAAACAGTATAGGATAACCAATAAACTCTTAGCTAAGTCAATACAGAAAGTCTAAAAAAACAATAAACAGTATGCAATAAACTCTTAGTCAAATATATATGAGGTAGATGTAAGAAACTAGGTCAAATACAATTCACGGAAAATTAAGTAAGATAAGTTAAATTTAGAGGACATGTACAAGATCAAATATGTATGATTGTATATGACAGTAAACAGACAGTGTAGTGACCAGCCTAACATGCAATGACAACCGAAAAGCTTACTAATGATTAGTTGATTAAGTAAGAAGTTAGGAACGTATCAGGAATGACTTGTTAGTTGATGAGTCATTAACAAGTTCCTCAAGTACCTAACAAGCATCTCACCCGGCCTGATCAGACCAGTCCCAGTCTGGTCAGATGTGGATATGAACTGATGAAGCCTCATGGATGAGAGGTGAAACGTCATCCTCGACAAATAACCAAGACCATTTGCTTTTGACTGAAATTGCTTTGGGGATAACAATGACCTGGACAAATGAGAACATTCACAGGCCAACAGTTGTTAGAGAACAGTCTGGGACATCTTATATTAATGAATCATTGAATAATGATTCATAAATATCTGTCAGTCGATCATACTGACCACTTTCCTCAAGAACCAGCGTCTATGCGGCACAAAACAAGTAACAACTCATCAATTACATTATTTCTTACTTTTATTGCGTCACCCAAGTAAAGCATCATACTGAGTATTTACTAATTAGTCCCTCATTAGTTCATGTTTATCTTATGATTACTTACCCTTTCTGTGCTGTTCTTAAGTAACTCATCATTATGCACTATAAAGTCATCCATTAGGAATTTTTTGAGAAGTAGGCCTGCTTATTAATGATTGATCAATTATATAATTGTTCCTGGTTAATTCATTGTTTTTAAATAACTAATCATAAGTTACTCTATAAAATGTTATTTATTCACTAATGGTTCACTAGCAGTTACTCATTTGTTCCCTGGTAACTATAGAAGATGTTGTGTACGTTATTGTAAAGTGTTACTTAAGAGTATGAGAGATCATTTGATATATCCTTCTCTTTTTTCAGACAAAGCCACCAACCCTTCCAACAGACAGGAAGACTGGGAGTATATAATGGGATGTTGTGACCAAATCAATAAGGAGCTAGAAGGGTATGGTCAACTTCATTCATTAACCCAATGTCACCCATGATGTTGAATCATGCCCATCTAATATTGCTTATCTGTGTCCTCATGTGCTCAACGCGTAAATCTTTTTAGAAAGGCAGTTCTAGCCCAGACTCTGAATAGCTTTTGTAATTGAGTTTGCATTGGATTGTTTCTTTCTGTCATATTTCAGCCCACAAATATCCGTTAGACTGTTGGTTCACAAGATTCAGTCCCCACAGGAATGGGAAGCGATGCAAGCATTAACGGTCCGTAGTGTAATTACTTCACTGCATTTTTCTTTTTGATATCCTTCAGAAGAAAGTGGAAGAAAATATTTATCTCAAGCTCTTTCTCTTTTGAAGGTTCTGGAGGCTTGTATGAAGAACTGCGGGCGACGTTTTCACAATGAAGTTGGAAAATTTAGGTTTCTAAATGAATTAATTAAGGTGGTTTCACCCAAAGTAAGTAACATAAATGTTCCTTGAATAGGATGTTTACCTTTGGAAAGTGTGGTGTCATTCTGAGCTGTGCATCTATCTTTTTTCAGTATCTAGGAGACAAAATATCAGAGAGAGTGAAGACAAAAGTGATCGAGATACTGTACAGTTGGACTGTGTCGCTACCAGATGAAACAAAGATATTTGAAGCGTATGAGATGCTAAAGTCACAAGGTGAGAAACTACTCAACTGTATAATATGCTGATGGGTTATAATACACATTAAAAAACAATATGGTTGCATAACATTGACATCCAAAAATAAAAAATTGTGCTGTGGACCCAAAACAGCCATTCCCAGAGTAAATAGCTGCTGGTTGTCATTTGTATTTTAGGTATTGTTGCAGTTGACCCAGAAGTCCATTTTGATGCTACATTATTACCATCGCCTTCTCCCCGAGCCAAGAATCCTGTGTTTGATGATGAGAAGAAGAGCAAGGTAAGAAGACTTATTTTGGCATGTGAACACTGTAGCTCACTCAGTTCACACAGCTCTCTTTCGTTGTATCTGTTACAGATAACGATTTCCAACTAATCGGTTTATTGGCACAGTGTAAATCCTTTGGTACCTCTGTATTTGAACTATCTGAGTGCCTGCATATTTAGCCGCTCCACTCGGACCCTCCTTACCCATTACTATGTAAGGAATAGTTTGACATTTTTAGAAATAGCCTTATTCGCTTTCTTGCATATGTCCATTACACATGAAGCCATATACAGGAGATGAAATGAATAGTCTAGCACTTTACTTCTTTTAAAACCACAATCTGTCCTTTTTTTTTTTTACTAGTTTTTGTAGGGATAGTTTCATAGGGATAGTTATGCTATTTTGAAGTAGAGTAGTATGAGGTACTTATACGTAGATAGTCAGTGTTTTACCGACAGCAGATGAAGGTTGGCCCAAAGCCAGTTTTGGTGTAGCAGGCTGGAGAACAACCAACACAGAAGCTAAGAAATGTACTGCTGTGGACGGGGGCAGCAGCTAAGTGTATTTTAGATAATACACTCATACAAGTACCTCATACAACCCCACTTAAAAAATCAGAATTATCCCGTTAAAAAAAAACAGGTATATTAATTAGTCTGCTTTAGAGGGGTCGGTAGGCAGATTTCTGTTACTTTTTTGATGGATCCAAGCTAGCTGTTACCACCTGTTTCCTATCTTTATGATAAGCTAACCATCTACTGGCTGTAGCTTCACATTTAAAGGGGCTGTACTTAACATTCAGAACATTAATATAACAGAAAACAAACTAAAGATGAGCAGATCAACTCTGACTCCAACTCTGACATTTGTAGTGTTGGAGCAACAAAAGAGGATAGTGCAAAGAACAACAGCAAAATATAAATAAATAAAGAAATCTGTGTGTAGTCTAATGTAATCCAAATTAATCATTTTCTAGGCTTAAGATGTTTTCACATCTCTCCTCTACCAGTCCCCAGACTGTTCTTTTGCTCTGCAGAGCAGCGGGCGTCCGAAGCCAAACATGTTTTATATGTTCACTTGAATGTTCACCATTCATAGTTTATATTTTCCTTAATGATGTATTATTTCATAAACCCACAACACATGTTCTGTTAACCAGAACGTTATTTTCATGAACCCATCCACCCAATCGACGGATTAATTGCATATATTTTTGCGTAGAAGGATCAAAATAGGATCTCTCTCTCTCTCTTTCTTGCCCTCTCTCACTGTTGTGTCACAGACTTTTGCTCCAGTGCCATATAGATCATGACTGCATGTTTACTTTGTGTGTGACTGCAGTCCATCTGTAGTTTTTTTTAGGGTCTGGGAGCTTGTATGGCTTTGCTGCTTGTGTCAATGTGATCTGTGGGAAATGAGCTTGAATGTTTATTCTCCCTGCAGAGATTATCAGAGCTGCTGAAGAGCAAAAAGCCTGAAGACCTGCAAGAGGCAAATCGGCTCATCAGGAACATGGTCAAGGAGGTATGTCAGTTTCAAATGAAATGTTGTATTTTATGATAAAAACTATCTAAACTTTTCTCAAAGCTCAGTTTATACTGGTAGCCAGGTTTAATAAGTGCTATTAACAAGTGCAACTCAACCCTTTTCCCCGCAGGATGAAGTGAGAACACAGAAAGCCACAAAGCAAAAAAGCACACTGGAAGCAGTCAACAACAGCGTCAAACTCCTTAACGAGATGCTTGCTCACTTCAGCCCAGATGACTCCACAGACGGAGACAAGGAGCTCATTAGGGTTTGTTCTCCATTAGATAGGGTTCAAATAGTAGTATTTGGAAAGAAATTCACTTCTTCCCTTGGCATTTATTGACCTTTTTGGAAAGACTCTTTAAAAGTTCAAACCTTGGCCATACAGCCCCAAAGCAATGCAAAGTAGTTTCCTCCTCTTGATTTAAACATGTAGGAAACAATTAGAACAGTGTCCTTCTGAGACAAACCAGTCCTTCATCAAGTATCAAGTTTCAATCCAGTCCTTCATCAAGCTCAAGTGATTTATTGAGGAAAATATAAGACATGTAATAATAGCATGTTTGATATCATAGTTTTAAAGGACATTTATTTATTACGTATGAGAAACACTTTTCTTTCCATATCCTTTGATACAGCAGTTTATAAATGAGATTCAAGATGTGAATATTCAGGGTTTGTTTTTTTTCAGGACCTGTATGGTGATTGTGACAAGCTCAGGCAAACTGTGTTTCAGCTTGCTACTGAAACTGAGGATAATGACAGCAGCTTGGGTAAGAAATCTTGTAATTTGACCCGAGTGACTCTGTTGATGCGCACATAAAATGACGTCAGAGCCGCCGTAGGCTTTGTGCTCGTGCTCGTACATGTGCGCACACTCGTGCTCGTACATGTGCAAACATGCTTTACAAAAGCCCACCTCTCCCAAACGGTCCGTGGCTGGCAAGCATGCCGCACCTAGGCACGGTATGGCTGCACTCATACTGGTCAAACGAACTAGACTTTAGCCGTTAAATGTGCTTGGGCACCTTACGGATGGACAGTGTGAGTGCGCACTTACTATCCTAATTTAAGTATGATTGGTTTGAGTCATGATTTACAGAGGCCTTTATGTCTGACAAGGAAGAGATATGATTCCTCCGTTTCAGTCCAATATATGAAAAGTAAAAATAAAACTAAGCATCACTTACTGTTGTACCATCAATTGTTTCACCCTAATATTAATCCAGACAAGACCAGTAAAATCTTGAATAGTCAACTCCTACAGCCAGATGCCTGGTTACTTTGCTGGACCTTCACTGGGTAGTCAAACCGCCAAAAGCCGCTATTATCCATGAGCATGGAAGATTTTGAGAGTGGTTAGGTATATAAGAGGGAATTCCACGCCTCACTTGTGGAGCCTTCTCTTGCACTCCCCAAACTTTTGGCACTGCATCTCCACCATAGTATGGTCAGGAAAAATCCCAAGTTTGAGCCAGCCAACCAGCTCATTGTGACAGTGTTTATCTTCACCTGAAAACAACATCCATCTGCTACCGTTAAAGCACACAGTGTGATGAATTTTAGCCTGCATGAATGTCTTTTAAGTTTACATTGATAAAACCGAGCACCTAACATTGGTAGTGGAAGTTAGCTACTGTCCTGCAGCTGCTCTCTGTTGCGCACACTGCAACTGAGCATGAGGAGAAGAAAAGACACGAGAAAATCGACTGTAAATTCCACAAAACACAGTGAAGTTAAAGTAAAACAAGTTAACCTTAACCTTGCGCGCTATTGGCTGGTTAAACCCGATGACGACAGAGAAGTGTCAGAAGCATTTTTATGTTTACAATTTACATTCAACATGACGGCCACTGAAGCGCAGCTACCACGACCCGTTGATGCATCTATCACTGCCGTTTAAAATTATTTCAGTGGCAAGTTTACTTTGAAAACTGAGCAGAAACTTGCCCTGAAGCTATTCCTCCAAAGAAAGAATGGATTTGCTTTACTGCCGTGTGGTTTTGGTAAAAGTTTAATCTACCCGTTAGCACTGCTGATGGCCAAACGAGTACATCATCTGGATCGTTGATCATTTCAACTACATCTTCCTGGCTAGTAAAGACACTCAAACTGAGCTGAAATGCAAACACCTGCCCCAGCAGGTGTCTTTTGGTGTAATAAAAGTCAAAGTCAAATATCCAAATACCAAAATTGAAAACTGAATACCTACCCAACGAATTAAAATTTGACTATTAATGGTGTAGTGGTTAGCACTGTCGCCTCATAGTGAGAAGGTTCCAGGTTCGCATCCCGGCTGGGGACCTTCTGTGTGGAGTTTGCATGTTCCCCCCGTGTCAGCGTGGGTTTCCTCCGCCAGTCCAAAGACGTGCAGGTGTTAGGTTAATTGATGACTCTAAATAGCCTGTGACGGGAGACTGGTCAATCACAGGTCATTTTATAGAAAGAGAGAGTTCCTATTGGCTGGGGACGGAGTGTAGAGAGAGTGAGCTGCTTTTTACCTACTACTCGTCAAAAATGTTCTTGTGTTGTGTTTGGCAAAAACTTTGTTTTTTGTTATTGTTAAAATGTTAGTAGCAGCATCCCAATCTAACCTTTTAAAATGCTCTTATCAGGTGACATCCTGCAGGCCAGCGATGACCTCTCCCATGTCATTAATTCCTATAAGAAGATTGTGGAAGGGCAGATCTTTAATGGAGAGACTGACGCAACACAACCTTCACAATCAGTCAGACAAGGTACATTTTTGAGCAGATTGTATGTCCTTGTGTGTTTACAGCATTATAATATGCAGTTTGGCAATTCAGTCTCTGGCATATTTTCAAGAGAAGCTTCTATTTTGTGTGTATCAACAAAACTCAAAAACGCTGCGTTTTCGTTGCCTTAAAATGAGCGGTTTATATCTACATATAGAGTGGGTCCTTTTCCATGGAGCCTGTCATGGCGCACTGCCATGTTTCTACAGTAGCACCGAACGGACAAACCAAAGACTGACTCTAGGGAGGGTCATTTGTGTTTTTGCGTCGGCCATCATAGTTCTCGTACACACTTGGCACGCCGTAAAGTTTCAGTTAGTTTCACTCTGCAACCTCACCAATAGATGCCAAACAAATCTGTACCTTTTAAACCAAGATGTGAATTTGTAAGGACTGATATTTCACCTCATGGTAATAAGTAAAATAATAATGTATCTAGACTATTTATGAATGCCATACACAAGGGCCACAATAAGATATTACAAGTCAAAACAAGTCCTTGCTGCTGCTATCAAATATTGCACCCCAAAAAAGTGACATCGTATGTGAAGATGCCGAATGACTACTAGCAACTAACGTTGCTTTTTTTTCCCCCTCACCATGTGAGATTATTTGCAGCTTGGAAGTATTTTATGATTTTGCAAATTATTTTTCTCCATCTAACAAGCATAGGTTGCACAAACCAGTCCGAGATTCTGATTGACCTGGTGGGTCTGGACATCCAGAGTGTCTCTCCACCAGGGCAGCAACCCCCAACATCTTCTCTGTCTTTTCCTGCTGACCTGCTGTGTGGGTCTGCTGCCACTGACCCTCAGTCTCCCAGCCCCAGTATACCCTCTGCAGCACTCTCTCTGCTGGATGAAGAGCTACTATCTTTAGGTAACCTGTAATATATTTACATTACAAGTAGTTGAATGTTTTTTTTCATGACATCATTGGACATTAACTGTAGGTGTTTTTACACTGGACAGCAAGCCAGCCATTCGGCTGCCTTTTTGCCGGCCTGGTCGGCGTATTCAGACAGATCATAGCCCCCTAATTGTGGTGGCTTGGACCCTACACATATTGGAAGCTTGATTTCCATTTGAATAGAGTTTTGCGGCTTGCCGGCATATTGGGCGGAGTTGTCGATGATGTGAATTGGCTGGAGTTTTAAAAGCAGGAGACAGCTAATCACAGGAAGGAGAGACAGCAAGTCATCACCCAGTCATCACTTTAACCGCGACAGCAAAATATCGGCCGCACATAACCTATTTTTTTACTTTAACCTTTTTTAAAACTTCTCGTTTTTTCATTGTTGTTTTGACAATGTCTCTGCTGTTACAGGGTTAATTTCTTCCGACACATATGTTTTATGTAACACGTTGTCTTTCACCTCAGGTCACATGTTAACACCTATCCCAGAAAGCCGGCTTTTGGGAAAAGAGGAACATTACGCCACATAGACAGGACGACAAATTGCTGCCTTTGCCTGGCAGCCATGTAACAGCCTTTATTTTGTATAAAAACACCTTGTGATTATGCCTCCGCGCAGGAGACAGCCAAGGGCTAAGGCATTATGGTTTTACGGGTTGTGCGTCCACTCATCCCATTCTTGTGAACGCAATATCTCAGGAACCCCTGGAGGGAGTTTTCAATTTTTTTCAAAATTGGCAGAAATGTTACACTGACCTCACAAGTGCATTTCATACAAATGTTTAAAGGGATAAAATGATGATGGGATGACATTTTATATCCAAAAGGTCAACTTTACTGTGATTTAACGTCATAGCTCAGGAACAGAAGGGAAGACATTTGGTTGGATACTAAATTGGTGACGCTAATCTTGAAACTGTGATGATTGTATAGATCCTTAGTGCTTCCGGGTTAAAGATATGTGTGCAGCATCAATGTTTTACCAAAAAATGCAATACTTTTTTATTTAATTAATTCAAAGTATTATGTAAGTCCGGACAGTTTGGAGGTAAACTGCAACTTGACTGGTTTGCAGAGGCATACAACTTCAAGGTGGTAAGTCTAGTTTGAGAATATCTTGTTAAAATCCTCATAATGTGACATGTTATGTGTTCTTTCATAGGCCTCAACGATCCCGCTCCTGTTCCAAATAAATCATCACATGTAAACCTGAGCAATCATTTGCCATCTTTACAGGTAATTAAATTTATTGAAACAATTTCTACTAATATCAAGTATTATCTTATTGGTAATAACAGTGTTTTTATTTCCATGTATTCCAGAATTCCAGTCAAGATTTTGACTTTTTTGACTCCACTTCACCTTCAGTTCCAGCGTCCTCTACATCTCCAGATGCTCCTCCTCAGTCATTCAGTATGGCCTTTCCTGCTACCTCAGCCACCCCTTTCACTCCACAACAGGTCTCTACTTCACCTGGAGGGTCCCACACCACTTCGGCTTCTCTCAGTTACAATCTGCAAGACCTTGCCTTGCTGGATCTGGGCAGTCCTAAAATGTGAGTAACTTACCTCGTATGAGGTAAAACTGGGGAGGGTATATGGATCAGCACCAATCTGTCCATATATGACACATGGATGCTGGACCACATTTTTCAAATAATTATGCATGCTTTGCTCTGTTCCAGTGTTTTTTGTTGTAATTGCAATGATTGGCCTTAGTGGGTGCCTTAACACAACATTTTAAAGGCACTCTGTTTAATGATAAGCCACTGTAAAATTCCTGACAGTTAGTATTACCGTGTCAAATTTTTATCATTATTAAAACCATGTTTGATTACCTCGATTTGAAAAAGTCTCAGTGAATATCATCCATCATCAACCGAAGTTAGCAGCAGTATCCCAAACGTAGGCACAGTTTGCAGTTTCATTAAGTGCTACAACCGCTTACTTCAAATGGCAGAGTCTTCCGCATGACTCCATTAGTTTTTGATACAATATAATCTGTAGATGACCCTGCAGCCACTTTGAGAGTAGTGATTTAAGCACTTTAATTAAGCAACATCGCTGATGGTACAATTCTTTTGGTGGATTTTTTTCAGAAAACAAAACACACATTTCAAAACATAATTGTACTTTGTGTTGTCTCAATTTAAATATTTTGTGTTTGTGTGTGTGTATAATTAATTACTTTGTGTTGACTAAATTTAATCAATTGGGTTTGTGTAATTTAGTAGTTTGTGTTTTCTCAGTTTAATTAATTTGTGACCATATATGGAGGACAAAAGTCCCCAGATTAGACTCCCCCCTCATATCAACCATAGATTTTAATTTTGTATTAGTTTAAGACCAAATGCCTTTGCACTCCACTAACGATAACTAAACCTGACTGCACAGGGTTTGTTGTGAATAGTATATACTATTTCTTTTACCCTGCTTCTATTATCTTGTTCTTATCATACTATAGGTTGTCAATGTTTATGTCGCTCATTATACGTTTAAACATTATGGGACCTGCGATGCTTTTGACAAACAAACTTGTATTATCCACACAGTACACCCCAGGGGATGGACAGCTTTCTGGTCAAGAGTGAGGATCTGCTGGCTCCTGCCACCATGTCTAACAGTGTCTGTGTCACCTCGACCACATCCACCTCACTGCTCCTAGGAGGGTCCACTCTTCCCGCTGCCAAGAGTCAGGCAGATGACAGCCCTCTGTTATGCTCTCTGTCCCCCATTCTCCCTCTGAGCCAGGCTAGCCCAGACAAGGGACAAGAGGTGTGCCTGGCCAATGTATTTGTCCCTTTGGATGCCATTAAGCCAAGTGAGTTGTGTGTGTGTGTCACAGTTTTCTAGACCTGCTGCAACTATGAATTTGTGTATAAGCCTTAATTTAATTACAATAACATTTTCAATAAAAAGATTTTCACAAGGTTGGAGGATTAGTGTTTAGCACTGTTGCCTCACAGCATTAGGGTTCCATGTCCAAACCCCACCAGCTGGCTGACTGGGGACCTTCTGTGTAGAGTGTGCATGTACTCCCTCTCAAGAGGGTTTTACCCAGGTTTTTTGGATCTCTCCTACACTTCTCTCCCAACTGTTAATGGGTGATTCTAATTCTTCCTGTAGGTGTGAGTGATCTATGTGTCTGCCCTGTGATGATTTGCCTTTGCTCAATGTCAGCTGGGATTGGCTTAGCCCCCGACCTCGACTGGGATAAGCAGTTCCAGATAATGGATGTATGCAGTAGCACTGGAGCAGGGCAGACATATTTTAGAGGACATTTAATCTCCTTTACCAAGACTCTAATAAAACAGAATAAAGCAGTCCAGTGCTAAGTATTTAAGTGTGATCTGATGTGACAAAAAACTATTTACATCCTCAAAAGCTGAACTTAGAATGCATTATTGGGATTTTGTATCATTTTCAACTGCAATGATTCTAGGATTTGGTCGCTATTTCGTTAACAGCAGCCTAAAGATAAACAAACAAAACCCTGAAAAGAGGATACTTAATAAAAAACTAAAGGGGAGAGTTAATGTAGGTCCAGAGTTAATTTCTCAGACAATAAGACCTTCCTCCTTATTTAAGAATAATCGGTGGTTGAAAAAAACTGAACTTTAGACATTGCTGCCACTTAGTGGTAACAGTGGCAAACTGGACCAAACTGGAAAAGACCGGGTGATATTTTTCCAATAATGCTTGTTAATAAACATTTTCATTGTGGTCTGCAAGTAATTCTCGCAAAAAGAAGAGCATTGATCAAATTTTGCCTCCAGTACAGAGCATATTGAGAATAATTGTAGGTGGTGTATTTAGGAAGACTCTGGACTAGGGCTGCAACTGACAACTATTTTTGTGGTGATTGGTGATGAATCTGCAGATAATTTACTCAAGATGACATCTACAAATTACTTGCTATGTACACAAATCAAAGATATTCAGTTTAATGTCATAGAAAAGTAAAGAAACCAAAAAATGTTAACATTTAAGAAGCTGGCATCAGAGAATTTGGATGTTTTTTCCTAAAACGATGACTAAAAATCGATTGATTTGTTGAAAAGTTGACAGCTAATTGATTAATCGAATAATTGTTGCAGCTCTACCCTAGACTTGTTATAATCTCTTCAGTCTGGCTAACCATATGTAAAGTGCTGGGAAGACTGCAAAACTACAATCTCTCATCAATCGCAGTTTGCTTTGTGTGCTATATTTTAGGTAAAGTGTGTCCTGTGACAGCATATGACAAAAACGGGATCCGTGTTCTGCTGCATTTTGCCACTGACTGTCCAGCAGGCAGACCTGATGTGCTGGTGATAGTGGCGTCCATGCTCAACACTGCCCCGCTGCCTGTCAGGAACATTGCTCTGCAGGCTGCTGTGCCCAAGGTAAAACCTACTGGGATTCTCCTCTCTAATACCACCGTTAATGCGTAGCAAGCCACACAGTGTGCATTTATATTCAAAATAATTCCCTTTGGCCGATGTTCAACTCAACTGAAATTGACATTTAAGTGGGTTGCCGCTTTTACTTAATGAACATGGATCTCTGTTCTGCCAATTCACCAGACGATGAAAGTGAGACTGCAGTCACCCTCGGGGACAGAGCTGGCTCCTTTTAACCCAATCCTTCCACCTGCTGCCATCAGTCAGGTCATGCTGCTTGCCAATCCTCTCAAGGTAAAGCTCAGCCTGGGGCTGTTTATTTTTCATAAATTAAAGAGTAATTTTCTGTATTTTTCAACCTCCCAATTAAAAAAAGAAATGTTCCCATTAGTCACTTACTGCTCAACACTTTAAAACACTTAAATCACACATCAGATCTTGATGAGATCTGCCAATCCTGGTGTTCTCTCTGGATGCCAATCGAGCTGCACGGTGCTTGGCTGTGAGTAAATGTCCCACTAGAGGAAGTCGGTCCCTCATGCCACCCTCATGAAGTCTGTTTCTGCATACCAGTAGCCTGCTGGAGGTCATTCTGTAGGGCTCTTGCAGTGCTCCTCCTGTTCCTGCTCACACAAAGAAGCAGATACCGTTCCTGCTGCTGGGTTGATGCCCTTCTACGGCCTTGTCCAGCTCTCCTTGTGTAACGGCCAGTCTCCTGGTATCTCCTCCATGCTTTTCAGACTGTGCAGGGAGACACAGCAAACTCTTGCGACTGCACGTATGGATTTGCATTCCTGGAGGAGCTGGACTACCTGTGAAGCAATTCCCTTATTCTTGCTTTTGTCTCTCCATTGCACCTGTTGTCACTTTTATTTGCACCAAAGCAGGTGAAACGGATTCACAATCACTTGTGCTTCCTAAATCCAAATATTGATATCCCTGAAGTTTAACTGAATTGATGTTATACTGTGACGATTACATGTTCACTTAATGTTTCTGAGCAGTAAATGGGGAAAATATAGTCCAGGATGAAAATAGCTAAATACCCTATAAGTAATTCAGTGTTTTTATCTATGTTTGAAGCTATACAGCACAGTATTACTTATTGCCAACCACAATGCTATGAGGATATAGTCATCACTGTCATTGACAATGCACTGGTTCTTGTGTGTTCCAGCATGCTAATGCAAACCTTCAAGCAGAGTGTGTGTTTGTGTTTTGCAGGATCAAGTTCGGATGAGATACAAACTGACATTCACGCTTGGAGAGCAGCCACACTCAGAAGTGGGGGAAGTAAATGAGTTTCCACCCGCTGACAGATGGGGAGCCCTATAGCCCTGCCTACAGAAACTACAAGGCAGGTCAAGAGAAAGGGCAATATTGGAAGACTTTTAGGGTAAATTAGAAGAATATATTATAGACTTTAATGGACCTTGAAGGAGTTTTTCTACTTTAGATGGCCCACTGAAGGATTCAGTGACATACATCCAACATAAACTTTACTGCAGAGGTAGTCAAATTGGGCAGTAAAAATGGTGTAATGTGGATGATGGTAATGTGGGAAAATCATCTGTAATGTTAAATATTGCTAACTTATTCAGGTTTTTACTATTACTATACACTTCCTCTCATTGTAATGTTCATATGCACTGTCCTTCCATGCCCAACAGTGTTAATTTTAAGAAAAAACACACGTTGAAGGAGATTGTGAAGCCTGGGTCATATGACAACGTATCATACACAGGTTTATAAGATATCTTATGAAACGTTATGCACAAATTTTCATGCATTATCCTACGAATGTCCAGCAACACAAGCAATCAGTGCACCTGTGCAAGCCTTGCAGTGCAGAACCTGTTTAGGCAACAAAACTACTTAGTTAGGTTTTGGAAAAAATCTGGGATTTGGGTTATGCATAAAAGTTTGTTTTGTATACCTATGTTATGTTAGTTAAGTACACAAGCACACTTATGTAACAAAAGTAAGTTCAAATACGTTAACGTTCACTTGTGCTTTCACATGGGACACAAACAGCGGTCTCCTGTGTGAAAGTCCTGTGTGTGTGTTTGACCCATCTATCCACCCCAACTTCCTCCCTATGTGGACTTTGTCAGCCTTTAATCTACATCCCTTGACTTCCTCCTTAGTGGAAGCACTACATATCCTGGTTCATGATTAGGTGGGTTATATACAAATCAAATAGTGCTGTTACTAAATAAAAGGATCTCAGCGATTGGCTCATCAAGAATTAGTTACTCTCAGTTGACTTCTTTCAATATTCTTCACAGTTACTACTGAATACTTTTACTCGTCTTCTTAGTTCTTCAATAACTCAGACTCTAATTATACTTTTGGGTCTTTCAGTATTTATTAACATGAATGTATTATTATTATTTTCATTTTGGGAGGAAGGTGTCATAACTGTTATTTTCCTGTTGTGGGAATTGACAGCTTTATCTTCACCTTCTGCATCCTCTTCTTATGATGAACATGTTCAGTATTGAAGTAAGATTGGCACAAATCAGTAGTGGGCTTTAATGTCACCAAATGTTCAGACAAACGGTTTATAACAGTATATTGTTACATTGTGTAGCAACAGTGTGGATTCTAATGGATAACATGCCCAGGCTGTGCAGTCTGCATATCATTTTGATAGAAAATTGTAATTCCTTCCAGATAAAAACAGCAGGCTTGTACCAGAGATATTAGCTCCTTTTGACTTGATAGGTGCAACATGAGCTATTAAAGGTGGGATCCATTGTACACATAAAGACGTTGTGCTTTAGGAAGTGCTGGCCTGCTGACAATGAATTAATCCCTGGAGACAGAAAGTAATATTGTTTGATGTTAATGAAATGCTGTGCATAGCTTTGCCCCTTGCTCATGTTCTTCGACCATGTTGTGGAAACTAAGCTAAGGGGGTAGGTTATTTGCCCTGGGTCAACTGTAAATGTTTAACTTATGTGGGAGTTTCCTAGATCAAATTAGGAAAATAGTTATTCGAGGAAATAATACTGTATATCAATAGTAAAACCTTGATGGTTACAGTAATTCAAAGCATTAGGCTCACAGCTTGTTCATCAAAAACTGTGACTTCTTTGTTTTTGTCTTTTTGGGGCTGTTAGATTCTCTACATATTTCTTGTGGAACTATTTATTCGTCTTTGATTGTCAAATGAACTTGTCATTGCATATTTTTGGAAAGCTATTTCTGTGCATGAAAAAAATAAAGAATGAGATGGATCTATTTGTAATACAATTTGCTTTTTCAGTGTCTAAGGACCAATATCCATGCAATAGCATATTAACCAAACCACTGCAGAGGTGTATTTTCATTTTCATATATTACAATTATATTCCGATTATTTACTCAAGTAAATGTAGCAATACCACAGTGTAAAAAAACAACTATTACAAGTAAAAGTCCTCTAATTTTCATCTAAACAGTTGTAACTAGAGCCTAGCTATCACAGAGGCTTATATGTAGTTGAGTAGAAGAATACATTATTACAAATACTCCAGTATGCCTACAAGTACCTCAGAGTACTTGCACTGACAGATATTTATGGTATCAACTTGCAGAGGCTAAAACATTTTATTCTCTGGGCGGTTTCATCCAGTGGAATTAAGCCTTTGTACGTTATATTTTAACAGCCCTAGCTGAGTATCCAAATTATTAATAATAAGAAAAGTATTGAAACAGCTGATATACTATAAGATCTTTCTTCTTAAACGTACTCATGTCATCATATAAGATTGTAATGTTCATTGAAAGGAAAAAGGACTGCCTTATTTATACAGTATATATATATACCTGTATATGGAGATCAAAATTAGAGAACAAAGTATTTATCATTGATTTATTCTGACTTTTTTTTTATTGTCCAGAATTTTATAGAATATCCGCTTTTGCTATACCACTGTTGTACTAGCATGTGTTTTTAAATAACTAAGGCACTTCAACAAAAAACTTTTTGTGAAAAAAACAGCAAAATCAGAGAACAGTAACCATTGTGTCAAAAGAGAAGCTTTAAACAATGTTTTCTTAGGGCTATATCATTAAAAAATGAATAGGAAGTCTAGAGGCCACAGCTTTGAATGACTTCAGCACATCTGCACCCACAGGACATCACTAGTTTCTCAAACTGCTCTGGTTTGATCTAGGTCCATTCTTCTTCAGTCTCTTCCACAGTTCGGTAACTGTAGTGGGTTTCTTAGACACTATGTTGCCAAGGATTTTCCAGAGATTCTCTATGGGGCTTAGGGAATCTGGGCGTGCCATTTCATTGTTTCAGTATTCTTAGCTTCAAATAACTGCTTAACCTGTTTTGCAGTGTGACAAGGGGCATTGTCTTGCATGAAAATTGAAGCTGATAGGGAGACAATTGCAGTGAAAGTATTGCATGTTGCTAAACGAGGTTCACATAAACATTTGCATTCACGCTGCCATGTAGCTGTACAAGAGGCCCAACTCGCCCCCCAAACCGTGACACGTCCTCCTCCAAATTAAACTGACTTTACACACTTTGGGTTCAGTCTTTCCCCAGTCCTACGACAGACATAATGTTCCCATCAGACCCCAGTAAACTGAACGTACTCTCATCACTGAAGTGCACTTTGGACCAGTTCTCCTCTGTCCACACAACATGCTCCTCAGCAAAGCCAAGTCCAGTCTTTTTATTCTTTCTGCTGATGAGAGGTTTGGTCACTGCAGAGTGGGCTTTCAGTCCAAATTGTCTTAAACGGCGAGACACTGTAGAGAGACAGATTATTGCCCTGTTCAGCACTGAACTGGCAAACAACTCCAGCTGCAGTGTTGAACCAATTCCCCATTGAGAGTCTTCACATAATCCTGTCCTCTCGTGCACTTGTTTTACATGGACGACCGGCCTTTTTGATGGACTCAAATGGATCTGTGTCCTCTTAAAGTTTATTCCCTAAAATCCCAGACTTGGAATGCCCAACCTCTCTCTGATGGCTGAGAGGGTCATCCCCTTGGCCTTCATCTGGACAACCTGCTGCCGCAGAGTTTCAGTCACCTTAGAGCTGGAGATAAATAGGGTGAGTCCAAAAAATAAAGTAAAATGTCACCAGGTGCCAGATTAACACCAATAACTGGGAGGTATCTGACAGTGTTCTCTAATTTTGCTCACAGCTTTTTTCACAAAATAAAGGTTTTTTGTTGAAGTGCCATGGTTATTTAAAAACATGCTAGTGCAGCAGTGGTATAGCCACAGTGGATACTCACAAATTATGAACAATTAAAAAGAACATAATTTCAGAATAAATCATAAATGAATACTACATACTACTCTAATTTTGATCTGGCGCAGCTGTGTGTGCGCACTAGCCCAGCCCACGCAAAGTGGCGCGCCAGAAGAGACTGCGCAGCCGCAGTATAACAGGCGCAGACACTGACGCAGTAGCAGCAGCAGCCATGGCAGACGAAAAACCCAAGGTGAGCAGCGGATTTTGTCAATTGTTTTTCTTTATGTGTTTGCCTAATCCGTGTGCAATAATAGCACAGAATACATTAAAAGCCACATGCGAGACATATTCGTCAACGGTTGCACAATAATAATAAAAAAAGCGAATGGCCCGAACCAGAGCTATCGCGTTAGCTAGCAGGCCAGGTTAGCATAATAAGCTAACACGGGTAATGTTCCTGCGACTCGGGCGGTTTGAAAGAAATTATAAATGCCGGTCTTTTAAAATACACTTAAACAATGCCTCTTAAATGCTACTGCCAGTGCGAACGATATGCGTGTAACATGTACGTAGCCATATGGTTATTGCATGTCCAGGAAACAACATAAAAAAGTGAGTAACGTTAGAGAGCAGTGTCCAACAGCCACGGGCCCAAATTAATTGTTCGAGTCCCCACCGTTAGCTAACTTGGTGGATCACACAAAAATCAATCCTGCTCATCATCATCGGCACACGTCAAAGTGCCTCGCGATAAGAGGGTTTAGTGTATTTCTCATCCTGACTAGGCCTATTTTAATGTTAGTTCTAACGTTAGGCCAATTTAAATCGACTTGCTTTAATGCTAATGCTAAATGCTACCGTTGAAGTTGTGATGCTGCTTTCTTCAGTGCTCAGTTACCACCCGATCGGTGCTCACCAGGTGGTGATGTCCGACACATATGACGGTGGTAAAAAACTAATTTACACACGTGATTTGTATAGTTTACACTGAAGTCATAACTCATTGATAGCATAAAGCAAGCTGATGATTTACATACTTGTATTTATAGTACCAAATCATAACAAAAGTTATCAGAAGACACTGTACATATAGAGGTCTAGACCCCACTCTGACTTATTCAGGATTTCCAGAGACCCAACAATTCATCCATAAGCAACAGCAAGTCACATTATCTTTAATAATAAAAATAATATCTATATGACTGACTGATGCAAGCAAAACAGAATTAACATCAGTTGTGTCTGACCTGGGCAGAAGGGGTTGCGTGTTTTGGCAGGGCAAGTGCACTACACATGCTGGATGCCACGTTTTTACCAAGCTTCTTTTTATTTCCTTGCGTCACTTATTGCAATCAACATAATTTTCTGAAAATCTGTTTGTCTCCCTTTCAGGAGGGAGTGAAGACGGAGAACAATGAGCACATCAACCTGAAGGTGGCAGGGCAGGATGGCTCTGTGGTGCAATTCAAGATTAAAAGGCACACTCCTCTCAGCAAACTGATGAAAGCTTATTGTGAACGACAGGTGAGACTGCTACACTATTACAACTCCTCAAAAGTCATCTACACAGGGGACACTTGTAACATTAAGGACATTAATTTAACAGAAAACAACTATTCTCTATGTAAAGTTATCATAGATTAATGGCGACCTGAGAAGAAAATGAAGTCACACTTCCTCTGTCTTTGTTGTAATCTACGCTTCTCTGTACTTTTTGGTGCATGCATGTTAGTGCATTTAAGTCCATCGGGTTTTACGGGACAGCAGTTACTGTGGAAAATGCTGTTTTCCTGACCCCGGTAGCAGCAAGACGGAAAAGTAGCTGATGGTGTGCCAATATGGTACAGC
This sequence comes from Echiichthys vipera, assembly GCF_963691815.1. Lineage (NCBI taxonomy): Eukaryota > Metazoa > Chordata > Actinopteri > Perciformes > Trachinidae > Echiichthys > Echiichthys vipera. Next base: position 15,457,147 of record NC_139827.1, read on the forward strand.
TGCATAAGTCCTTCCCTGGAGTGGCATGTTGCTCATTACAGTGGCATATACAGGCACATGTCGACCCCCCAGGCAGTTTATGGCACTCCTTACATCGACATGTGTGGCGGCCCCCACTTGTGTGTTTGTGTTTGAGAGGGAGGTTGACTATAGCATGCCATGTTTCTGCAAGTTATTACTATGTTTACACTACTCTGAACGCTTTGTCACTAACCTGCCTGTGGGTCGACTCGTGCATCACTGTGTTGTTCCACCCAGTCGGCTTTTTATTCCACACAATTTATTCAGAGCTTGTGCGCTTTTGTGACTACCTCCACTGCCGGCTTAAAAGTGCAACATCTCTATCCTCCCATATTTTTTTTTTGTACTTTTCATAACGACGGCAGAGTGGAATAAAAGTCCCCCGCCTTGAACTCTTGATGTCAGAGGGAAGAGCAATGTGTAGGCAATCCCGGCCCAGACTCTAAATGTTGTCTATAACTCCTTTTTAACTTCATTGATCATTTAAATTCATTCAGCTTAAACATGTAAAGTTCATGGTCTGTGCCTTAATGCCTAGGTCACAAGGGTGCCTCATATGTTAATTTTCAAAATTTTAAACATTTCTCGTTCCACAGGGGCTGTCAATGAGGCAAATACGATTTCGTTTTGACGGTCAGCCCATCAATGAAACAGACACACCCTCGCAGGTAAGGCTCCCTTCACTCTTGTTTAGCTTACTAACCTAACATTATTAGTACCTTTTTACACTTTGTCTGTTTTTATGTTGTGGGCTATTTATTAAAAAAAAAAATCAAGAAAACATGGAGTGTTACAATAGGATTTAAACAAGTTAAAGGTCAAAGGTTCTTCTGAAACCCAGATGATGTTATTCCTAATTGCAAAAATACATTTGAATAGAAGATGTGGTGCATTGCACAGGGGAACTATTTTACAGGTTAGATACATGACGCTAATAAGTCAGGAAACTGTTAACACTAGCAGCAGCCTCCAGTACGGTCGCAACGTGGCACAGTTGCTCCTGCTGGGCAGTGGAAGCTTGACTAGAAGCGCCAGAAACCAATAGAGCGTCATTGGCGCTTATCCCTTTTCTTGTAAAAGTGTCCTCCACTGCAAAAATCATTTATCTGCTTCACATGTCGTGGACCAGGGACTGCGCAGTTGGCGTCTCTGTTCATCTTTTCTCTCTATTCCCTTTTAAATTCATAATCTATACGCTTGTTCTGTAGAATAATTTAAACTATGAATGAATAAAAAATGAAATGTCCATGTTTAAAACTAACTTCCTGGTGAATGTTTCTGGATGCTTTTAGCTGACCTCGCTGGCATTGTCAACACCTCCTCAGTAGCTTCACATTAAAGACATATCACCACCCAATTGACATTTGAACTTTTTTTTCTTGCAGCTAGAAATGGAGGATGAAGATACGATTGATGTGTTCCAACAGCAAACCGGTGGCTCTTCTCTTTAAAGACTGTTTCCTACGAACATCCCTACCTCCCTTTTCATCTGTAAACATCTTTATTATGCCCAGTCTTCAAATGTTCATGACCAGTGTTGATACCATCCAGTGGAATACTTTTACTAAATGCCCAAAGGGAGCAGCACAGTTGATGTAGATAGATTTAATCACAATGTCATTCTTATGTTAACATGTCTGAACTGCGCAGTGTCGACAACTATGCTGCAGTGAGTCTGTGCTGAAGAAATTTAAACGCTTGCCATGATATTTCTTTTTCTTTTTTTTCCAGAGGTTTTAGATAAAACTTCGTGTTTTTTGTTTGTTTTTCTACTTATGTCTTTAAGGTTTTGATTTGAAATGGAATTTTGTTATTGTTCGGTAAGCCTGCATTTTAAATTCACATCTGTTGTTGTGAAAATGTATTATTGGAATAAATTGAGTTGTTTTTTTTCATGTGTCCCTTTTTTTTTGTGGTTCGTTTCATGGATACTTTAGTAGTCTAACCAGCAACCATTACTGTCTATCAGAGGCTAAAATCATCTGTAACAGGAAGTGTGCTAAATAACACTCCAAAAGTTAGGCTACATTTTGGCAAAAGAAAAACTGGCATGGCTGTCTTCATAGGGGTCTCTTGAGGTCACAGCCTTAGTGCCTGTTCAGTATCACTGTCATCCTGTGGAAGAATAATCTTGCTTACAACTTGGAGCCAGCCAGGAAGCTTCACCTACAGAAACTGTCAGTTTAGTCACTTAAATGACCCAGATGGGGAAACTTAATTTGCAGTTAGGTCAACAAGATATCAGACACACTACAAAAAGCATTACCGATTGAGTATTAAAAAGTTTTCTGTACATTCAATTTACAGAACACATGATATACACCAATCAATATCTAAAATTCTAATTTTGCATGTGCAAATTAGACGAATTGATGCATAGAAAATGAATAAGTGCTGCCATGGTAGTCAATCACTGTGTGCAAGTCATCCAAAGGATAAGCATAACATACAAATCTGAATATCCAACCTTTAAACTAAAGAAGCTTTCTAGAATATTATGTTTTTACTATTTTTATGTATTTTATGGTCAGTTTTCAGTGTTTTCACTAAATTCAACGAAAGTTATATCAGGACACTTTACAGAGTAGGTATAGACCACACTATGACTTATTTATGACTTACATAGACCCAACAATTCCCCCGTAGAGTACGGTGGTAACGGTGACCTTCCCTATAACAGGCAGGAACGTCGGAGAGGCCCAACTCTATGGAGGACAGTATACATTAAACGTTTGTAGCATCTTGATGAGCTCTGGCATTTTAAATGTACCTATTGTCCTATTGTATGTTGTCTGGCCCTGCACTTTTTAACTGCGCAACAAATTGACCTAAGGGTAGGCCATAATTAAAGTAACCTGAACCTGAAGTTAGGAGGTTTCATATGTTTCACAAACTTCTCATAAAGCTGTATGCAGACTGCATTTGAAGACTTGTTTTGAGTCTACAAAAGTGACAATGACTTATCAGATCGTTTTGGCGGAAAATTTACTTTTATAAGGCTGTATTTTGTCAGTTGTCTTCTGCATCTTGGTTTTGATGGCTTTATATTGGTCTTTTAATAGCACATCTGTCATCACTGTAGAAGGGAATGGCTTCTGTATGATCTTTGGGTTAAACTGCAGTTTAGCCCTAAGAGAGCAGGAACTAAAATTGGCCTCCTACTGCTTCACTAAATCTTTAGTATTAGTATTAGTTCTAGATTAAAATTATGAGCCCACGGGGGTTCAGATGCAGCATGTGACTAGATGTAAACTTTAATATATTTTAACTTATTTACAGAATATTACTATGAATAATAAAATGATGTCACCAATAGCAGGTTTGCTATATGTGCCAGGATCCAATCATAGAGGTAGCTGTTCACTTGTGGGCGGTACGTGGGCTGTATAAACGTCCTCTCCACAATGGTTTCTATAGCACGGTCGCACCCGCACTTCTGTATCAAACCCATGGATGTACTCAGGAGAAGCAGCCAGAAATAAGCAGAGAAAGACCGGAAATACACATTTTGCCTTCAAATTTCAATCCAAATAGTCACTTTTGTTGTAGAACGACGAGGGCATAAATATATCTAGATTCGATTTTTTTTTTATAATGATGTGAATTCCTTGAATATCAACAATTTTAGAATGTTTATCAAAAGTTGCTTTTTTTAGGGATATATCGTAAAGACCAAGGAAGACTGGAAAAGACTTAGAATCGTGGGAAAGTTTATTGAAGAGGAAGGCTGGTAAGAAGCTAGTGGATTTCTTTGGAGTAGATGGAGGAGACATTGGTCCCTCCCTGAAATTGCATATAGAAATTTTAACAAGAGAAAGGAAAATAAATAAATGAATTAATAAAAAATAAATAAACAAATTGAATAGTCATAATAGCAAAGAACCCGAACAAATGATTGTTATTTGATCTTTTGATTTTGTTCTAATCTACTTTTGGTTGTCAAGCCTAATATGATGATATTTGTGATGACATGGATGTTTTCGTCGTGTTTTGTGTTTGTTAGATGGAGTGCGATCCAGTGTTCAGTATGTGTTGTTTATGCTGTAACATTTAATTTGTAAAAAAAAATAATCTTATTTTATTTTGGAAATTTGACCGGAAGCTGTGTGTCTTCTTGGCCACTAACACTTGTCTCCTCAGACTGGAGGCAGGTTGATGATTGGGAACCACCGGCTAGGATAGACAATGATGAGGCGGTAAAAGTGTTGCTAATGAAAGTGTAATTCGTGTGTATTCCTGTCAGAATTATACATATTTTTACGACTTCTTTAACACAAAAATGACGACGACCACGACATATCAAGGGATGGAGCCCGGTTCTAAAAGCAGTTCCAGGTAAAAAAAAAAATGCGTCGTTCAGACCGTTACCCGTTAACGTTACCCGTTAGCCACCATGATGCCAACAAGTCCAGCATCCTCCAACCCGCTACATGGGTTAACCTAAAAATTGAGACGTTTTTGGTCTGACCTTTGCCCGTTTAGTGTTACAATATGCTTGAAACTAAGCATGGGGGCGAAGATGCTCGAAGAAGAAGGCTTGGTACCACACCTTCCCCTCCTCCGTTGAGATGGACCATTCCCATATTCCTTTAGCTAGCAAGATAGCACACATGTACCCTTCCTTTTGTAGAGCAGCTCTTAAGCTAGCAGCATGAACGGACGATAGGCGGCTCGGCACATAACGTTAGTGTTAACTGTAGGCCCTTTTTGTACATATATGTCGTCATTTTCGTGTTTATGTTTTGAAGATGTAATCATTCTGTCATGCTATAAGTTGGGTGGGGCCGCCAGTTGGATTTCAGATCAGTTATCGAGATGATCAGTGAAGTACAATAAGACATCCTCTATAGTCTGTCCTGCATATGGCCTCAGTGAGGCGAGAGAGCCATGTTACAGCTGGTACCTGACAATGACCCAGCCCACATGCAGCCTATTCTGCCCTACAAAGGCTAAGTGCAGTAACTACGAAATCACTTAGAATAGGTTTTCTGCACAATTTTGGGCCTGGAAGTATGGAGGTTAGGATTGGTTTGGACACAAATCATTAAATGGTAAATTAGTAAACGATAATCCATCATCAATGTGCCAAATATTAATTTCTTGGGACAGTAAATGCACTTTAAATCCATTTATTTTTGCTTAATTTGTATTGTTGTTACTGCACTTAGGCTTTGTAGGGCAGTTTATTCATTTTATCACAGATGCAGTGAAAGAAATCAACGTCCCACTGATATTCCAGTCATTTAAAACTGGACTGATTGGATATTTTTAAATTCACATTGTTTAAAAGATAGATTAAGTTTTCAGTGAGTTGGTTCTTGTGGTTAATTCCATCATAGCCACAGTAATATTGTGAGTAATGCAAAATAAGAAATACATTAGACCAATGTATTGACCACAGTGTGAAAGCAGATTTAGAGAAAGTGACATTATCAGTATTGATAAAACAGTGTAAACTGTACCAAAACCATGCGGAAGCCTATGCAGTTGCCAGTTTAAAAGAAAATAATAGAAATACTTTAATGATCCCAAGCTGGGAAATTGCAGAAAGACACACGTAGTTCAGAATAGTGCAGTCTAATCCAACAACCCTGAAATAAACCCTACCCTCCTATGTCTGACTCGTGTCTTTCCTTGCCACTTGAATTTGGCTGTCCAGACAATCCAAATATACTGACAACCTCTGATGAGTTGAAAAATCAGATAGGCAGTTTACATCGTCACATGTTTTCCAAAGGGTAGCACATTGCAAAATGATGTAAAATAAAATGGATTTTTGACCTTTATTGAAACAAGTGTGAATTTACCATGATTCCTCACTGATTAATTATGCACATACAACCACAGCAGTTATTTGTATTAACACATTTTAGAAAGGAGAGAAGACGCTCCAGTAAAATCAGCCATTATGATCCAGCTTAACGTAACAATGCTGACCATCTCTTTTTCCAGGGTGTTGCGCCCTCCTGGCGGTGCCTCCAACTTTTCACTTGGTCCAGATGAGGGGAAGCCTCCCGTCCGGAAAAACAAGATGGCCTCCAGTGTTTTTGCTGAGCCAGAGGACCCCTATGCTAATCGAAGGAACAATCCACCAGGTACTACCTCTTCCCCAGTGATGATTTTGACCTTATTAACATCAACAGTCAAATGCAGCCCGCTGTAGTTTTATAATGAACCAATAATATTTGTGCACTTCTCAATGAGTGGGGTCCTCCGCGCTGGGGGTCTGCCAGGGGGATTCAACTTGGTGCGTCAGGTATCTGTGTCAATGTTGCAAACCCACCTGAACCTTCTTGACCCAGAGAGCCCGTCTTCCTCTTGTATACCGTGCTTTGTGGCTGTAATTTTTTTTTTTTTTACAATCCTTTTTTATACTGTCAGCATCTAAAGCAACGTCTTAAATCACTCGTGCAGCATGATCTACACATCTGCTTCCCATTAAGAATAGAATAAAAAGAATAGTCATACTTTATTGATCCCGGGAGAAAATTTAGTTTGTTACAATTACTCTGTTCTTGAATAGAAAATATATAAAGAAATGTATAAAGGGATTATAACAATAAACAATAACATTGAATAATGAATAGAATAGGTGCATGTGCATTTAGCTGCAGAAAATCAACTTGTAAATGTAAATCAGAGCAAGAAATAGGTACTGTGAATAAATAAAGATAAAATATGTGCAATTTTGTTACTAGAATAAGTAGCAGAAGAAAATATGTGGAATAAATAATTATGTATAAAGCAGCTGACTGGGGTGAAATAAGTCCAGGGGCCGGTCTATTGACTCAGTGTCTGACACTCTGAGGGAGGCGTTGGACAGTTTGGCCACAGGCAGGACTGACTTTCTGTGGTGTACTTTAGTCTAGCACTGAGTTGGTGGAAGACATTCTCCAGGACGACTCATAATTTGGACAGCGTCCTCCTCGCCGACATGGCTCTAGAGAGTCCAGCTGATACTGAATCCGTAACCGCGTCCACAAGTCCTGTGTTGCAGTTCCGTCTTCTATGTCGTGGTCTCGAATGCAGCATTATGTCCTTCACAGAGACATGGCTGCTCGGCCGTATTACGTATGCAAACATGCATTCATTTATAAAATGAATCGTCATCAGTTTTCTTAAGTGCTCTTAAAGTGTTTTTGTAGTTAATTTTATGATAATTCAAGAAATATACCACAAGCACCATATCTAAATATACTGTATAGCTTAGTTAAAAACTAGGGCACCAGCTGCACCTACTGGCATCTATCTGGTTATTCTTATTGTAAACAAATATTCATTCAGAAATGTCAAACAGATAAACTGTATTTACATATAATCTGATACATCATGTCAGTATACATGTAGGAATGAAAAAGCAGACATGTACAAAAGAAAAATTTTGTATCATATGTATCATACAGTTGCCTTATTGTATTGGTGTGGATTGGTACAATAGAAATGTACATGTTCCAAGATTCTGATGAATGATCAATACGACAATTCACCATGACATCACAACAATAATATACGTTCTTCCGGGTGGCAAAAGCCGAAGCATTCTCCAATGGCACCAATAGTAAACAAACCCTTCCGACTGAGAAAAAAGAGTAGGCTTGAATTACTGGGTGATCTGCACCAAGTGGAAGTAGAATTTATTTACATAGTGCTAAGAATCTACAAGGGAAATTTCATATTTGTACATGGGCATTTACATGTTAAATTAGAAAATTAAAGTAATGTTGATGAGAGAAAGCAGGGAGAACGTTTGGGCGACGCTCAGCCTGAGCGGGTCAGGTAGTGGTTTATGTTAAAAATGTAAATTAAGAAGACTTTACGGTATATTTTGGAACTGTTAAAGCGTGTCGTTTAGTATGTTCCCAGATGTTTTGACAACATTGATGTTAATTTGGACGGTCAGCAGCTCCCAGTGTTTACGACGAGTAGATTGGGGTGTCTAACTAGGGCCGAGAGCAGCATAAGGCTAATTCATGGGTGTTAGGGTCCTTTTGAGCACTCTTGTAAACACAAAGATAAATCAGGCCGTAAAAACGATAATGGTTACAAAGATAAGAAGTTAGACATTAGTTTTACACCATTAAATTAACTCAAAACATTACACCATCATTTATATTTGTAGGTTAAACAGAAAATTTGATAGAATTTAGCCAAAAACTGTCTGACTGGTGACACAGATCTGTTATCTGTGAGAAAATGTCTCCACAAACATGATGATGGAGGTTTTGGTTCCCAGTCTGCCCCGTTAGAAGAGGCCACTCCTTATCCAGGCAGTCTTGCAGTCTTCTCTGTAGCACTAGTACTTTTACGAGGTCCACTTGCTATAACCTCCTCACCCTCAGGTCCCGCTGGATAAATTCAGTATTTTTGAAGGAAATCGATAAAAAAAAAGTACCCCTTTTGCTGTATATCAGGCGTTGCAACCCCCCACACAACACATTTTAAGTTTTAACTCTGTAACACTGTTTACAGTAGCAGCTGGATTGCTTCAGATCAGTGGAAGCTGCTTGCGTTCTGCCATCCGGAAGTATCATGACGCCTGTTGTTTAGAAACATTCTGAAATGCCTTATATCAGAAAAGCTTTGAAAAATATTGGGGGTGTGAATTTCCCCAGACACGCATCTATCTATCAAAATAAAGATATGTTGTAGACCATTAGTTATCCCATTCACATTCTAACTGATAGCATTTCTAAGTAGCTTTACTTATTCTGTTTTTACTTATTATTGTTTTGTTAACATATGTAATCACAATAAGGCTTGTTGTGTATAAGGGGATTTAAAACAAATCTAAAACGGTACAAGATTTGCTTACACAGAAGGACCTGACTGCATATTTTATTAGACAACAGAGTTATTGTCTGAATGACATTTAGTATGAAAGTGAAACTTTCAAAACCAGCAAATGTAGGACCAATTTGCATATGAAGAAAAGTCTGGCATAATGTGGGTGACAAGGTCAGGCCATTACCTCACCCAACTGGAATTGTCAGGGTTCCGATCAGAAGACGTTCATTTCCCCTTGTCACCTTCCTGTTCCTATGTTTTGACTGACACACAAGATCCCCAGTTGCATTTAAATGGTTTCTGGGAAATTTCGCACCCCGTGATCAGCCTGACGTGATGCTCTGGCATTTGATTTTAATATTTGAAAGGAATGTGAGTGTTCTCTGAGTATGAAGATTATAGACAATCATAACAACTGTTTTTCCTGATGCTGATGTGTCATGTTTATTTGAGATGCTGTTTCATGATCCCCCACTGATTTTGCCTTTCAACAATCCCTATGGTTAGACATGCTAGTATTGCTAAGGAATGGCAAAATATCAAGTTAATAGCTGGGATTTGAGAATGCAGTGATATCACAAAAAAGGTCATGTTAACATCAGCTGTAAAAAAAAATCCCCTCCAATGGCGATTCCAAAGTAAGACATGTAAGACAAAATACTCAGCCCTCTATCTATGGAAAAATGCAAAGTTCAGCCAAAGCTAATGTGAGGGTTCAGCAGTCTGAGTTTGTCAAATTAAGTGAGGATCACACAGTAACACAAGTAGAAAGCATTTGTACTATAAAGTAGGGCTGTAGCGATACACTAAGCTCACGATACGATACACGATATTCAGCTCACGGTACAATATATATCAAGACATTCAGCCAACAGTACGATTCGATGCACTTACATAATTTTCTGAAAGATTTTAAAGGGACAGTGTGATTTTGGTGACTTGTGAGTGTTCCATTGACTGGGATTGATTTGAATAACAACTGAAAGAATCAATTACACAATATATGGCTCTGACTGGACAGCAGAGATGTTAACAAGTCACTTTTTGCAAGGTTGAGTCTCAAGTCTCCAAGGGAAGCAGCAAGTCCTAGTTAAGTCTCTTATGGTAATGCTTAATAAACAATAAACTAGAGTTGAAGTGCAACTAATGACACCTTATAATCTAGTGTAAATAAAGAAAGTCTTCTGCTCCCATTACATGGAGCTGGTTACAGACACACCTGAAACACCAGGTCCTGCTCTCATTGCAGGATTTTAAGACATTTTAATAACTTGGAGGCAGACACATCTGGCTGTACATATTCTGCATGATATATTTATGATTATGCTCGATTTTGATGTATAATTGCTTTTTTTGTTTTTAATGTCAGAGAGCTCTTCCTGTTAAATAACTAAAAAATCCCCCAGCCTCTCAAACACAGTGTGATGGATAATGCTAATAAAGCAGTAACATTATCGTTATGTGGTCAACAATAAACCTGGAACGTTAACTTGCCTTTAGCTGAAATTAATAATTAACGACTATTTCTCCCGGTTTAACGGCGTTAGCCAGCAGATGGAGGCAGCACCGGCAAGAAAAAACTTTTCAAAAATATGTAATTTAATGAACACCAATCCGAAAAACTAATCTCTCACAAAGCTAACATTAGTAACAAGCTAACGTTGATAGTTTATGCAGCTGAGCTTGACACAGACGTTGCATTCTGTGATTCTTTTGTTTCGGCTGTGCCTGAAGTTATTAGAGCCAAATGATGCGATGTGACAGTAAACTGCAGCAGTAAACCGGGCAGCAGCAGGTGACAAGCTCTCCGTGTCATCTGCGGAGTGTGGCCGCTCGCGCATCTCTGTGGGAGAGAAGGACTTTGCGCTCCTGATGTTAATGCTCCAAAAAGGACATAGTCTCAAATCTTGAGTCCCCATCTCTGCTGGACAGACAGCTAGAAATGCTCTACAGCGACACTAGCTCTTCCTGCAAAGCGAACGGGGGAGAAAATGGGCAGCAAGTAGAGTGCCAGGGGGATTTGAATGGGAGTTAATGTATCGATACTTGCGGCCAAAAAATGGATTTCTGTTGAAACAAAATATCGATTTATATCGCAGAATCGATACAATCCTACAGCCCTACTAAAAAAGACCGTAAGTGAGTGAAGAAACCCACTTCATTTGAACAACTTGTTTAGCTAACTGTCAGTTTAGCTACATTTATTTGGAAGAGAAAATGCAATGTTGTGCATTCATATCGTCTCTATATAAAAACGGCCTATATATCTAAGCCATCGTGTCTCCTTGTTCTTTCCAGGTGGGAAGCCTACAGGTGTGCTTTGTGGCGAGTCGTCAGCCCCTTTGAGGAGAGGAGGGAACCAGAACAACTCTGCAGACGGCCCCGCCATAGTAAGATCATGCATCACATCATGAGTTGTGCTGTGAAAAAATGAAGTGAAAGCTGACGGCAGGTTCATATAGGGAAGAAAAGGAAGTTTAAATGATTTGAATTGTCTATTTGTTTTCTCTTTATATTTCATCATTGTCTTACAAAGGTAGCTTGTGTATAAATAGAACAGCAACTTTACCAAATAGCATTTAAGTCATAGCTAATAATATTTCATCATTGAGTGCATGTGCGTCAAGACTGATGACGCAGTTCAGAATTGCTTGTTTTTAGTCATTGAAGGCTGATGAAATACTTACCACTTTTTTTGGCTTGTTTTTAATAGGATGGAGAATATTCTGTACGCGATTATGGTAAGCACACGTTTTTTTCTGGTCATATCAACACGTTCTACAATTGATTAAGCAATCTCTAAACTATAGTCTAATATAAACTATCTAAAAAAAAATTACGAAGAACATATTTGTAATTTGTCATCAAAAATATAACATAACTTCCAGCATATATAAATGTGCATGAGCACATGAATTATATGTACCTGTATACATACATACACAAGCCTATGCATACATTAATTCACAGGTATACATACATACCCACATTTTCTTCACAATGGAAAAATATTCTTTTAAAATATTCTTACAATACCTTCTATAATGCCCGCACAATGTTGAAGGTTTAAGTTATTGTTAAGTACATTGATGCTAGCCAATTTTATGTAACACCAAAATCTAACAAAATCAAGATTAATGTGCTTATGGGCAATCTCTATGTTTAAAATATAGCCTACCATCATATACAAACTCTTATCTAAGAATGTTATATTACCACCTAAAATTCTTTGTATTTTTTTTTTTTATAGACAATAGTTCTTTGATCTCAGAAGACAAAAGTAGTTTCTCATTTCAAGCCAGTAACCAGCCACTTTGCTGTCTGAAATTATAACTGGCAGATTTGGTCAACCCTAGGTAGCGTTGGATCCATGAGTTGGTTTAAAACACTGTCTCAAGCTGACTTGTTTAAAACGAGAATCTTGTGAATGGGTCTGGGTATAGGTATTATTTAGGTATCGACCAAAATAACCCAGGACCAAGTAGTATCAAAACTTCCAGTATCAAAAGTTTCCTGCATTCTATACTTTTTATACCCAGATCTAGAAAAAAAATTACTAGTTGTATGCTTGCAGCCACTCACCAGAAGCGTTCTTCAATTTATCCAACATGTGATTGGCCCAATAGCACAGCAGCTCCACCCCAACAGCCTGTGTTGTGGTGAAGTCAATTTGAGTTGGCAATTCAGCTAACCGAGATGCTTCCATTCACATGATGGATCGAATGAAATTGGAAATAAAAGGCATTAAATGAAGTACTGCATTGGTATTGGTATTACTTTTAGAGTACTGGTATTGGTACTGGTATTGGTATCCTAATTTTTTTTTTGCCCTAAATCCCCGTCATTTGGCCACGTAGATGAGTCCCCTCAGGGCAAAGTCTGCAATTAAGAAAACAGTCTGGTTGAACCTGGCAAGCTTGCGATGGGTGTGACAAAAGGATTGTGACTATTCCCTTGGTAATGTTCCCAAATGTAACGGATGGTCATGTGCCTCCCTGCCTGTATTCAGAAAACAGTGCTCCTGAGCCTGAAGCAGTCCCAGAGCCGAAGGAGGAGGCCCCTCCAGCTGACGACCCCGCTGCAGGAGGTCGCAGGAATCCCCCTGGCGGAAAGTCCAGCCTCATTCTTGGTTGAATCCAAGGACCCCTCCCTAAATCCACACCTCTGAACTCATCTTTTTTTTAATTTATATATTTTGAAGAAGGAACCCCAGCCCATTTGTCTGTACCGCAGGAATCCGATCTGATGTCCAAAAGACACCGGTTTCCTCCACATCCCCAAGTGCATTGTTTTGATACCTCTTTTTTGAAAACTGTTTTGTACTGTTTTTATTGTTTGTTTGTTTTGACAGAAGCACTTTATGTATTTCTATGTATATGTTTCAAAGTCTGCCTTTGCCCTTGTAACGCATCAGACCTGCCAGACAGGGTGCAAGGATCACATTTCTCATATCAACAAGAGATGAATTTATTTCCCCCTACATTGATTGCGATAGCAAAAGCTGGGCCTGATTATATAAGCAGTTTCCAGAACACAAGCAAATAAAAAAAGCTTTCCACTTTTGCACTGTGTTCAGGTTTGACCCATCTTGCATGCACGTCTGGTCTGTAATGTATGAATGTGAGAAGAAACATAACTGTGAAGATTTTTTAAATTTTATTTACCCTGTTTGTTAGTTGTTGTTTTTTTTTTGTGGAATAATTGTTGTACTGTTGTTGCATGAAGTTGGAATCTTTCTACTGGTTATACTATTATCCACTTAAGCCACACACAGAATTAGTGTCATTGTGATCTGAAGGATACAAACATTTGTCTTCAGATTAGTAATATAGGTCCCATGCCAGGTTACAGAATTGGAATAAGCCTTTTTTATATTGCAGTCACTTACTTTGGATTATTGTAACCCCAGTGCTGGTTTTGAGTGCCCCATGTTTTTATAGGTAAAATTTACTATAGAATAAAGTGTGCCTGTTTGTTAGTTAGGCTACAACATCAAATACGAGTCGGGTTTTCCCAACCAGTATCAACAAGACCTAGTTTTTCCATTGTGAGTTAATGGAATGTTGTTGGTCCTGAAGTGTTTCTGGTAAACCCATCCTAGATTTGACAAGTGACCTTATGACAGCTCAGCCTTTTTTCTATGTTTTATCCCCCTTATACATTTTTTTTTTAATCATTCTATTCACTGGAAATGTATGTATTTTTGTACATTTCGTTGTCACATTATTTAAACCAAAATTCAAACACTCCCCTGCTTCTGTCTTGTTGAGTCACGTGTGTGACTGCTGTGTCAGCCAGCCGTCATGCAAGACGATCTACATTTCAGGTACATGAAATGTAATTCCTGTGGTGTCTTTTGTGTCTGTTATGATGCAAGATATGTCTGTTTGCATCCTATACCAATTCCTGTTGCTGGATGTAAGTCACTGCAGAAATTTGAAATCAAGAAATGGCACAAGTGGAAATGAACATTAAAAATACATTTTGACCTTGGGTTGCATTTGCTGTGTGCAGTATCTGACTTGACTACACTTTAGCAGTGATGATTATTCCACTTCCAGTTCAAGGGGGCAACACTGTCCTAGAAACACAAATAGGACATTTTACACTCAAAAAGACTAGCTTAGGAAGATACCCTCTTGATGTATCTGACTCAGACTGCTGAAGCATCATATTGGTTCTCCCCCCTCAGATAAATGTTTGAATACATTTTTTGCACAAGACCGGGTCTCATTACATTGAATACGCACTAAGACTGGACTGGTTTAAATGACCATATGGACACCTGGCTATAACAATGTATAATGGTAAGTCTTTGCAGTAAGAGAAAAGTGGGTAAATGTGATTTACAAAAAAAGCGTGTTTATTAATTCCCTTACTCATTACAGTAAGTTTATTCAGCATTGAGGTCACTGCTGCACCTGCAGAGACGCGTACGTGCTACTGTGTTATATCGGACTGTCAATGTTTGAATAGCAAATCCCGTAGCATCTCCTTTAAGACTCATTCCGAAAGTGAAAGTAAAGTAGAGTCAGAGGGAACAGCAGACAGGGAACTCGATGTTGACTCACCAGTTAAACGATTGTTCCCCCACAGAGAGACGACACCTTGTCGAGGAGCGTGTACGGTGAGCCTTTACATGACATTGTTGTTGCGTTTCATGCCATATATAGGAAGGCTACTATTGCGACATACGGGTTGTGTTACTTACGTTAAATGAGTGAAGTGGCAAGACACACGGTGACCTACATATATTTAATTATAGTTTCATGAAGCCGATATGTCTCGCTTACCTATTTTAAGTGACTGAAATGACAGTAGAAGTATGCATATAACTATGGGTGATTTTTTTTTTGTAGTCACTGGTGGTTACTTTTACTGTCTATTCAAACGCCCTCGAGCCCAACCTTGCTCCACATAGGTAGGCTGTTATAGCTCCATGGTGTCGAGCTCACCTGTTGTTTTGACTAACTAACTCAAATCCGAAGAAAATCTTGAGGTGGCGGCGATGTGGATTTTTGACAGTGCTTCCTCTTTTGGGACAAAGATGAAAGACTAAAGCGGAACACAATCTGAAGTGGATACACAGAGAAAACCCCCACGCTGCAAAGTGTTCAGTAGCGTAGACACGGACGCGATTATAGCCAAAGTGTAATTATCCGAATGGCTGCATTGTTTGCACAGGGTTGTAGAAGCGTGATTCGTTGAACGGAGCGCAGAGTTTGCTGACACTTAAATGTTTATTTCTGCTTGTATAATGATTTCCACCTAAAAGACACAATAACATTCAACAAGATATGCCTATCTCGAGCCAGAGGGTCTGTTAGTCCTGAAATAATAACCACAGTTAGTGCTGATGCTGAGACTTTTTTTAAAACCCTCAGTTTGCCATGTAACTACTGTAATGATGATGTGAAAGAAAAGTTTAGTTAGCGTGTCAGGCTTGCATGCAGACTCCACATGCAACATTAAACCAGAACCCAATGCTGTTGATATGTGATGACAGTGGAGGACAAAAAAAAAAATCACACAATGAAGATGTTATATTTTTCTCCCCTAATACTTGGGATAGTCAGTCTAAACATTTAGGATAATATGTTTGTTTCTTCTACAGTTAGACATAGAATACAGATCAATACATTGGCCGGTCGATGTTATCAGCCGGTATTTGCATTTTTTACATGTCTCAGCATTGGCCGATGCAGGTTGCTGTGTTCGCCGATAGTTTTTTCCCTGCATTATTTACAGAAGGGCGTCCACAGGCAGCTCCGTGTTACTGGAGACACCCTTTTTTTAAGTTCAATAGGCTTTCATCATTGTTATTAATTATTGGGGTCTAACCACAGGGGCATGTCCAGACCTTTTGACTGGGATGGCAAATAGTTTGTGCACACACACACACACACACACACACACACACACACACACACACACACACACACACACACACACACACATTGAAATAACATTAAACTCCTAATGTTCCAACTGGCCCCTGGCTGGACCGCCAGCAGGGTCTACTCACATTTGGCCCAGATGATCTGAACTGTACTTTAACGTGATTGGTGTACACTTACACTATTCAAGCAATCCGGGCCATAGCACGGTTGCCTTTGACGTATACTGTACATCATCCCCCCTCAGAGTTTTTGTTTTGTCCAACTGTTTTTGTATATTTTGTCTGACCAAACCTGCAGTAAACACTCCACCTCTGCATCAGACCACCGCGAACCCTTCAACGGCATCTTTATAAATGTCCATCGTAGGGAACAGTAGATAGTCCCAGGACTGCCATCAATGCTCCTACACACATGTGCAATTGTGCTTTACTAAAGCCCTGCGCTCTCAACCGCCCCCGTTGGAGGAATTTTATGAGATATTTTATAACTTCGAATATAAAAAGTGCGCAGAAGGGGGAGATGGTAGGGGGTCTGTGCTGGAGGAACTGCGGAGATCAGCTGGCAGAGCATTTCCATATATTCTGGCGGTGACACGGCAATACAGGAGGTTTTTGGCGTTGGAATTGACTGCTCCTTTCTTACAATCTATCTGGGAAATATTGCAGCTTATCTATCAGTGCAAGACAGTATCTGTTCGCAAGAAAGCTGTTATACGAAAGTGGCGGAGGGCAGTTCCTCCATCGATGGCTGAATGGATAGATATTGTGAATACAATACAGAATATGGAGAGAATGACCCTCTCACTAAATCTCCAGATGGATACATTTTTGCAGTACTGGGGAAAATGGAATGTGTTTGTGACCTCCCGAGCTGTTGTTTAAGCCAGTATTATATGATATCCAACATGGATTTCCAGCAGTGTTATGACAGAGTGAATGTATAGGCGACCAACGGTTTACTTCAACATGTTCGATTGTATACTTTGATATTTCCATAAAAATAAAGTATTACAAAAAAAAAAGTTGTTCCCACATTGGTCAAACGAACTAGACTTTTGTCGTGATTCGTGCTTGGGCACAGTACGAACAGTAAGTGTGAGTAGACTCTCAGAGCCTGTAGTGGGCTCAGTTGTAAATCTAGAGTGAAGATGTTTATTTAATGCCCTAGGTCTCTAGTTTGTGGTTGTAATGTTTCATGAGGCTGTGATTATCCTTGAGGTCACAACAGCTCGTTTTATTCAGTGATTTTTTGCTCACTGTAATGAAATGGCTGCTATGGGGACTAACATCATCACACATGAATACATTTTACCAAGGCTAAATGTTTATGTCAAGCCTGATGTCTTCACTCACATGGCAAGGTATACGGTTTATTCATTCAACAGTAGTATCGGATCGGTATCGGATTGGACTGGAATAAACTGGGTCGGTGCATCCAAGTACCAGCTATAGCTTACCCTGAATATGTTTGAATTTCAAATTGCATAGGAGTGCATAGACATCTCCTCCTACAGTAGAAGAATGTGACAACACCCAATTTGCACAGATACAAGTCACTATACTGTAGTGTTAATCAGTGTCAGACATTTTAGGACAGAAAAAGAAGAAAAACTGTTTTTGAGTAGAGGGTTATTTAAAGCATCTTGCTCTTAAGGAAGAGTGCTAGAACATTTGTACTCAGGCACAGATTTTCTTTCAACATATTAAGCAGGGTCCACCCCCAGACAATTTGAGTGTCAAACACTTAATATCCTACACTCAGGTGCCTTTTTATTCACCAGTTTGTGGTGTAAATGTTTTTATTTATGTAAGGGAAAATTGAAAATATAAAAAACTAATGATATGACTCAAACCAACCGATTCTATTATGACTCTCAAGAAGTGTACAGAGGCCAGGCCACCTGGGCCATATTTTCTGTATTCTTTTGGAGAAAAGGATTATGATAGAGCACATTGCAGGTGACCACTGAGTTTAAAACAAAATGAATGGTGTTAACCATTATGTAGTGTAGCCTGTCCCACATAACGGTGTATCCACCACTCTAGGGTTGGATTGTCTTGGACGTTCAAGCAGGATGTGCTCTATATGTCCTGTGTTGCAATCAATCAGAAATTTCTGGCATGGCTGTGTTGGGAGTGCAGATGTTTCTCCACTGTGTCAAAGGGATTCAGAAAGGCATCCGCCACCACACAGCTGCAGCTTAATTATCCTACTGGGCGGGAAAAGCACTTGCGTGTAATATAAACTTGTATTGTGCTTCTTTCACCTTGTGACCAATTTTCGATTCAGACTACGGCCAGTATATGACTTTCATACACAAGCTGCGGGGGGGGGGGATGTCTCCCTTTGTGTTGGTGTAAAAGATGCCAGATCATGGCTTGTTTTCTGTTTCGTTATGAACTGAATCAAGGTTAAGGCAGCGGGGCTCAAAACACAAGTAATGGTATTTACAAAAAGGCAGTGGAAAGTAGCAACAAGTACACCATGGAGGCTGCATGGATAAAATGGATTAGACAGGGATGCAAAAATGCCCCAAGATAGGGCTGGGCAATATAGCCATATTTTATCAATATCATGATATGAGACTAGCTATCGTCTTACATTTTTGATATTGTATAGTGCACCGCAATGCAAGGCCATGGTGTGTAACTGATAGAGACAGCAGTAGACAGGCACCTGTGTTCTGAGAGATAAAATAGCTGTGCTTGTCAATAGAGTGTGGTGGCTTTGAATAAAGCATAGACAAAGTAATGCTGTTTTCCCCCTCAGACTTAGAGTGATATCGAATTATGCAAGGGAATTCAATGCCATAGCCGTCATATGTGGTTATTCTAGCACAACTTTGACCCGTTTTATAATTGATTTGAGCTACTGTTATATAATTATTTTTAAAAAGATAGAATATAAAATCACAGTGAATCTAAAGCTTTTTATGTTTTGAAAGAAACTATTTCACCTTAGTTTAGAATAGACCAACTCATTATAGCTGGATGATGATCAGCTACAAAATGTTCTTGGTGCATTCACTTATTTGTGTCATTGGTCAAATACGTGCTTTCCAACAAACTATGCAACAAATCAATCATCAGTTATCATTGTGTAATTATATGCAACCATAATAATATTGCTAGGGTGGGAAATTAATGTTGTGAAAACTGTTTGAGTGTTTCCCATAATGTTTATCCAAGGTGGTCTGTAATACTGTTGAGCCATGCTGTGTAAAATGTGACTTCTCCTCTGGAAGTTAATGTTTTATTTAAGATGGCTTATTTGATTGTTTTGTATGATGTTAGTGGAGGTGGTCTTTGTTTTAGTCAGGCTATGTTATAACAATGCTGGAGGCTTTGTGGTGTACAGTTCTTCACCATTTTTCAAAGGGTCTGAAGCGCTGTCCTCACCTGTGGTGGTTTGATATTTTCTTTTATATCGTCATGAAATGTGGCAGTGCACTTTTTCTGGCAAGATTGATCACGTGCTCCAATTAGGTCAAGTGTGTGTGACTCACAGCAAACTTTTCTGTGTCCTGTTTTCATCACTTTCAATGCTGAAGGTAAACAAGTCACAAGTCACGTGAACCTCTTTTATCCATATTTCCTTTCTTTTTTTCTTTTTTTACTTGTATTGTACTTCAGCAAGAAGGCATTTTTAACTGCACAAAAAAGAAATCTGATATTGTTAGAAAAAAAAGGCAAACGAAAAGGTTATTTTGCGATTCTTATTGGCATCAGTCACAACACAACAGTTGAAGGCCTTGCCTGCTGACTAACTCCACATAAAGTTATATGAGGGCGGCAATAATAGGCTCCATCTACAGAGTAGACATACATTGTAAAACCACCATTACGCACACTAGATCCTTATAAGTATGTGAGAATAGAAAAGTATTATTGGGTAGTTGCAAGTTTTTATTTGTTTTTAAGGGAGCACTCACTTGCCATTCGTACCGTGCCCAAACAGGAATGACTGCTTCAGTCTAGTACAACTGTTCCGTGCCTAGGCACAGCACGCTTCCAAGCTGAAGCCCGGTCAAAAGAGGTGGGCTTTAGTAAAGCACGAATGCACATGTACGAGCATGAGCACTGACAGCGGTCGTGAGACTATTTATATACAACTGTTCCCTGCGATGGACATTATAAAGATGCAGCCAAAGGATTCTGGCTGGTCTGATGCTGAGGTGCAGTGTTTACTGCAGATTTGGTCAGATGAAAATATTCAAAAACAGTTGGACAACCCAAAAAACTCAGACTCAGGACATCTATAAGCAAGAAGCAATTGAGCTGAGGCTCGGCTCATTTATAAGAAATGTGAGTGCAAGCAGGCCTTGGCCGTGGGAAGTGTGTGTGTGTGTGTGTGGGGGGGGGGGGGGGGGGGGCAATCACGCATGACACGGATCATATGGGCCAAGTGTGAGTGCGTCCTAAGATTTTTTTATTTTTTATTCTCAGAAATAGATTCTCTGAGTTAAAAACATGTGTATGTGTTTCTTTTGTAATTATAGGTAAATGAACATGGCCTCAATGGGTTTCCTCCTTATTTTAACCATCATCTGCATCACCATAGAAAATGCAAAAACAGGTAAAGCCTATCATAATCTGAAAATTTAACTATAAAATGCTGCTTGCTAATTAAGTCACTTTTCATACCCAAAAACTAAAATGCTATTTTCTTCCACAGCATTTGTAACGGTGGAATGCAAGGCTGAAAAGTTGGGGCAGTATGGCCAGCAGTCACTGCTGGAGTGTGTCGTCAAAACCACACAAGCAGACATAGAAATCCGGGTGGTCACTTGGAAGAAAGATGGAGTTGAGGATCCCTATCTGGTTTTTTACAAAGGGGATATTCGACTGCAGCAAGGCTGTTCATTTGCTGAGCCCTCCTGGAATGTCAAAAACATGAATGTATCCCTGCTCATCGCCAACACTGCAGTAGATCATGAGGGAGTTTATACATGTACGGTGTTGACTGACAGGGGCCGTGCCTCCCGCATGACCAGCCTTAAGGTCACAGGTGAGAGCCTTCAACTGTGGATGACCACTGAAACATTTTGAGTCTAGAATGTATATTCAAAACAAATCTCTATCAGCTAATTTAAAAGCTAAGTTAACAAGTAAAGTTGTTTGTGTAAACATTAATACATTCTAGTATCAAACAGAAAATGGACTTTTAAGATTGGATTGTTTCCTTAATGGAATAAAGTTTGTTTAGAGATCCAGGGGACTTTCCTGGCCTTTCAGATTGGTATTTCCCTTGCTATACTTACTTTCAGTTTCAATGTTACAAACAACCACATCCAGAAATACCTGTTGTGGTAGCCAGTATCTTTATCATTTGACTTTCATACCACATTTTGTACTACTTAGTGCTTTTCAAATAAAGTCGTCAACAAATAATTTTGTGATACTTTAATGGAGTCATTTGATTGATGTCATAGTGCAATGTTCAGCTTAATGATGATGTTTGCTTTACTTTCTGTTTGCTTTGCAGCCAACTACAATAAACCAACTATCCACTCCATCCCCGAGGAACTTACTCTAAATACAGATGGCACCCTGGTATGCAATTCTGATGGTGGCTACCCAAAAGGTCAACTTCGCTGGTTTGGTGAGCACAACCAGGACATGACAGAAAGTGCTCCAACGGAGGCAAAGCCGACAGCAGGCGGTTTATTTCACCTCTCTAGCAAGTTAACTTTGCAGAAAGGATCCACTCCCACCAAATACACCTGCACAGTTTTCAATGCCAGTGGAGGCAAAGAGGAAGAAGAGACATTTCAAGTACTTGATGCACCAACTGCTGGAGGTATATGTTGTTGAGCACTATACTTTATACTTTTTTTAGGGCTTTTGGCTCAATCCTGCTTCACACAATGAAATGTCATACATAGTTTCTGCCAGGATTACATGTGAGGTCAAGCCTCTCCTGAAATTTAAAGCAACACGTCATCGCAGTTACGTAAACACCTTCGTTTAGGATTGTGCAACTGAGAGGAATTTGAACCACAAGCCAACTGCACTGTGGTAGAGGGCGGAATTTTACGACAGAAACTGAGGAGTGAAAACTAGACTTAGGTCATGAAAAAAACACCTTGGTAGGTTAGATAGACCAAATTATTGAATTGTAGAGAAGCCTGAGTTCCATGTAAATACATTGCAGAAAAGATGCCAATCATTTTGTTCCCACACATTGCTACAGCAGTTTTTGTTTGTTTGTTTTATCCTCAACCGCACTGTGGTTGTTTTGATACACAATTCATCGAACAGGTTCCAACATGTTTCAAAATCCAATCCGAGATCTTACTCAAAACTTCAAAACAGTGCTCCTCACAAAGAAAGACAACTTTGCATAACAAGCCATGCCTAATTAGTTTTAACAGGGATCATGTTTCTTGTTTCATGGAAATAACTTTTCTTCAGCTCTATTTGTTTTCATTGATGTGAAAACTCACAAGGTTGACTTGGCATCTTCACAGCCCGCCTCAGTTCAGCTGTTATCTAAGTTCTTTGCAGCTGTCACATGTGGCAAAGGGGCATTTTTGCAGATACCTCTTGGAGTAAAAGTGAAAGGGAATTTAAATTGCTAATGCGTTACGGGGGGGACCTCCTACCAGTGTGTGTGTGTGTGTGTGTGTGTGTTTACCTCATTTTACGCTTTTTGGTCATGACTTGAAATATTAAAGCATTAAATCTGTATATATTTGATTTATTCAGGACAGGGACAGCGCCCAGAAAAAGAGTTGGATACAGCCTCCAAAGTAGTCGCTCCTGTGGTGGTCATCGGATCTCTGATTGTAGGACTGCTGATGGCGCTGCTGTTTTACAGAAGGCGATCTCGACGTGAGTACCTACACAGGCCCTAGTTTGGCTTCGGTCAAAATGAACCATTTTAAAAAAATGATATATCACATATGAAAAGGTACGAGGAAGATTGAAAAATGTTGCTGGTTTAATGTAGTATTTCCTGCTTCCTTTTAAGAAACAAGATTTCATCACATTTAGCTTTTCAGACCCCACGAGACATCCAAAAACAACTGCACACACAGATTTGACATCTAGCTCTTGTTCCGGTGCGCTTAAATGAACTTATTGTAACGTCGATTTGAACAAAAGCTTCTACCTAACATTTGTAAATAATATAGTGTAAACCATAAAAGAGGTTATCTCAGGACACTTCATATAAAGCAGGTTTAGACCAAACTATATTTCACAGAGACCCAGTTATGCCCCCATTAATTACAGAAATACTAAAGCACTATCACTATGATATTTGATTTTGAATGTATTTTTATATATTTTCAGTGTGACATTTGAATACTAACATTCTCAAATGTTGTGTGGCATTTCCTAAGCCATAAAGAGCTAACAGGAATTAACCATACAACTGATAACAGGTGACACTGCAATGGTTTGATGTGGAAAAACCTGTACAACACCTGGCAAGTCGCCATGTTATTCAGTATGGGAAAGTACACACTCTTTTATTCTTAAACTGAATAAAGCATTGTTGTGAGTCTCATTAGTCTAGTTGACAGTTGAGCCAAAGAGAAACTTCCCATTTTTAGACAATGTTCTATACAATGTCTCAAAGATTAGTGACATAAACAAGTAGTTGTCTGATTTTCATTCATTATTTTCTTGACAGAGGACCGGAGGCCCTCTACAACACCCCTTATGGGTACATCCATCTTTGGACATACTATTGCTGCTGTTTTTTGTTCTAACTTTGGCTCTCTTTAGAGGTTTAAATAAAGTTTCTATCTCTTGATTTTTCTATTTATCAGCTAGTTTCAGCTGCCCAAAACTCTAAATACCTGCTACAGACCTGCTGATATTAATGAGTGGTTTAGTTGGCTAAAACTAATTGAAATTAAACATATTTTTTAAATACCTTTGCTTGATTTATTTTACTGGTGAGCGGTTGAGTTTGAATGGCCTCCTGGAATGCTTGTGAGAGACTGTATGAAACCAAACTCACTCATTCCAGACAAGATTCTTATCTCATCCCAAGCTTGTTGGAGCATGTACCCGCTGCTGTTGTTTGAACCTTGTACATTATCTATCGACATATCTAAACTTCCCAGTGGCTTTGCTCTGACTTTAAAGTGTAAAGTGTGGTAGCAGTACAGTAATATTAACTGGGCTGGATATAGATTCAAGCAAATGCAACAAGAGGCAGTGGTTTACAGTGATTTTAGAACAGCCCCCCCCCCCCTTTTGGCTTGGTTACTAACAAGTTCTTCAATCACAATATAATCTTACTCATGTTTTAGAGCCCAACGGAGAGATGGGCATCTGTTTATGCTTGCATGTCACAAACTTGCCTAATATGGTGATGGTTTTTAGGCCATCCACAGTAACACACAGTAAAATATTTTAATTTGTTCCAGGTGACCATCCAAGGGCCAGTACATGTGAATCATATGATCAGGAAGGTATGTCGATAATACAGTGTTATGACTGTCTAATAAAACTTTATTTTTGCCCCCCACTATGTTCAAATGCACACTATGATATTTAAGTCAGGCTTAAATATAACGTTATATTTATATTATTTAATATATTCGTATGCAGGTGATCCTAAGGAAATGGCTCAAATGTGCAAAGACAGCCCGGCTTGAGGTAGGTATAACGCTCCATGCAAACAATTGAGAAGATAAGTTTCCTTTATTCTGTAGTGGTAGTCACTGCTGGCAATATCAGATATCTAAAATCTCTCTCTCTCTCTCTCTCTCTCTCTCTCTCTCTCTCTCTCTCTCTCTGCAGGGGGCACTGCATGTCACATGGCATATGCAAATTTACTGGCAACCTCTGTAAAAGCAACACTTCCTTGTTTGCTAATCTCCACTCTATCATTGTACTTCTTAAATTTCAGCTGTGTATATAACCAGAAATAACTTGTTTTACTGTGATTTAGCAGAAGCACTGTGAGCATTTCATTCAGCTAAGTTAAACTAAGAAAACACTCTTAAATCAAGTCTGAATAAAGAAAGATACTGACTGATTTTGAATTAGTGATGGACAATTAGAAGGCAAGGGGTCATGTTCAAGCCGCGTGACCTTAAAAACTCTGACAGCCACACAGACGCTTTTTATTTAGGATGGCAGCGGATCTCTGATAAGTTTTGGTTGTTGGAGGGAATATTTTTGATTGTGTCCACGCAGTAACTGTGGCCTTTGGCAGCTTGGCGGGAGTGTCCCTCCTCCTTACTTCCTCTTTTAATATGATGTCAATGCTGAATCATTAAATGGATAGGAACAGGGGGTTATGTACGTGTGTGTATTCCAGGGAAATGTAACCGATGTTGCTACTTCAGTAATCTGATTTTACAGATTTTTATTTTTTTACATTTTATGACTCGATATGTTTTATGAAGGTGGTAAAACACAAGATTAGACTTATGCTATAATTTCTTAATGAAAACAAATTCTATGAAAAGACCAAAAGCAGTTAAGCCATTTGGAGTCTGTGGCTCTCCGATCCAGGCCCATTTGACCCTTCTGAAGACATAAATGGAGTCACAAAAGTTTCCCTTTTTCAAAACAGGAAAAAAAAAGTTTCTTAAGAGTAAATGGTGTAGGAGAGCTATTACGTTAGTCCTCAAAGCAATTTCAGTCAAAAACAACTGGACTGGTTGTTTGTCTAGGAAGATGTTTCACCTCTCACCCAAGAGGCTTCATCAGTTCATGTACGCATCTGACCAGGCTGGGACTGGTCCAACTAACTGGTGTGAGATCCAGGTATTTAACCTCTCACAAGGCCGATGATGTCACTGAAACCCTTTGTGCTCCAAATGCCCACGCCAGTCGTTGGAGTGACAGTCGTTGGTGGGCAGTTGGTTTTCGACTTTGTTAGTGCTCTATTGAGTCTGAACGACAGTCGTTTGGAGCACAAAGGGTTTCAGTGACATCATCGGCCTTGTGAGAGGTTAAATACCTGGATCTCCACACCAGTTAGTTGGACCAGTCCCAGCCTGGTCACATGCGTACATGAACTGATGAAGCCTCTTGGATGAGAGGTGAAACGTTTTCCTAGACAAACAACCAGTCCAGTTGTTTTTGACTGAAATTGCTTTGAGGATAACGATGACCTGGACGAATGAGAACATTCACAGGCTTATTACGTTAGTATTAATGGCACTGGTGGGACTAACTCAAAACATACCTATTTAAGGAGTGAGGCGACAGTTTAGCCCATCAACGACTTATAGTCTCTAAATTGAAAAGGAGATGATGCATTAGAATCTGTCTGACTCATCTCAGCAGGTGACACTGAATGATTATGTTGTATTGTCATTATATTATGTTTGTTTTGCAGTAATTAATCAGGGCAGCATGTTGCAATATCTGGAATAAATGAAGAGAGGGCAGTAATATATTGACCTATATCAGGCCTTGTCAACAAAGGCAAATATGTTAGATCAGTTCATTGTTTTTTTCTTTTCATGCAATTTGTAGTAAAATTACAAAAAAATATAGAAGATCACCAGCCCTTTTTCTTTTTTAAAGGATTTGTTCTTCAGATATTTCTTGTGGTTTTTAGACTCGACACTTGTATTTCCTGCTTTAAGACAAATAATAGGATCAACAGGTCCAACTTTAAGTCTGGTGTTATCCCTCGTTGCCTGAGAACATTCAACCCCAGCAAATTTCATATCCTTTTTCTAACCACTGAGAGAGTGCACTACTAGATGGATGCTGGTTGCACTTCTGCGCATCACATGATGTTCACTTGTCAATTACTTGCTATTGGAAAATAGTGTGTGGTGTATAAAAGCCAATAACAAGTTTGTGTTCCTCTAACTGTTGTTATGTAACTTTTGACATTGGTTGCATACCAGTGTCAAAAGTTACATACTTCATTGCCAAATCTTCACCATCTCAGACAGGTGTTTGTATTCATCTGACTCCAACTCATAGAAAAGGTCGCCCATACAGGTTACAACTTAAAAAGCCATGTCCTGAAACCACCAAAGCAAAGTTAAGAGTGGACCACAGTGTCTTGGTTCTCTGACACTAAGTTATTCATTGACTTTTTGGATAGAGAAAAACAAAGCACTTATACAAGTTTCGAGGTTCTTAATTTGAATGTTCATTTTGGAACTTGAAATTAAGGAGGGGAGCTTGTGAGATAGTTTGTTTATAAATATGTGAAATCTTTAATACTGTGTGTCTCTATCGATGTATGTTGTTGATCATGTCAAAATGAAACTTGGACTACTGCTACTGTTTTTAATGTTGTGTTTTTATGATTAAAAAAACTGATTTGTCATCATTTCCAAGTAATAAAACCAGGTTTTAATTGAAAAAGGGAACCGTGTGAATTGTTTTCTTATTGTTGTTTGTACTGCGCACTCAGATCATTTAGATAAATAATTCAGACTCAGATAATTTGTAGTGCATATGTCAAGATGTGACACCAACATCACTTTACTGGTCATTGGTTTTAGGTGAACATTGCTGTGTGTGTTAACGCGTCTCCGGATGTATTTGATGGTGTGTTACTTCTGCTTGGTGAGATCATCTGATAATGTACCACTCACCTCACAAGATCTTTTAGTGTTCCTCTTTCTCGTTGAAAATGGTCTTATCTGTGCATAAAACCATGAAAAGATCGTTCTTAAAAGCATAACATGTTTTTATCCCAGCTTTTTCTCTGCTAATTAAAGTTATGTATCCTTATCAAGTTTCTGTAACACATAATGTTAAACTGATTAACTTTGATACTTTCAAACATGCACTTTTACTTTTAAAAAAAGCCTTTAACTTTTAAAAAAAGCCTTTAACTCTTAATGTATCTCAATACTGCCATCTATTGGACAAATAGCGTTACAACATGTTAGTCTGTAGACATTCATTTTATAGAGGTAAAGCAGGTTTCACAAGGACTACATATACACTCAGTTGCCAGTATTTTTGGAACACCAGGCTAACTGACATTAAGTCTGATGCTAAAGCGATGGATTATTGTTTGGAATATCGTCTAGGTATCTGATACCTTAATGAAAACATGCAACAATTTTTCTGCCCAAATTAATGTAAAGTATGGTGGCTGAGATATGTCAAACGAACTGCATATCCAAAACTCAGTGAATAATAAAAAAATACTCCTTTACATTACCAACAAAGCAAATGTTACAACAAATGTCTTAAATAATATATTGTGATCTTCTTTATTGCAAAAACACAGAATCATTCCTATTAAAAGCTAAAGTGAGCTTACTATATATATACCATATACTACCATATAATATATATATGCTAATGCCAATACTGTATCCTACAAAAACTATTTGTATTTAGTGATTGCACAGCCACTTTAAAGTCACTCTCTTTTATTTCTTTTCAAATGTCATGCCCATTTTTCTTTTCTTTTCATCCCTTTTACAAATGTATTATTACTTATTTTATTTGGTTTGTTTGTACTAAATATTTTATTCCTCAAATGTTGGTACTGAATCTCAGTGTACATGTACAATGACAATGAAGTTATTGGTATTTGTACATTGTCCATCAAATTAACCCTCAAATTGGCTTATAAATGTATGAGATTTAAATGGCATCTTACATACATGCATTTTCACATATTTTAGACACATTTTGTTTTGGGCAAGGAGTAACCACAGCCATTCATCGTTCCTTCTACAGTTATTGAATTGAATACCGTGCACTGGAGGGCGAAGTGATTTATATCATTTTTAAACCTGTGACACATGTTGTAATTTAAGGATTTACTTTGGCTTTACCTTTTCTTCCATTTGCCCGTTTTCATCATCTTGTTTGAAACATCTCAGCATTGTAGCCAAACCATGCATCACTGTCTAAACATCATAAGGAAATGACTGATCTTAAATGACGATGTTGATGTTGTCTCACGCGTTGCACATCATCACCCCACATCAAACAGTAAAGGAAGCCCTGTTTTCCACACTCTGTGTGTAAGCCTGTATGTGAAGGACAAAGACAGTATCTAGTCAGTGCTGCAAGATGATGCACCTCTATTGGTCCACACTGCTGCTCTGTCTTTCTGCCAATGCAGGTAAGTCAATTTACTTTTTCTTAAAACATTTAAAGAACATTTGGCTGTCTGCCTTTAACAAGGTTTCACTAGGCCAGATGACTATTTTTAAACAAAACAGTTTCCGTCACTGCTTCCAGAAATGCTGTCTATCTGGTATGGGTACGTTTTAAACCCTCCAATCAGACAGTTTGTCTCCTTTATGACAGAAATTGTGTGGCGAAACTCTGGCGAGAACGTCACCCTGAAGTGTTCCTCTGCCAGATGCCCCAGCAGCATTGACGACAGTGATGGGATGTATCTCTATCAAAATGATACAGAGCAGAATGAGGTGCTTTACTATCACAGCCATCCAGGATCAACTGACAAGATCTCCCCGCGAAATAGGTACACAGGCAGGATTCAGACAAAAGGATCATTGAAAAATCACACTATCACCATCAGCAACCTGACCGTAGATGACTCTGGTTTCTACAGCTGTGTCTACATAAAAGGTGCAGATGATCAGGTCCAATGCGGCGTGTACACAATTTTTGTAAGAGGTGAGTTTTTCCTTTTTCTTCTCAAAAACTGCACAAGGTCTTCCCACAGGGATTCTAACTTAAGTACTATATAGTGCATACAATACATACGGTACGTACCTTTTCTTTTTTATAATTCTAGTACAGTTCATAGGGAAATACATAATAAGGAAATTTGCTTTTTTTACCTAACTACAAGTTTGATACAAAACATATAGTGTGTTTATAAAATTTGATACATTTATGATATAAGGGTATTCAGCAGTCTATACAATGGGTTAACATTTGTGTTTTGCTGACCCCATTGCAGTAAGTGTAAGTTTCTTTTAGAAAAGTATTGGAGTGGTAACCCTTACCTTTGCTTCAAACTCAGCTAACGCAATTTCAAGGTGAAAGTGTTTCTAATCATAAACCCAGATAAACCGAGTTTCCATATTCAATACTGGAGTTTAGCTGTGATATAGAATTTTATATTGTGTTGTAACTACTTCCATTAAGTAAAGAACCTGAATAGTTAATAATGAATACTTCTGAATACTCTGCCACTGGTCTGTTAATTACTCTGAGCCATTTCCTTTGTGTTTTTCAATCTACAAAGAATTCACTATAATTTTGACAGCCCCTAGATGAAATGCTAACCGAACATTTGTGTGAACCCATTTGATTTCACACAGGAGTGGCATCATGTTCCAGATCAGCAGAAGTGCCTCATGCTCCTTCCAACCACAAAGGTCCACCTCTGGTGATAGTCGTCATCGCCGCCTGCATCATCAGCACACTCGTAACAGTGATCATCATCCTGATTGTCCCGAGGGTGAGTACAGATCTTTCTACACACCACATGAGCTTCCTCTGTTACTACCTGTGCATGTGCAGATGTTATTCACTCTGCATCACTCCCCTGCCCCTGCCCTTTGAATCAACCAGAACCCGAACCAAGAGATTGAGAAACAGCTTCTTCCCACAGGCAGTAAAATGCACAAACCCTCCTCCCCTCCATCCCACCCCTCTCTAAGACCAATGTGCAATAACCCCCCACCCTCCAATTACTTTTTCTATCTACATCACATCTTTATTAGTCTCTCATACTGCATCTTGCTGTAAGCAAAAGGTTTATCTCTTTGAGAATTTCAGTTCACATGCTGATTACAAAGAAGACAACTGAATGCTCAATCTGCAGGATGTGGGTACAGCTTCTTTAAATACTGTACTTCTGTTCACATTTCTTTCCTACGAAGTCTTAAGATAAATATCTTTTCTCTCGGTAAGCTTTAACCCCTAATGAAATGGCACTGCTTTGCCATTTGTAAGAGGAAAACTAGTGTCACCAGTTATAGAGTTGGAGCCCTTAAGTTGTTTGCCTTTTAACTGACTAGTGTAGAACCACTCTGCAAACACACTTCACACTCAACACTGGGCTTCCTTGGGTACTGAACAATACACCTGCTACTGCATAGTTGCGTCCCTTAGTGAGAGTAACGGCTAGCTATTGGGACCAGGTTATTTCCAGGGGGGAAAAAAGCGTTCATTACAAAAGTTACTAAATTGATGCTTGAAATGTTTGCTATGATGTAACATCTCCAGTGTTTCTTCATCTGTTCTTGAATGTACTGTACGGAACAATGGTGAGCAAGCTGTACCCTGCACACCATTCAGCAGGGTCAAAGTTAATAGGACACTTAATACATACAGTACAATACTTCTCATTATAGTACACAGTACGCACTTCTAATAAATACGTCCCATTGATCTCAGGCGCTTGTACTCAACACTGCACTTTCTTAGGTCCTCAGCAATACATCCGGCAAGTGTCAAATTATTCAAATGAGTTGTCAAGAAAATCTAAGGACGGGCAGACAGATATTCTTTCTATCTTCCATTAAAAAGTCTTAAAATTGCTTCAACTCCTGAGATTGGTCCAAAAAATCTTCTCTAAATTTGGTCTTAAAAATGTCTTCAAAGTGATGACTGAAATCTATCTGATATCTGTACACACCTTAATACAATCAGACAGTCTCTACAGTGATATTTTACTACCAACAGGTGAAGCGATGGACTAGCAGCAGAAGAAGTGTCTCCAATGATTTGTATGAAGTTATGACACGCCGCCTCCGCTCTGCTCAGGAGCAGCCATCGACAAACCCGTATGATTGTTCTTAACATTGCTTACCATCTTCTTCTTGAGGGCCGGTTTACTTTTGAGACTGATTTTAATCAACACACGAGACAAAATGTACAAAAAAAAAAAAAAACAGCTTTAATAGCCAAACACTGGGTTATGTTTTGAAAGTATCACCAAATTCAAAATCACTCTTGATATAATTTGGAGTGATTATCAATATTTTAACTTCAACATCTGTGTGTTTGGTGCTTTTCACATGTAATAGAATAATACATGGTTTCATATTGTTCCTCATTGTCTTAAACCTTATTAAAAAGTATATTAACTTAACTTCAATAATGAATCCAAACATGCATATGACATTGAGAAGACACATTTTAGATATCACTGGAAATAACTGTTTGCCTAGCAGGGTTTTTTGCTAATTACTGATAATACTTACTACTTCTACTACTACTACTACTAAAACTAGATGATAAACAGGTAAGAGATGCAAAAGTAAGTATGATTAATAAGATCAGTTTATTGATTGTTTAAATTTGCCATGAAATACAATAGGGAGTTTTTTCTTTGCTTCTGTGACGACCCAGCAAGTGTAGCTTTTGAAAACAGTAAAGATCTGGAGCAGATGTTTTTGAAGGTTGTTTGACTGAAAGTATATAACGTGTGGGCACAAACCACAAGGGGGTCGCAGGCGCAGTATGTGTGGGTGGTTTGCATGTCAATGTCATGTGTTGAGTTCTCACATAATATAATGATACAAATCTTATAATCCATTCATTCATAATGGAGTTAATTAGGCACAAATAAGAAAAATGGTAAACATGGAAATGAAAGTGCTGATAGTAAAGGTGATGATGAATTATAAATCAACGTTAATGTTAATTGTTGCAATTGTGTCATAAGAAAGGTAATGTTTCAGATTTAGATCAACTTTACTATCTACCCCAGACACCATCTCATGAATGTTTATATATTGTGATAATTTGTTTTTCTGGTTCAGTTTTTTGCTTTTATATACTTCTCTTGTGTATGTATGATGCAACATTTGTCCCGGAGAATCAAACTTTTGTAAAATGGTTGTAAACTATTTAGTTTTCTGTGGTATTTCACCGTGCGTATGGATTTGCAAACTTATTTAGAATATCCTATAAAAGCAAGACTTTTTTTAACACGTAATTATTTCACTTTAACTGCATGGCAACACAAAATTTCCGTTTCTTGTGATGCGTTTTTATCTGATTTTATCTCATTTATGATTTAGTAAGACAAACATGTTTGTCAGTAGTTGTCAGTAGAGGGCAGGAAGTGTGTGTCAAACTAAACTACAGGCACTACAGAAGCAATGTTTGACAAAAAACACTATGATAATAATAATAATAATAATAATAATAATAATAATAATAATAATAATATCAATCATAATAATAACAACAAAAATAATAATACAGTTGGTAGTTTAAAGTTGAATAATTTAATAGAATGTTCTTTTATTTGTATAAATGAGAGCATTCAACGTGGCAGGCCCATTCTGTGGTATATACTACCTAAGTCAGTGAGTCAGATAACATGGTGGGATTTAGTATAGTGTGGGTCTTAAGAGGAATATGGTCACAGCCGGATTACACCTAACCCATCTGAACTTCCTTTATGACTATTGTTTACCCCAATTCAAAACCACCTGTTTGCAAGCTTCCTTTTATTTGTTCTGATTACCTTCTCCAGCAGTGCATGTCTGCTGTCTATCCTCTACGTTTGATTGATATATTTGATATGATAACTAAAAATACACTTTGATTGTAAAAGGACAAAAGCATGCACAAAAATAAATCGCTCATCTCCGGTGATAAAATGACTGAGAAAACATCAAGGACACCTTAAGGTTGGTATTCAATGTTTAGATTACTGGAGTGCCTGCTAGCTCATTGGTGGAGTGGGCAAAGAGAATATAGAAACCATAGATTAAAAACAACAGTGTTGGTGTTATAAATTATAACACCAACACTATTATAAATATATGAAAACCAGCATTTCATGGGTTGAAAATTGCTCAACACACCCCCTACTGTTTTTAATCAGCCATAGCCTTGCAAGATGTCCATGCAAGTCTAATGCCTAGGTAGAGTTCTATGGTTGTGACGCCTCTGTATCATCAACTTTAAAAATGTTAACGCCCTAAAATCTGAGGTGGGCAGCCACCATCCCCATGTCCTCTCTCTGCACACTTTGTTGCATTTTTCAAAATGATGCCGTGGGCGGAGCTCTGATCAAGCAGTCTGTGGATCAAACCTGGGGGTGAAGCTACAGAAGAACAGAAGACGGAGGTAGAGATACATTACTTTTTCACAGATCGTCCGTCACATTGTGCTGTTAGTATATAGTGACAGATTCAGCAAATATTAAAAACAAACATTTTTCAAAGAAAGTTACCGACTTCAGCTTTAACCTAAGATCCTCATATTACTAGTAGCTACAACAGCCATGTTTTTTCCATTCCCTTCTTCAGAGTGAAAGCCTTTACAAGTACAATGCCAGTTTCACTTTTAACCAGAAGAGAGCAGCATTGGACAGCAGTTTTACTGCAACACACATAAACATGTAACTGATTATTTTATAGGCATTGCATTCAATCACAGGTTTAGAATGAATACCAAATAAAGGTTGTTGTTGAGCAGCATTGTAGTGTCAGCATGTCTATATCTCTTAAGTAGGAATCTATTCGGGCAGAGTCAGTCATGGGTGTCTTTCCATCATTCTCCAGTGCTCAAGTTTTCCCATTTTTCCCCTATCCCATCTGTCAAAATATTATTACACACTCAGGGTTCAGATAAAAGTGTTGACAACATTATATCTGATATAATGTTTAACACCATTAAGGAACTAGTGGAGACCAGTGTTTTTTTTTCTTTGGGACGACAGAACCTGTGTGAGACGGACAGTCCCTAGGTTTCCTCCGAGAATCAACCATGGACTAAGGACAACAAGATAATTTATGCATAATATGGTTCACTAGAGTATTACCAATTATGCACTCAGTATTACAGGCTT
This sequence comes from Echiichthys vipera, assembly GCF_963691815.1. NCBI lineage: Eukaryota > Metazoa > Chordata > Actinopteri > Perciformes > Trachinidae > Echiichthys > Echiichthys vipera. The sequence goes on from NC_139827.1 coordinate 15,492,054, forward strand.
TTAATTGCTCAGACAGATCAACAATATATAGATTACTGCCCAGGGACTGTATTTGAAAATGAGCAAATATGAATAAACTTGCAAATTTACAGTAATGTCTATTAGGGTAGAACAGGGTGATTTGAGTCTGTGGGGCCATGTTGAGCCACCCCCTGTTTCTATTCAACCATAGACTGAATTCATCATGTGACCACACAGTTTTGAAGAGCATCTTACTGACCCTGAGGGGAAGAGAGGTCAATAAAAAAAGTGATGAGCAATTTAAAATAAAAAAAATAAAAACTGCTACAAGCTACCACATGAGGCTTATAGTGTTAGCATGATGTTAGCATGTTAACAGCTGGATGATACAAATTTGTTAAATAGGTGTTGGTTATTTGAGCCAAAAAGCCTGGGAAAAGTTGATAATTAATAAATTGTAAAAATACTGTAATTGTACATTTCATTATTTCCTTTATCACCGAAACTATGTGGCATTTTGATTTTTAGACCAAACATCATGCAATAGAGGAAAAGCAGGTTAGTCTTAGTGTGCAAAATACTAAATATTAATAATTATTTTCCCAGGCAATGCCTACCATCATACCATATAGATAGTTGGCCACAAAAGGACTAATACTACAAAATTAACTGACTAAATGTGCAACCTCAGACTGCTTTAAACTTCCCTGACACTACCACTGGCTTAATCTCTATGAACATATTCTGCATAGTGTAAAATCTATAGACAACTGGGTGAGATGTAGGTAGAGGAAGCAATCTGGTATCCGTTTGTAGTCACAGTAGTATTGACCAATCACGTTTGAGCATGGTTTGGTTGCAGGTAAACAGTCCGTGTGGAGAGCAAAGGAGCAATCACGGAACCCATCGGCTGATGGATTTTTGTAATTATTTATGTGCAATCATATGCAAAAATGTGTTTTCAGATCCGCAATCCTTCAACTCAAGTTGCAATTCGGACAAAAAACAGTGACTGTCGCTCGGAAGAGGAATTCCTGCCCTGGATAACCGCTTGCTTCACCCGGGAAGCTCGACATATGATTCCAGGAGATGCACCACATCCTGAAATAAAAGTAGATCATTTATTTGAAGACGCCTCTATCATGCTCCCACTTTAAAAACGATATTTGGACACCTCTCTTTCACTCAATTGAATCTATAAAATGTTCCAAAAGCAGAAGGTAAAAACTAAACGTGAAGTAAGGCCGCACCACTACTCCCAAAACAATAAATGGTGTACTCACATTTATCTCGCCCAGCATCAATAAAGCACAATCAGCCAAGCAAAGTCAAAGTTGCTGCTCCCTTTTTATTGCTCATATTGATACAAAATATCAGAAGGGTTGGAAAGAAAGGATGACGGTTCGAAATCAAGGCTGTTGTGTGCCTCTAATAAGTCCATCACATGCATTTATTTCAAGGCGATAAGCACTGTCGCCTCGCAGAAACAGGGTTGCCCGTTCGAATCCCGGCTGCATTGGCCCCTTCTGTGTAGAGTTTGCATGCTTCCCCGTGTCTCCGGCTTCCTCTCACAGTCCAAAGACATACATGTGTTAGTTTAATTGATGACTCTAAAATTGCCCGTAGGTGTGAATGTAAATGTGAGTGGTTGACTGTCTCTATTTGTCTCTATGTGCCCTGTGATAGACTGGCGTCCTGTCCAGGGTGTACCCCGCCTCACGCCCGATGTCAGCTGGCATCGGCTCAAGCTCCCCCACCCCCCAACCCCGCGCGACCCCGATAGGAACAAGCGGTTGAAGATAGATGGATGGGTGGTAATTGTGTAGCCCTACAGTGAAAGGATACTGTACTATCTCCAATTGGGATCCTTGCGTAAAAGGGCGTCAGTCGACCCCCCCCCACGCGCTCGCATTTATCTCAGCATGGTCGTGCAGTCTCGAGACTCTCAACTAAAGTGCACATCATAGAGCTCAGCGGATCACACGCTACTTCTGCATCTGCGCCGCCTGCAGTCACACAGTGTCATCACGCACTGTGAGCGAGCAGCACAAGAACAAGTGCAGGGAAACTAAGACAACGAAGTCCTATCCAGTTTTTTCTCTTTGGGAGACGGAACCCGCGCGAGACGGACAGTCCCTAGGTTTCCTCCGAGGATCAAAGCGCTGATTTGTCTGACGACTGAGAGAAGTGGAGCAGCAGCACACTCAGAGTATGAAGAAGACTCCCAATTCAGGTACAGTATGCCAAAATGCATTTAACATGTTGATAGTATATTGCATACATTTGACGATATCATGTAATGCAAACTTTGCAGGAAAATAATTGCAAGTATGAATTATGCATAAAACAATGTGACCTACTTTTCAGTACATGCTTAAGTGGATTCTAAAAATGAGTCTGCATTTCAAAGCAATGAAACACAAGATAAATATGAGTATATAGGAAATACTAGTTTGGATGAATTTATGATCAAGTTTTGGTAACACTCAATTCAGAATCATACTTTATTGTCACAATTTGGTTTCACAGTCAGTCTCATTTAACATTTAAAAAGTGACAAACAGAAAACAAATGACAAATTTACATTTACACAAGACAGAGAAACATACAGCAGCAGTGCTACCTTCTCGCCAGATTGTTCAGGGCGGTGATGGCAGATTGAATAAAACTTTTTTTAAACCAGACTTTTTTGTGGGATATTTGTCTGTACCGAGGGTGAAACAGTGGAATAGGGGACGGGAGGGATTGTTATGTCTTAGAAGACTGTGTTAAAATGAGCAATGCTGGGTGTTCTCTTTAAACTTCATCTCTCTTTGAGTTTTTGAATTGTCATTTATTTCACTTTCCAACTTGCCAAACATTGTCACTTCTTCCCCCTCTGTTGTTTTTGGGCCAGCTTGTTTTTCAACTGAGTGTGCAGCACCCATGGGGGGCTCCTCAGGGTCTCCTGGCTATTAAAGTCGGATGTGTGCATCATCATCTGTCCTTCTCGGCCTGACCTTCTGTGTGGATGCACTGGCCCCTTTAGGCTGCGCTCTCTCCATGGACGCATAGTGCTGCGCATGCATGTTTGGCTTTAACAAACATTCTGGACTTTTTCTTGCTCATGACGTCAGTGTCAGTGCTTACAAGCTTTTGCCTGCTTTGCCTGCTCATGTTTGTTCCTGCACTGTACCTGCATGGCACAATATAGTGTGCGTTATACAACATTTCTCTGTCTTGGCTCAGGCCCCATCTGTGCGTTCTCTCTCGACATTCGGGAACACAGGATGCGCTCTGAGGAGTAAAGTACAGCGCTCCACATTAAACAGACACAAATGTGGCACAAGCCAATGCTGCAGAGGCATGTGTTGAACATAGGACACATATCTATGCCATAAAAGACCACAAACGACTATTATAAAGGTTCATAACTGCATATGTGTTTAAGTCGTTGGAGAAATGTCCAAATCATATTTCAAAGATAAAAAGTTATTTTCAAGTTTTTGGGGTCTTTGAATAATGACCAACATTTTTCTTTTCAAAGTTGTGTTAATAGATTTTTGCATTTCAGTTGGTAGCTATGTAAGGCCTTCAGGTAATGTCTTTGCAGGTAAGAACGTGATACTTGAATGTTTTTGCTTTCAAGTCACCATGAATTTAAGTTTTACAGCCATCAAGCCTCAAGTCCTCATTCTTGTGACTTGTGTCTTACTCAAGTCCATATCTCAATGATCCGTCAGTGCCACCACAGGGTTGGACGATTGGATGAATATATATCAGCGGCGATTGGCTGAGTACAACGGTTTCACTAATTTAAAGATGGTGAGAACTGCTGTTCAGAGAAAAAAACTATGATGGGGTGGTGAGTTTTATTTTGTTTTTGTTGAGTTTGTATGAAGTGTTTCTATGATGAGTTAACAAGTCTTAGTCCGGTGGAAGAGAGAAACTTGAATTCAGAAGGTGTATATTTGTTTTTTCTGCTTAATATGGAAACTAAGTGTACGTATATTTCTTTCCTTGACTTTTTGTGAGTTTATTTTGTTTAATTATTCGCTAAGCTAAGAGAGGTTGAATGAAGTAAACTCTTGTTAACATAATTAACATTCACATTGTTGATGATCCGCACTGGATTTCCTGCAAAAATCCCACTTATCAATATATTAATGTTGTGCAAATAGATCATCACAAACAGCAGCAGTCTGGAGCCTTAAGGAATCAGTGCTTGACCTTTCAGGGAATAGAAATGTGGGAAAGGCCATACTTAGAGTAGCCAGCCCGTTTAAGGAGTCTTATCATTAACTGTCAGTTTCTATCTGGAGATCCTCACTGCTGCACCTGCACTGACACAGCATGGCTAAACAAACACCGTCAAACTATTAGCCTTTTTCTTCATCCAGTGGTAGGTTGGTAATTCAGTAGGTGGTCAGACTGCAGAGAAGGATGGCAGCGAGCGACAACTGTGGCTTTTCCCACTTTCCCGAGAAAACAAAGAAAGCCCAGGTGTAATATTCCATCCAGTAGGCTTGGAAAAGCAAATTGTCTGTGACAGATGGGTATTTTTAAGCACTTTGATCATTAGGTTGACTGGTAGTCTGACCTCTCTCTAGGCAAAAAAAAACACAAGACTAGCCACGATCAGCTTAAAGCTTGTAGTAGCTCCAGCAGTTTCTCCATGCACCATCTTGACCTTAATGTGTCAACTTATCTGTCCGCCTAGAGCATTTCATGGCTGAACTGAGAGAGAACCCAATTAGCAATACTAAAATGCTCCTTTTTAGTCTTTTGACATATCCTCCGACTTATGCCAAACAAAAGTTCTGTCTCTGGGTGTAATGATGCTGGAGAAAGCAGATGTTTGAATCTGTGCAGATGTGTCATTGAGAGCAGCTTATCTGCTAAAGTGGTCGTAAAGGGCAAGAACGTTGGTGTGAAAAAGCCTTATATCAAATCCCTATCAGCTTAGGCTGTTGTAAACTTCCATCATGTCCTACTATCTGTATTTTTTTCTCTAAAGGTGCTGTACTCAAAATACTAAAAAAAAGTTCTAGGATTGTCTCTACAGACCATTCCCAACTTGTCTCGTCGATGCTTTGTCAGGTCTTTCTGCGTCTGATACCGACGTATGAAGGCACAGGCTGATATGCACACGCAGCCCAACCGGCTACTAAAACAAAGAACAGAGAAGCTCAGATTACAACACACAGACCTAACCCCACATCAATAATAAAACCAGAACTTCGACTGATTTTTTTTATTTGTGTGTGTAAGTTGTATAGATATCCAGGAAATCTGGGGTATTTTGAGAAATTACAGCCTAGCCTGAACCCAACTGATCGGGCCGAATAGGCAGGGAATCGAAACTCTAGTGTGACACAATTACTGCCCACTATCTTTACATAGAAAATATTTGTTTAGATCTATATTTAACTTCTGAATGTTGAGTCCAGTCTCTTTAAGGATATACCATAAAAGTGGTACATCTCAATAACAATGTCCGACAAATACTATCAACTTCAAAACTCTATTTTTAGAAATACCCCAGATACTTTTTGGGAAGAGTGCATCAGATCCATGTTTTCTCAGTCATGCTTAATTTCACTCTCCATGTGGGAGCATTGTGTTGTCCCTTAGATCACCAACCAAAATATGTTTGCTCCAATTTAGGAATGTCCGATGAGACCCAGGGCTTGTTGGGCTTAATGAACTGGATGTACCCATGTGGTTCTGTATCTTCAAGTAATGTGACCCTGAATGAACAGGGAGTGAACAGGGAGTCCCTGTGGAGTAAATTCACTGTTCCTTCCCCCTTTTTTCTTTCTATCTTCCTACGCATGAGAGATCTCAGTCAGCTGTGCTATATACTCTCATGGTTGGGTCATTTTTCAAAACAGGCTCGTCCTCAGCTTGAATAGACTCCTTTGTGGTGAACATTTGCTCGGGGCTGGTTGTGTGGATTTGTTGGGCTTTTCGTCTTTGATGGAATATTTGATAAAAACTCAGGGAAGCGTTCCTGATGTTGACTTGTGGATTGAACTGACAGATGTGATATTTTTAGGTTGTCCTGTTAGAAACATACTTCGTATAGAACATACACTGACCATCATGATGTAGAAGGTCTTGGGGAAACTCATCTTTTCTCATTTTAAAATCTCAACGCTGTGCAGCACACTAGAGGGGGCGATGGCCAGGATTTAGCCTGCAGGATTAGATGTACTGTAGTAGGTGACATGTGCCGACTTTGGCCCCCACACAAAAATATTTGACGACCTTAGACTGGGGATGTACTACTTTTAATCAGGATGGCCACTTTCGTAATGTAGATCCTGTCCGGATTCATCCATACATACACAAATTATCATCATCATTGATTGAATTTCCGTTGTATCATGAAATGGTTATATCATGGCATCATTTTACAAAATGCTGTGCATTTAGCAACTGAGACAGATATTTCTTCAGGAGTTGGTAGAGACCATTATGAGGCTACAAGAGAGTGAATATTTGACAAAGATTCATCAGTCGGCATGAAACACGGTTCCAAATGAAAGATAATGTTGCCCCAGTGTTCACAACTCCGTACTGGCCAGACAAATCAGTTGCAGTACTAAACAAAATTTCGAACGTTTACACGTGATGTAAGGCATCACAGCATAAGCATAGTTCATCGGATTAAATATCAGTTATATTTTCAATGTGAATTTGCATACATTTGCCATTCTATGATCACAGTCATTGTTTTAAAGTCCTTTAACCAATCTATGGCTGATTAAGAAATGATGTATTGATTTTTATTTTAAATGTATTTGGATTCATTGCATCATTCCTTAACTGATGCAGGTCATAAGAGTAGAAAAACTCTGCCACTGCAACACAAAAAACGTACAACTTACAGCAACACAAGACTGAGGTCGCAGTTATTCAGTCCGCTGATGCACAGTCGAATCAAGTGCCTGTCTAACTGGTTTCTTAAAAATGCCATGACTCTTTAAACTGCAGAATCCATCCTGTCATCCATCCTCCCACTAAACCACACCAGTAGGTCCCATAGAGAAGGAGCAGATGAGCTGGATCAGTACAGCTCTTTATTCCACTTCAACAATGGACCCTTTAGTGACAGCTGAGCTAGATTCCCTTCAGTCTGAGTCATATATTGGCCCCTACCACCACCACGTTCACTACTACTCCCTGTGATAATAAAGCTGGCTTTATTACATTGCTATTCATCGGTGAGCATCTATTTAATCCACTACCTAAGAGTCAAGCTGCCAAGCTCTCCGGTTCATATAATCCTTATCACATTAAAAACCTGATTGAAGGCCTCAGTGAGTATTAGACTAAGTACAAAAGCTCACCGTCATAGCCCCCGAGGCCTGCTTTAGATACCGTTTTTTTCAACATAAGTTTCTCTCAATAAATAGACTAAACTCTTTTCCCCTTAGATAAACTTTCCTTCAACTATTATCCTAATCCTTTCACTCCCACTACAGGAAGTGACACATAGATTTTGCTGTGTCTCCCATGGTTTTATCTCTCAGTTATCTTTCCTCCCAGCTGTAATTCCTATCTGATTAAACTTAGCTTCGGGCTCTAAAAAGATGACCCATGCTCCAACAATGCATACGTACCATGAAGGAGACCTCTCTCCCCGATGAATAGTCCCATACATATAACCCTTTGCAATTGTGTGCATGTGCACTCACAAACGCAAATATGACATCATCTGCCACTGTGTCAGAGTTTGGAATAGAGAGTTATAAATAGAGATGGTTGATGATGATGTTTCTGCTTAACAACCCCCCCCCCCCCCCCTCAATCCCCCCACCCCTCTGTGAATAGCATAAGGATGAAAACGGGCCATGTCACTGCTGCTTATCATGATGAGCAGCCAGTCAGTCGTGAATGATTTTTCCGCATGTTCATTAAAGAAACACCTGATGTTACAAGCAGATGTAAAGCATGGTAAAGCATCTCCTCATAATGAGAGTGTCACCGTGTGTGTTACTTTGCATTTGTGTTTTTTGCGATCATTTCATGTATTACAAGGAACAACATTAACATTTATACTCTCTATGCGAGAAAAGTTGTGTTTGTGTATGCATTTAGAAAAATATTTTTTTTCCAACAATCACCTTACCTAGTTGATTAATATAAAGAGGCCCATATTATTGGCTGATATTTAGACCAGCATGGGAGCCTTTTCAAAAGTTTATGTAAGGTATTTATGTCAAAAACTGTAAATAGGCCCATATATCCTTAACTGATTTTTAAACTCTCAAATCGATATTGACTACAACAAATAGTGGCAGATAGGCCCTACCAACAAGTTTTTGTTTTTTAATCTCAGTCATCTAATTAAGAAATAAAACTCAGTTCCTAATGAATAATACATAGCGTTGCTTAATGTGCATAGATGCAATATGTTTTTCACAGTCGGTCGTCTTGCTTTATCTAGGACGTGCGCTGTCGCCAAACTCCACTTGAACAGACATCACCACAGAGCTCATGTGTCAGGAGCTTGCTCTGTTTGTGTGTGTGTGTGTGTGTGTGTGTGTCCGTGTGTGTGTGTGTGTGTGCATATGTCTTATACGTATGTGTGTGTTAAATATGTGTAGACTGTCTGGGTCCGAGTTGTGGATTTAGACATCAGGAGCTTGGCATGCTGATTACAGAGGTCTGAAGCCACAGGGTACCACAGGAACTCTCTTCCCCCCACCCCCTCTCTCTCTTTCCCTCTCCAGCACCACCCCTCCATCAGTTCAGGCTAATTTGCAGAGATGGAGGTGAAAGCAGCGGGCCTCAAGCTAATGTGGATGGTTTCTGTGCCTTATGATAATCAGGCAAATCACATAGCTTCGCTCCTCTCATCCATGCTCCATCTAAGCTTACCTTTACTCAATTACATAATGCACGGTTAAGCAGTGTGGATTGTAACAGCACAATGAGGTGTATTACAAAATGTAGCAAACACTAAGCACTGCTGACAGACTGTTATTGTTCCAGCTTAACTCATTTCATATGGATTTGTAAAGCCAACATTTCAGGCTGTTTTTATTCTTGCTTCGGTGCCACTCAAAACCACAAAAGAAGGTCTTAAGAAAACCTATGCCGAATGGATAAAAGGTGCTGGGACTTCCATAGTGGCTTCTGCTCTATCTGCAATATCCACACAGCAGCCACATACTCACAACGTATATTCTTACATACAACAGACTCCTTCTTTGCTACTAGGGATCTGGAACTTTGAGGATATCCCATTTTTACGTATCCTGCTGCCAGCTCCCTCTCACATCTAATGATTACCTTATGGTGAGGAGGAAATAGCCAGCAGTGTTACCACAGCCATGCTGGGACAGACAGACTGCA
>NC_139827.1:15506359-15576359 GCF_963691815.1 Echiichthys vipera
CGGTATGGAACATGTGTTTGTGTGTTATGCATATGAGAGTCAACAAATGCATAAGAACATGCTGCGTGTTCCATGTGTTTTTTTTTTACCCTGACCCTGTGATTAACTGCAGCGTTTTAAGTCTGGAAAATGATCACGAGACAGCAGAATGAGCCAGCGGCCAAAAGAGAAGTGTCTATTTTTAAAACCACACTTTTGTCACAGCACCATCATCCAGCTTTCTATATGGATTCAACATCAAGAGGCTCATTTCTCTGGTTTTATTATTTATCGCATTGATCAGATTTAGATTTTTTTTCTGCTGTGTGCATGTAGATGAACTGGCATTCATGCAAAAATATAAGTCATCTGATTTTATTAATAAAAAAACAAACACTTTACAACAAACCATCACAGGACGCGAGTGGAATACACTCTCTAGCTTAGCCTTTCAAAATAAAACAATCTGACGCTGACCTCAACTCAGACCTTAGAGTTTATCAATGTAAATATGCACCATACTGGCAATTATCTTAACTTAACACAATAAATCAATCAAGCTTTATTTGTGGAGCACCTTTCATACAGGTTAGTGTAGTTTAAAGTGCTTTGCAGATGACTGACAAGCAATAAAACAGAAAACATAGACTGTAAAAATCATAATAAATGACAAAAACAATTTAACAATTAGAGGCAATACATGCAACATAATAAAGAATATGAAAAAGAATATGATTAAATACAATAACAATAATAATAATATCAGTAAAACAGCAGAATATAATACAATCATGTACACGGCATATTATCAATACAATTACATCTGGCACACAAAAATAGCCATTCACACCAAAACTTTTATATTCCAACTAAAAATATTCAAGACATAGCTCAATCACACTGCATTAGCTTATATAGATGATGTTTTACTCTGATCTTTAGAATTAGTTGGAGGGTCTTATGAAGCTAAATCTTCTGACAGTGCAGTTGAATATTCCTAATCTGCCTCCTCTGCTCTGCTTTCCCTCACTTCTCTATTGCGGATGTCAGAAAAGGCCCCAGGGCTGCAAGGGAGTGTGTGTGTGTGTGTGTGTGTGTGTGTGTGTGTGTGTGTGTGTGTGTGTGTGTGTGTGTGTGTGTGTGTGTGTGTGTGTGTGTGTGTGTGCGTGCGTGCGTGTGTGTGTGTGTGTGTGTGTGTGTGTGTGTGCGTGCGTGCGTGTGTGTGTGTGTGTGTGTGTGTGTGTGTGTGTGTGTGTGTGTGTGTGTGTGCGTGCGTGCGTGTGTGTGTGTGTGTGTGTGTGTTTGTGTGTGTGTGGTTAAGGATGCTCCACCTATCTCCCATTTGTGTCTACATTTTTAAAAGTGAAGATTCTTCCTCTTACAATCAAAATTTGAAACACACAAGCAGAAACAAACATTTGGCCACTCAGAAGTCATCACTGAAAGTGTGTGTTCTAGAAGGCGTGCATTGAGGAGGGACGCTCCTTGTAAGAAAGAGGAAGTGGAAGCAAGCTGTTGATCCATCTGTTGAGCCTCCTTTCGTTGACACATAAACAAAGATGGGTGTGTGTGAGATTTTGTGTGTACTGTATTTTCTATGGAGTTTCTCGCCAAGACGACAGCTTGCTAAATAGCCCCTGACCTTGTCGAGCTGCAAGTTGAGGGTCAGAATCAATGACGACGAATCAGGTGCGGACATCATCTGAGGTTTCCCTTTCTCACATGTAGAACACAACAGGAGATTGTCCATGTCAGTGAGTTTTGGCTGTTGAGGCAGAACGTGATGTGCATTATACCACGGCCACGTAGACGGTTCGCAATTGCCGTTCCTTGAGTTTGGCTGTAGATTTCGGCATCAGCCCTTCCTGGCAGTGTCTCTTTCCCATCGCTGCTCCAGTTAGACATTGTTGTTGCCGTCTTGGTGTAAATCACCCTTGTTTTTCAACCTCAGTTGTTTGTTTCTACTGATTTTGCGCGAGCCACATGATAGAAACGTCATCAACACGCAAATTGTGATTTCACCAGACAATGAGCTGCTGTATTCACACACATGGGTTCAATCGGACATTACATGAACTTTTTAGTTTATTATTATAGTTATATTTATAGTTTATTAGAGAGCTGGCATGGTAAAGTCTCTACTTTACTGATGACTCTTAACTGGTTGTAAATAAACCTCATTAAGAAGCACTTCATACACCAGGGACCTGAACTGAAGTTTCTTCAGAGTCAAGAATACTCTTCAGTCCAGTCGTTGGTTGTTTGGACGATGACTTTATGTGGGTTTCTACATCCTGATTAGAGTGGTGATGATGACATGGTAGGAGTGTGTGTTGGTATAGTGCAGGATGTCTTGGTGGACTGCCCGAGATTTTTTTTTGTTATTATTGGAGTGAGTTTATTTTCAGATTAGGACCTAAGGATCTATTTCTAAGACAATGCAGTTTCAGTATCAGTGTGTGTGTGTGTGTGTGTGTGTGTGTGTGTGTGTGTGTGTTTGTGTGTGTGTGTGTGTGTGTGTGTGTGTGTGTGTGTGTGTGTGTGTGTGTGTGTGTGTGTGTGTGTGTGTGTGTGTGTGTGTGTGTGTGTGTGTGTGTGTGTGTCTGTGTGTTTGTGTGTTTGTGTGTCTGTGTGTCTGTGTGTCTGTGTGAGGGAGACTAGTTTCAGTATCAAGGGAATAATAGAAAACACTGGAGAAAAGAGGTAAAAAGTGTCAACTTGCGTGTGTGTGGGATAAAAGCCATGTAGGGAACGAGAGCTGTGAGAGAAAAAGCACAGAAAAGCTTGCCATATGACTAGCACATGGCTGGAGACGTCTGCTCCGCTCACTTGTTATCCTGACAGACTGAAAACATTAAAAAATTGGAGGAAGTAAAAGCAAGGGAGACAGAGGGAGGGAATAGGAGGAAGGGAGAGGGAGGGTTGAAAGAGGGGGACAGGGTGACTAAGTCAGGAGAAAGGGGAAGTCTTCATGAAGAAAAAGGGGAAGAGAAGGAAGGAGAGAAAAGGAGAGGTTACATGTGGCTATTTGAGGTAGCTGTTGAGGTATGGAACGAGACAGAATAGCTGGTAAGTTGTGACTTTATCCAACTTATTTGATACTTAAACGCTGAGAAGGCTTTCTACGGTAGGGACTTTCTTTTACTCTTTTCTTTGTCAGACTGCAGTGGAAGCAGCTCCTTAGCAGTGGCAGCAGTCAGCTAGAAGCCACCCTGCTTGTGTTTGCTTTACTTGGCCAGTTGGGGCGGGAGCAGCCGTTCAGAGAATGTCTATGCATCTACACGTCGACCTTATCCCGCTGATTTATTTCTCACATGTGTTTTCTGAGCTACAAAAAGATCTTTTCAGACATTTCTTCTTTCATTCTTATTGAATGGAGAGCCACAGCTAAGCTCACTGTTTCTGAATAGCTACCATATGCGGAGCCACAGTGAGTAAACCTCATGTGATGGGCTGTCAAAGACGACTTCCCAGAATCTTCCAGTGCAAAGTGGCTGCTTTACTGTAATTGGCAGCCTCTGGTTCGGATACTGACTAAACAGCTGACCCATATACTCAACTATGATCTGACAATAGACGGTTGGAGTTAAACCTTTGTGGCTTCATCACTTGATTGGATTTTAAGCTGAGGAGTCCAGTTGTCAGATTAATTCTGACTGACACAGATGGTTTATTTTAAGTGACGGACAGTGGAGGCAGAGCTCATATGTCAACTAACATGGTTTTGTTTTTGAGGGACAGCAGACGCTTTTTGAGGAATGTTTAGCATGCATCAGAATCTGTACACTGTCTTACTCAGTAGCATCTGGCACGGCCAATTCTCAACAGAGATCCTCCTTCTTTCCTTTCATCAGTTACTCTTTATTGATTTTAATTGTTTAGTGCTAATGGAGATTCAGTGGAACTTCTGTTCAGGCCCATGTGTGTTCAGTCTGCACTCGGAGGATAAAACTAATCTGGCATTTTACAGTGGATTAAGACTGGACATCAAGCTGAGCAACACAGTTAGCCTTTAATTCGGCTGTTAATAGAGTGGCTGAGTTCAGTGAGCTTTATGATGCATACGGACTCACTGTGCACCCATTTTTATTACCACTTGATGGCAGTGTTGCAATATCATTTCGTCCTCTTTAGTGTAGCCACCTTTTCCCTGTGAAGTTCTGTGAAATGTTCCATATGGATGATTCATATTTTGCAGACAGATAGGTGGAGGAATTTAGTAAAGACCAACTTCAGTTGGGGCGAGGACGGTGTGGTAGAGAGGTGAAGTGGTTCAGCATTATGTCAGGCATCACTCCCCCCCCCACTCCTCTCAGTTAAGGAAGTCCTGCATGGACTGAGCTACTTCCTGGTTTCCAACCTGGGCTGTTTAGTTCTGTTTGGATCTGTTGCTTTGACTGCAGCCACTGCGCCTACCCCACCTACCCCACCTACCACTGATCCCGTCATACTTTGTTTTCATAATGATAGGAGCTCAGGCTGTGGTGCATAGATGGCATTTTTTCTTGATTGTGGGTGCATCTGTAACAGATACAGGTTGACTCTCGAAGTCCTACTTTTCTTCTTTGCACCTGCTAAGGATTAAAAATAATATGTTTAATATGACATGTCATCTGCCACCTGTATGGTCACCACATTGTCAATTGCTAATAGCTGACGCACTGCTGTAAAAATACAACAAAGGAAAAGGAAAACTAATGATGCAGTCTGAAAATGAGAGAAATCATTGTGTCATGTTGCTATGTTCTGCCAATTAAACAGTACGAAAATCCCCATATTGCCTTTTGAGACAATCATTGCAGTATTTTTGTGGCCTGTGTAGAATCAAACTGACAATAACAAGCAAACAAAAGCAGAGATTCAGTAATTTGAGTTGAGGATTACAAGTGGGACAACCATCATTGATCGTTTTTGAAAGGATATACTCACTTAGGCAGATAAGTAGATTAAAACCTGTTGTGAACATGAAGGGGTCTAGGCCAGGACCCATACCCACACATTTTGCCTATGTTATAATATGAATTTGTAATTCATAAGAATCAGAATCAGAATCAGAATTCTGCATTAAATCAGGCATTAAATCAGTGCATTTTAAGCGGTGGGTGAATACAGGTATATTCAGACAGTATGAGAAGAATTGTGTGTTTTGAACATTAAAGCACGTAAACATGTTCTAGTAGAAAAACAAAATACAAGTATGAACTTGGAAGTGAGCATAAAATGGGACCTTTAATGGTATTTTAGAGGTATGCAAGCTCCCTCTTTTTGAGTCTTTCCCTCATTTTGCATGTGAATCTACAGTTTAAGAAGTGCTGATGTATCCACCCAGAGCTCTGCATACCTTCACCCTAAAACCCACGTGCAAAGATTCCCACCCTTCTCCACAGACGTGACAGACATGAACTCGGATTTAAAGGAACTAAAGGAAATCACCAAGCTCAACATGTTCCATAAAAGAAGTGTACAGGATATCCTGTATGAGTGAACGCCCCGCAGTCCTCCTCCCACTACCGTCCCAGTATCTCACCTCATATTGTTTCTCAGATTATTATTAAGTAATGATAAGTGAGGCCTGGGAGACCGTGAAAACAGCTTACACCGGGAGTTCAGGAAACTGACCGGGAAGCCCCACCTTCAGTCGGCCTAAGGGAGGATTTCTGACAGGTGAAATGATTCAACATGATGGAAACACAGGTCCAGCCTGATATAGAGACAAGCTTAGTGTCGGAAAGAAAACATGCAGTGTTATTTTTCATACCATGAGATTCATTTCTGTCCATAATTATAGTACTATTACCTACTGTTAATCATGGATTTTTGGATCACGTTTACAGAAATTCTTAACTAGCAGAAGTATATTTTTTAAAGCATCATCATCATCACAATGCCATTACAATACAACAAAAAACAAAATGTGAGCCCTCTAATCTCAAAAGAGGCTTTGACTTTGTAGGCAAGACTTTTATGCGATTCTTGGTTATTTTTGCACCAAGATATCACAGACTATAGATCCCAGTTACAAATGATATTTGGGCTCAGTATGACATTTCCCTGCACAGTGAGTAACCAAAACCACTGCAGTGATTTTGCTGCCAGCATAAATTGTCCACACACAGCTTTTTGGGCCAATTTAAAACGCTTACTATGAAAGAGTCAAGGATAATAGTTTTTCCAACGAACTGTCACACTAATAAAAATGTGTTTTGTGAGTAGCCGCATAGATTGAATTGAGTTAAAACAAGGCCTCCGTCGGTCTTACTGTTCTGTCTTGAAACTATCTGTTGTTTGTATTTTTGTCTTTATTCTTTCTTCGGATTTGTGCAGCGGTTTCACTACCCCATTTAATTGCACAATATTTCTGCAGCGACAGCATGTTATTTGGGCTGTGCTACAATAAGTGTTTATTCCACTAACATTAAGAAGTGTAATTTTGCCTCCTTCCTGGACATGTAGGTCAAAATGATCATGAATAAAAGGTGTTATTTAGATAAATGCTGAAACCACACACATTAACTCATTTGGGTAAACAGAAGTAACATTCAAATAGAGGTTGGTTTTGTGCAACTTCCTGAAAAAAATGTTTGTGGTTGTGCTGAATTCCTGTTTGTCTTAAACTGACCAAGCAACAAAAGCAGAGAATTGGAGGTATATAGTAATATCTTCATATCAATATATAAAAAAGGTATTTACTTACTGGTGTATATACTGCACATTTGTGACACAATATTATTTTGTGTGGTATTGGTTACAAGTGCTACAAAAAAGTCAAGAATGTGGGAGAATGTACCAGCTATTAACAAGGTACAAATCAAGCGCAACTCCCTTGGAAACACAGAGATGTGGGGCTAAACAGTTTCGGCAAGGCAGTATCCTACTCTGTGCAAAGAACTCTGTGTTTACAGTGCTATTTCAGGGGCACCAGGACACATAACCCATCACATCCACACTCAAGTGTGCACATGCGTGCATAGGCACATATTCTACATAATGTTACACACAGTGCATACACACACAGTGCATACACAGGCTTCTCCAGATGTTGTTTTGGAGCATTCCCTCATTCTGTCGCTCAGCTTTGCCTTGCAGCCTATCCATAGTGTGTATCCATGTTTAGATAAATACACACTAGCTGGAGGAGGTGTGTGTCTCACACACCGTGTGTTTTGGTTTAATTGAGTACTACAGAGGCTTGTGGCATATGGTTTACAGTGCAGCCCACAAGGGCTCTTAGAGGCCACACAGTGTTACGTATACTACAGCACATATATACATGTACATGTGTATATAGGTCTACCTTGTATATACAGTATACAGTATGCACATGTTGAGGTGCACATTATCCATAAACATGCATGCACAAACACAGTTACTATAAATACTCACACAGTAGGGTATATGATGCATATCATCAAACAACAAGCGTCTCAGGGGATGACTGGTCCGCCCAGTAAAGTTCCACGATTGTTTGATTAATTTAGGACAGAGTAAATGCAAATATTGAGTGTACACACACACACACACACACACACACACACACACACACACACACACACACACACACACACACACACACACACACACACACACACACACACACACACTGTGTGCCATACTCTGTTCTTTATCCCAAGACACCTTTGCAGCAGTTGTATGAAATAAGCAGACTGCATCATAAACCAACAGGGTTATTCTGTGTTAACACCGACCTCTCAGGTGTTAAGGTTAGGGGCCATTGGGTGGGCTTAGCATCTTATTAGTGGCCCTTAGAATGGAGCTTTTCATTCAAATTGGATTTTCCTGAATACTCACCGGCTATACAAGTGCCAGGCACTGCACTGTTCGTTTTTTTTTTGCTTTCACCAAGGGTGAAACACTGATGTCTGACAGTATCTCCTGGCTATCTGGAAGTGGAAATGCCAGCTTCCTGTGGCCTTTGATTTAGATTGTAGTTTCCCCTTGAGCGCTGATTGTGGACCAGCTTCTGCATTCACTGTTATGACCTTAACCATTAGAAATGGTAAAACTGACCTAGAATCAGGAACAATTCATCACAAATCTCATTTGCAGTCACATCTTTCCCCAAACAGGAAGCTGTGAAAAGCCACTCACTCATGACCAATCAGTAATTACAGCGATAGCATCTCTTTTTGTTTTTGTGGGAGATTCATAGATAAGAAATACTGTAGCATGTCCCACAGGGAGACAGTGGATGTGGTTAAGTAAATGCAAGGCCAACTTCGATATTTCAACACTTTTAATCAACATCTTTTCAACAGCGTTTCTCTGTCGCCCCAAAAGACCAGTCTCTAAATTGGCCACAGAAGCTTCAAGGACAAGAAGTATATCTGTACCCGCCACATCAAAAGCTGGCCTTGTCGTCAGCGTCTCTCCCAAAAGAGGTGCAGCAGTGCTAGATTACCTGGTCAGCTGTGTCCACCAAGCTCAAATTCCCTTGTTCTTCCTGATAATACGGTGTCACAGAGGGTGGGTTGGTGCACGAATAACCCTCTAGGCGCCGTCGTATATCCCTTAATGTCAACTTTCTCCAGGAAGCCTCTCAGATTTTTTCCGTACACAGGAAAGCAGCTCCTACAAAAGTGACTGCACTTTAATTAACATGTCAGCCAGTTTGTAGAGGTTGTTTACTCAAAACTGAAGCCTCAAACTCTCACTTTTACTGCCGTCTCTCTGTAGCTGTGACAGAACGTCAAAGTGGCCTCCTGTGAGGAGTTGTAACAGAGGATCTTGTATGATTACAGGTTAGGTTGTGTTAAAGTGACTGTGTGAGATGTTGTCCACTTTCACTGTCAGAGCTGCTCGGAGGCTGAATGAGGAAATCAGACCTGAGGGCCACTTTGGCCGAAAAGGGTCTCAGGGAATGACGGGGTCTGTTGTCTGTGTGAATGCTTGCACGTGCATGCATGTGTGGGGGGCAGGGGAAACACACACACACACACCCACATACACACACACACACACACACACACACACACACACACACACACACACACACACACACACACACAGGACATGAGGGAGAAAGGGGAGTGTGTTTCTAGCTGCAGGGAGGGGAGGAGAAGGGAGGAGGCTTGCCTTTTTGCACTCTCTGAAGTCTGAATGCAGTGATATAGAGAAGTTAGTGGGAAGAGAAAATAAGTTGCTCCTTTAAGAGAGTTGTGGGCTTGGGCTTTATTTTCTCTATTTTGGAATTTGTTTAGAATTAACAAGGAGCCGCTTAAAAGTAGGAAGAAACATACTTTTCATGCTGGAAAAAATGTCTGATTCTGGAGTCAATCCACACTTGGAGGGAATTATTTCAGATTTTGAAGGTTCGTAATTTGTTTTTGCTACTTTACTTTCACTTCTAATGTTGATCATGTTGACAGTTTATGGTAAGCAGCAACATATGTCAGATGTCTACTCGTGAATAGTATTAATAATGATCTTTCCACTTCATCTGTGTGTATGCCTGTCCTGTGTAGTACAGTGCTGTGTTAAAAACAGGGTGGCGAGTATATGCTAGCCAACTCCCTGAGGCCTGTAGTCTGTTATTGATTATACCCAAGTTACATCAATAATAGAAACAAACACAGCACTGACACCCCACTATTCCAGCACCGGAAAGCCTTCAGCTGAGGCTGACAGTGGAAACCTCAGCCCTAAAAGCTAACATCTGTCTCCTCCTCATACAACATTCACAAGTGAGTTTCTCCTTTTGTTTTGGAGCTGGTATTAATTCCCTTTGTCCTCCTCTTCCTCTTCCATTCTGTCTATCTTCCTTCCTCACTTATTTCCTGTTCCTCCTCCGGTCAGACTGCGTCCCTCCAGCTGGTCTTTGCCCTGATGCTCACTGTGAGATGTTGTGGACTGATGCTCAGAGCAGCCCAGTATCCCGATCACTAGAAGTACTCTTTTTAAGCCATATTTCTAGCAACATTTGGTTGGGATGGCTCCATTTAATAATCAATTGACTGCCTGCTTACTCAGTGAATTAATCTGGGCTGTCATCTCCGTCTCGATGTCTGACTGACATGCAAAGTTTGGAAAAGCTGACAGCAACCTGGCTAAATGCTATAAAGCTGAATTAAAAAAACAACATAATGTCAGCAGAAAGGTTAGCTTGCTTATGCTTGATATATTGGTGACTTCACTCTTTCATCTGATTATGATAATCCAACAAAGGTAATGCAATTTTTATGTGACAGTTTAAAGTGTCAGGTAAAAAATAAATTCTCAGTGGAAACACAGAACAGAGATAATCTGAGATAATCTGGTTTTACCTTGTTTACATGGAAAACCTCCCCTGTACTTCAATTATTCGAACTTGCCTGAATATTTCCATGTTTATTTTTACCGTTACGTTATGTCAATGGAAATGCTGTAGTTATTCTCATAAAAACGATTGTTGAGCCTCGCCTCTGTGATGGTTGGCTTTTTAGCCCCGCCTTTGAGTGTGGCAGTCTGGAACAGCTATAAACACTTTTGCCTTCAGTCGTGGTCGTACAACACGTCATTAATCTCGAACATGCCCCAGCATTTACTGGTATATTTTGTCAACAAAAAACATGGCCATCATTCTTTTAATTGAAGATTATGATAGGTCATATACAGTGAAAATAACCTAGTGCTCAGTCAGCGGTGGCCGTGCATCCTCATATGCTGGCAGAACATTTCTGTGCAAACAGGATATTTGAGGTGGACAGGGAGTTCATGTTAACTAGTTTCTTCAGACTGAGATAAGGCAGGAAAGCCAAATGTTCGTTAGAATAAGGTTCCTCCCTGTATGTACTCTTGTACTGCTATCTACACACAGAAAGCACTTGTTGTATCCAGTACCTAATCGTGACCACCATAATCTACCACACCAGTAGATTATACTATGCTAGTGTTTCCATCCAGGACAGATACTTCCGAGAGAGGCACATGGCAAACAGGTCACTGAGTAAATCTCCATTTGATCCCAGATCATTATGTTTTCCAGTACATTGCACTGCGCTGCATCTGACTCTGAGAAAGGAAATAGGCACAGAGAAAGGCAAAGTAATTGGTGAGCACACTAAAGACGTAATAATGCCTCTTGGATGGACTCGTGCGTGCGGGACGATTATGGAAAATGGATGATCGAAACCACCATAACAACTAAACAGGGCAACAATATTATGATTTTCTTTAAAGGTAGAAAATCTCTGCTGAATCTAAATGTATGAGTCACCAGAGAATAAGCCCAGAAATGAGCCCATATTTGTATATTCAGAGAGACTTTGTCGAGTCGTACATGGACTCCTGCTGTGTTTGCCAAGCTAAATGGAGCTCTGAGTCAAATCCATAGAATTTTGTACTGATTATCTGTTTAAAGGTGCCATGTCGTTGGTCCAGCACGGCACATGGACAAAGAGGAAATAAACATAGAAACGGAGAGTGTTTGTGTGTGTGTGTGTGTGTGTGATGGTGTGTGTGTGTGTGTATTTGTGTGTGTTTGTGTTTGTGTGTGTGTGTGTGTGTATGTGTGTGTGTGTTGGTACAATTTGTTAACCTGGTACAGAGGGCCAGTGTGTTATTAAGTTGTTTCGAGTACATTACGTGCTTGATTACAACACTTTCTTAACAGGTCTCAGTGGTGCTGTTCATTCTCAGAAGCATATAAACCAGGGATGGCAGAATAACCATGCACTGTAAGCCATTGCGAGTATGTTGCAATGCCAGGCCACTTGTGTAAAGTTGGATTGCTACAGACCATTTATCTGAATGTTTTGTTTGTCTCCTTCTATGGTCACATGCAGATAAATGTACACACTCTCTCCATGTGCACCCATACACTTAAGATAGCACTGATAGAAGCTATGGACCATCTTGTTCTCTAACCTGTAAGTTACTGACAGATTCGTTTCCCTGCCTATTTGAACAATAATGTTTTTGCTGAAACATGTTTTTTTTGTTTGTTGGGATGTATGATTCATACAGAAAAATAGTGCATGGCCTGAATTTATCCATTTCGGCATTGAGGACGCTGAGCTCTAATCAATCACATGTTTAATCCTTTCTGCGTCAGTCCACGTTGATGACCGCTTTCTCTCCCCAACACTCACTTTTTATCAGAACTTTATTAAAAATCCAGACTCTGCATTTGTTTACAGGTGTTAAACGGAATGCAGCCACTGTTTTTATCTTCACTGGTCACTAAATAAATCTGTTCATGAAGTGGATAGATAAGCAGTGCTCGATCAAAGGAACGGATCAAGGCTTTACCTGTCAAAGGTTGAGAGCCTAAAGCTAAGCACCAGGACAGCTATTCAACAGCTGCCTGAATGACTGTGAGGGTGTGTGTGTGTGTCGGTGTGTGTGTGTGTGTGTGTGTGTGTGTGTGTGTGTGTGTGTGTGTGTGTGTGTGTGTGTGTGTGTGTGTGTGTGTGTGTGTGTGTGTGTGTGTGTGTCTATGTGTGTGTACAAATCCTTAACCGGGGGTGAAATTGCCTCTTGGTTTTGATTAGGATTCAGGTCCTCCTGACACAGGGTGTCGGCCAGACCAGCAGGTAACCACGCAGTAAATCTGACACTGTTAACTGTACTGCTGCTGGTCAGCATAAACACCACACCATCAGTGGGCAGCTAACATAAGTCTGTGTTTGACAGTGTAGCATTTAGGTTTTGTCCGACCAAGCAAAAATACCATATAGTGAAATTGTACCGTTCGTTGTTTGGCCTTGACTTGTCAAATAGGATGTTTTTCCTGGTTTGACCACATCGCCTTGTATTCTGCGGCTACTGACATCAGATCAACTGTGCATGTAACTGGTTTTATATAACCAGTGTTTGACAGAGTAACTGCACTGATCACTTGACTCATTGCCTGAGGCTAGAATTACAAGACCTATCAAAGAATTCAAGGCTTTGCACACTACAGTACATAATTTATTAATGGTCCAGTTTCTTTTTTATCGTTACTGTACTGAATAACTGTATTTGTATGTGCAGTGTTCTTTTTTAAAAACAGAAAACAGAAACATTTATGATGTTGTCTAATCAGTTAAATTATTTGCGCTCACAGTTGCACAAATTATGAACCAAATATTTATTTAAATTAACAGAAAAGACAGCCGGGCTTTAAGTTAATTAAAGAAGGGCCATAATTTCTAACTTTCACCGTTTTATAATGCAGCGATAACCCTTCATGTTTTCGGACCTGGTGCTTTTTTGCTGTTAATGCAAAGTTAAACCTCTGTACATCTGTTTAACATTAAAAGCCCTCCAGCAGTTCAGGGACACGCCACTTTCCCGGGAGGCTTTTATGGTGATACATCTGGAGAAAGTGTCGAGATGCATCACCAGCACCATAACATCAATCATCATAAGTAATTTATTAATAAACATTATGTGACTATGCTGTAAAATGAATGAATACATCTGAACATTTAGATTACGTGAGTTTATGTTATTCTGGTTTTTATTTTTAGATTTTACAGATGCAACATTACATGACATAATTTTAGGAATAATTTGGGATTTTCAATATTATAATATCATTGTGTGATATAACTTTACGCTATTGTCTTAAAGAGAATATTTGAACTCAGTTTTAGGTTCATACTTGTAGCCTATTTCTTGGTTTCTACTAGAACATGTTCACATGCTTTAATGTTAAAAAAACACATTGTTTTTCACATACCGTCTGTCTGAATATACATGTATTCGCCTTCTGTCTGAAATGCTCCGTTTTTGCCCCGTGTCTTTAAGCCACCTTCTTGCTAAAACCCGTCTGTCTGTCTTCACCGTCATTGCAGCCGGGCAGTAACTGTAACGGCACATGCATCAAAATCAAACCCAAGTCCAAATGGCTCGTTTAAAGGCACAGTCAGTTTCTGAATATGTGGCGTCTGCATTACTGTGATGATTGAGCATTTTGATACTTTGCTATTTATTTAGCACCTCAACCTTCTTTATTATTAAAAGACAAAAAAAAAAGTCATAAAAATCTCACTTTTATACAATATGAGCCCTTTAATTTCTTAGCTCAGCTCATCTGTCCCAGATGTTCGACTGAAATTTCACTGCATGTGTCTGGTCAAGTCCACACTGATGCTTTTCCCTCTCCAAAACTCTCAAAAATATTCTCAAAGAAAATTAATTCCTTAATAGTTTGAACTCTCGATATGTGTAGTGATAGTAAGGTATTTGATTTTTAAAAAATCATTGACCTTCTCAGCATAGGTCAGTGGGTGTCAATTATGATAAAATCATCAGTAACTGTACACTGTAACATTGCATAACTTCAGTTGTAACAGAGTGGGAAGTTAGCATACCTAATCTATGTTGACTGCTGGCAGTCCCAACTAATATCAAGGATAGAGAACACAATGAGTGGCAACTTTGTCTTGACCTGTTTTAAATTCTCGATTTCTCACCCTGCAGCCTCTTTGCCTCTCTATCTCCATCCTCCCCTCTCTCTCTGTTTGTTTTCCCGCCTCTAACTCTTCACTATCTCCTAGTAGTGCATCTGGGCTGAGATGATACTGAACGTTTGTGTTTACTGGTTAGGGTGTCCTTGAGAAAAAAAGTGATGAAACTGATGATAAAGAGGCAGCAGAGCCTAACACCTGGGCCGTATTAGGACAAAATGACCATGAACCAAAGTGAGGATACAGCTGCCTCCATCTTTGTTTTTGTTGCGTTAATAATCCTTTACTATCTTCCCACATGAGACACCGTGAGATGCAGGACACTGGGCGGTGATAGGTAGTGGTGGGACGTTGGGAGACAAGACTCCTGGCTGGCTGTTAACGAGGTTCCTCTGAGGTGGACTCGACCTCCTGTTTCCAGCTCATAGTCTGGGAATGCTCTTTCACTGGGAACGATACTCCTTCACCCATCTGTCAGTCCTGCACTCCTTCTTTCTTTTTCCTAATGCTCCGTGATCCTAAACGTATCCTGTACTTATATCCTATTCATGCAAATAATATTCTGGATGTAAGTAATAACCCTTTTTCCTCTTTTGCTTCATCTGAACAAGAAAGACCCGAGTCTGTGGGAAGAAGGGTGATCCTTAAAAACATAGTAGTTGAATGATCATCTGAGTGAGAGATGCCCTGAATGCCTATTTCCCACATTCTCTTTATTCCCAGACAACATTAAAGCACAGAAAGATTCAAATTCATCTGTGTTCTTAAATCATGTACACTTGACTGCACAGTCTCTAAATACAAACAAACGACTTGAGAGGAAAGCACTCAAGTCTGCTGCTGTGGTCCCGTGCCTGTGGGCATATAATCACAAAGCAGCCAAGAACAGAAATACTAATCTAAGATCACTTAACAGGTCACTGGCAAGAGTCTTGATTGGTTGGTTGAGCTCTCTTACTTTGGTCAAAACTTGGGAATAAGGATCCTGATATCCCCTCTATGTTCAGCTTAATTCCTCACAGCACTTCCAAAATGTAATCAAAGTCTACAGCAAGTGTCAAGAGTAGTTAGCGTGTGCATGGTTTCCCAGTGTTTCCTAGTGTTTCGACTCTCAGAGAAGGTTAGAATGGGTGCCTCGCTCGTTACATAGCAAAGGGTGCATCTCAACCTTTCAGATCCTTATGAATTCTGCAAACCAATTTTGGCAGACCAATTTATTCTTTGGCCAGAGATAAAAGTAGCCACAGCCTTGGACTCCCTCTCAGCAATCATAAAACACACGACAGAGGAAAGCAGCGGGTAAGAAGGACACAGTCCAGTGGCAATATGGGTTTGGACAGCAACTTACAACTTGCTAGTTTTTATTGTGTATAATTGTTTTATATGTAGTATATATATCTAAGGGTAAAGCTATGATCGGGCCCCAAAAAAAATCAGGCCCGACCCTACATGAACAGGCATAGTTTATGTCCAAGCTTGACCCTAGTCTGAACCACGCAAGTCATTTTGGGCTTGAACCTGATTAAAAAGCTACATTTCCATTGTAAAAAAAAATTAAATAAAAAATGTATTTTTAATATTAACAATTTTATTAGAAACTAAAGTCAGCTTCAGTGGTAGCAGACATTTGTGACATGATATCCAACTCTTCTCAAATGTTTAGCACAGCTCAAAAACTGTCGCATGCCATATTAAATAGAGATTGCATAACTTTTCCTCATTAACGAGATGCAGGAGCTGCAGGGAGTCTCGTTATTGTTCTAGGCAACTGCTGTCAGTGATGTGATTTTCAAACAACAGCGAAAACTCAATGAGTAATGACAGGATTATCAAATGTTGATTTTCAAATTATGCACAACAGTAGGTTATTACATTTCAACAGAATTCCATTGCTAGGCAACAGCCTCGGTCCTTGTTAACCTTCTGTCAGCTGATGTCGTTCACATTCACTGCAACAGGAATCAAACTTGTACTCACTTAGAATGTTTATATTTACAATTTTGAAAAGGTCTATAGCACAAAGCATCCCAGCTCCAATGAAATTAAATAAAACAAAAAACATAAGACTGACCCGATTGATCGGGGGAATTTTGAGAAATCACAGCCCCAGTTGTGTTCAGGCAGACAATCGTATTTAAACGAAGGACTGACTTTAAAGCTGTTTCATGATGCCTTAATGGACGATGAACTCTGTTCTTATCAGAACTTTAGCAAAGAAAATAAGCGATGGAGTGTGAGAAAATGTTGTTAAAGTAGGTATGTGTTGCTAACACTTAAATCTTTTTGTGCTTATTATTATTATTAAGGGACATGTCATGCTTTCCACACATAATGCAGGTATAATGTACAACTATTTGGAGCTTCATAGCCTTAGCAACAGTCTTCTATAGTGCAAGTTGATGAATGCCAAAGATAAAAGGTAACCATGCGTTAGGGGTGTACAGAGAGTGGTGCAGGGTTCAGGAGATTTGTAACACAGATCACCCTAAACTCCAAGACGTGAGTCATTTCCCGTGACAAACAAGAACGTCCTTGGTGTGTTTCGACTAACACAAAATAAGGAATAATTGTTTGGCTCTGACCTGGATTTTTGTCAGGGGGTAATTGTATTTAGTGTCTGCCATGTTGATATAAAGCAGCTTATAGTAGCAAATTAGATTAGCGTTGCTGGTTGATGTGTGTGGGGTGGCGGCTTAGATGTGATTGTGTTGAGCTCTGCATCCCCTGAAAGAGTTTCGGCTTTACACAGAATGCACTGGGGCTGGGGCACAGTCCCCTCCCTGTGGGTGTAGTCACTTAAAAATAAACACGTATACATTCCCGTAACACACACTTGCTCATTTTTTACAAGCACTTTGAACAAAACTACATATAGTTACATAAGGACACATGCACACGCAGACACACCGCAAGCCACAAGCAGATCAAATAATCAGCACTGCGTTTTGAAATGCAGGAAACAAGAGATGTTCTTAAGGGTGTGTGTGTGTGTGTGTGAGCGGACTGCTCTAACTAGTGTGTCATTATGATACCAGCTCCTGGCCATTGGCTTGGCATAGCAACTCCACGATGGGAGTCAAATTCAAGTTGACTTTAAGCCAGTGCACTCTTCCCAGGGGGTAATCCCATCACACACTGTCTTCCTCTTGGACAGTCCAGCTATTTTCTCACGTCACAACTGACCAAGGGGAAGGATGTGCTTCTATCTCTGTGCTCATGTTGCTCATAAACAGGGATACTTTGGACTTTGTTGCCTAACTGCTCGGCTGGGAACGATGGTTGGCTGATTTCATGCATTATAACATGTCGTGAAGCGCTTTGTGTGTAAAACCCTGGGATTTGTTGTGTAGTGCACCACACATGTAACCTCTGAGTCATGACAAAACAACATAGAAATTGACTTAAATATGTAATACAGTATAGTTAAAAACCTGCTGCTGGTGATGGGGGACTTAATGAAACTAGATCAGTATGACTTAATGGCTACTGCATGCTGTTTCCTTTGTGTTGCCACCAAAATTACTTCTACAGCTACCACACCCTCAAACCTCAGGCACTTTGTTACTTGGATACTCTTCATAATGTGTTTTAGAAAAAAACGATTGGCTTTGTTTACTGCTCAGTTAATTTGTACAACCTTTTGATGAATATTTTATGATATTGTTCCCACGTCATATAAACAGCAATCTTGACCCATAAAGAGTTTACAAAGGAAAGATGAGCTTAATTTAGTTAACAGAGTCAATGTGCTTTCAGTATATTGTGTTGTGTTTTATGCACTGCTGGAATTCAGTTTGAAATATTGTAACTTTCACTCCACTCCACTAAAGCTGTAGTTACTAATTACTTTTCAGGTTAAGAATTTACATAAAACAAACATTTTCAAACGTTAAAAATACAATATGTTGTTATGGATTAGTGGTTCCCAACCTTTTTGGCTTGGGACCCCTTACAAAAAATGTTATGTACTTGTAGGATTCTTGTACTTCATTCTTGAATGCACTTATTGTAAGTCGCTTTGGATAAAAGCATTAAATCAATTCAATGTAATGTAAAAAAAAACTGTGTCTATGTGGGGCCCTTGTCATGTTCCACAAGTCCAACTGTTACCAGTTCCAACTAAACTCTAATAAACAACCTAATAATGTAATTTATACTATCATGATAATCACAATGATGGTCAAAACTAAAAGTAGAACATCCTGACACTGGAGAAGCTGGAACCAGAGAATGTTTAAAAATGATTGATAGCAGTTGCCGATTAATTAGCTTTCTGTAAACTTATCAGTGAATTAACTAATAGTTTTAGCATTAAAATGACCCTATGACTGACGTGCTGTTTTTGTCCCTTACATGCAGCTCTGAAAAGGTCCTTTGAGGTGGAGGATGTCGACACTTCATCTCATTTGTCCCCCGGTTCCCGTCGGACAACCAACTCCCCTCACCGTAACGCCATGTCGCCCACCAGCATCTACTACCGTGACCTTGGCACTGCCGCTCAAGCTACCAACAACAACAACCTCAACTATACCCAACCCCGCTCCATCATGGGTGGAGGAGGCCCCAAGACCCCTGAGTCTGTGTCGCGCCGTTCCGAACTCTCCATCGACATCTCCTCTTCATCCAGCAAGCA
Organism: Echiichthys vipera; assembly: GCF_963691815.1. Classification (NCBI taxonomy): domain Eukaryota; kingdom Metazoa; phylum Chordata; class Actinopteri; order Perciformes; family Trachinidae; genus Echiichthys; species Echiichthys vipera. Next base: position 15,525,365 of record NC_139827.1, read on the forward strand.
GGTGGATAATGTCACCAGTCCTGCTTCCGCACGCTTTGCAGCCAACAGCGCCCTGAAGCGCCCTGAAGTCCTGGGCCACTCCAAGACCCCTGAGATGAGCCACAAGAGGGAGGTGACTTTTGCTAAGGCATCTAATGATTCCCCCGTGATACGCCGCAATGAGGGCAACAATAACAACAACGGCACCAGCCGAACCCCTGAGCAGAATCATGCTCGCAAGTTGGAGCCTCCCAGTCCTGGAGATGTCCGTAAACCTGATATCAGCATCACCAGAGCTCCCCCAGAAAACAACGGCCACCACCCACCAGTGCACCACCCACACCACCCCAACCCTCATCACAACACCATCGTCACCACCTTCCGCTGCTCCTCGCCGAATCATGGACGAAAGTCCCCCAACCCTGACCGTAAGTCTGTTTAATCATGATATGCCCCTCAATCCAACCCAAACCATACTAGAGTGAACAGCTCCAAATGCAATAAACATGGAGTAGTGAAATAAGGTTTCACTGTACTAGGGTACACTGAGGCCAAACCCACATGTATATGGGTATTTTTGTAAATTGGGTTTTTCCCTCCTTCAATCTCAAAAAAAATCCCCTTCACATAAACACTATTAAAAAAAAAAGGATCAAACATAAACACAAAAACAAATTGATGTGCTGTAAAGCAGGCAGCAATATAACCTTAATGCCATGTTGGCCAGTCACTCAAAGGAGAAGATGTTGGCCAATCAAAAGCCTGAAAAAAGCAAATAACGGAAGGTAACCTGCCAACATTGATAATAATGGTTTAGCTTGTGTTTGTAGAATGCTAGCTGACAAATTTGTTAGCGTGTTTTGAGCTTCTCTGTCTGTTCATACATCATTCCCTTTGGAACTCTCATGAGGTTGAAATCAGACACTAACTATTAAGCATAGCAATACTTTCACCAGCTGTATCATTGCTTTAGCACAGTTTGGTGTGGTACTGTCATCAGTGGAAATGGGATTAAAGTGAGTTCAGGCTATATTAAACTCAAATAAAAACCAAATTACATTAATTATGAGCAAAGGAAAGGAAATTAAACATTTGAATCTTGGCTGTAACTTATTTTACGTTCAAGCCAACTGGGGAAAAAATGTCACATTTTCCATAAAACATTTTATTGGACATTTTTCATCTGACTTCATATCTTCTTGGTCCTTCTTCATTCACACTTAATAATAGACTAAGACTAGACTAGGTGATAGAATAACTCCAGTATCAGATCTCTCACTAAGACAAAAGTCAGTAACAGGAGCAGCTTTTTGATTAGTCTGCATGATGTCTGCATGTCTGTTAGGAATATGAGCAATCATGTCCTTGGAGGCCTGTCTGTCAGTTGAAACAGCAGACATGCAGACTCTATGTGGTCTGTTGTTAATGCAGCATTGGAACTGACATGTTTGTTATGTGATGAAAGCCTAACCTTGGCAGCACCAGAACAGTAGTATTGTAGTTAGTTAGATAGTAGTGCTACAGTTGTAGTAAAACAAATATGGAACAGAGAAGGAAATATTTCCGCCCACAAGGTTACATTAGTTTCGTTGATGCAGTTTGATCATTTGTTTATCGATTTTTCACAGAATGTTGCCTTGAATTAATTAATTCACGGTGAATGTAGAAGTCAGAAAGTCTTGAAGCATGAAAGTAATCGGCGCCTGTTTTTAATAACAGCAAAACTATGTCAAAACATCAGTTTACAAACTCTCCCACAACTCATGCAGTATAATCCTTAAAATATACCTTAAGTCTCATCACTAAAACCTTACTCCGTAAAGTTCCATAACCAGCTTGCCAAGAAATTTCAGTGCTTGATGAAATATAATGAGTTTTTCATGTTATGTATGAATTAAATACTGCACTTTGTCTTTGGCAGATGTTTTGTAGTTTCTGAAAGTATATTCACTGTACTTGTATCTGTGCTTCTGTTTCATGTTGCACACATATGTGTCTACTTCAAATGACTACACATACGTTTGTAGTCTGTTTCTGTGCCGAAGGTTTTACATGGCTCTCTGCTAGATTATGGGGGTGGTCGCCACTTATTTGTCCACAGAGAGAGGCCTTAATAGGGGTATAAATGAAGGGTGACCTGCCTGGAGGGCCCAGGGGGCTCTGACAGGGGCCAGCCTGCTCTGCTCTTTTTACATTATCAGGAGAGCTGAAACAAACAAAACATCACATCAACATCACAAAAATTCTTCACACTGCAGTCAAAGATTTGAAATGACTGTAATTACAATTTATAAACTATAATGCACTTCAGTCCAAATAATATCCAAGGCATGAACACACACTGGGGGTGGGTGTCAACACAATAAGCAAAGAATATTTACTGATGTTTTATTATTTTTCCATATGACTGTCAACTGTGTCTGTGGGAGTCTATTAGATAAGCTGCTTTCCTGCCCATTCAGTTTTTCCAGGAGGAAATGACATCACTGGTGCACACACACACACACACACACACACACACACACACACACACATAAGCCCACAGAGCATCCTGTGCTTCCTTCCGTGTTCTGTCAGCATGATTGTTTCCCCCGCTGCATGACCTCACTGCAGTGCACTTCCTCTCTCAAGGGTCATGTGATCTAAGTTAGTCACTTCCTAGCAAATTTCACTCTGTACTTTGATCAAAGCATAACAAAGGGTGAGATACCGGAGAACAAATATGTTTTGTGTTTTGACGACCTGACTAGAGCTGAAACAATTAGTCGTTCAATTGATTATGGAACTTATACCAAAATTTATTTATTTTTATTTCTGCTTCTGGGAATTTTCAGGGCCTGAAAATAATTGGCATAGTAATTGATAATGAAATAATAATTAGTCGCACTCCTACTACTCCTACTATTACTCCATTTAATCTAAAGGGTATTTCGATGGCTCCATCACTGTAAACCTATGTTCTATAGACAAGTAGCTCAAAGCATTTGAATTTTAGTCAAGATGCCAAGGTTTCCAATATATTGAATTATGAATACAATCCAATAGCGCAGAGAAATGTTATATATTTCTACAAAAATTTTAACTGGCAAATAGCTTCAAGTGCTGGAAGAAGCAGATGCAGAATCTGAGTGTTATGACTTCAAACTGATGCGATAAATGATGTCAGATGTTAAGAAGGAAAACAACGAAGATACACGTGACCATCAGGTTCACTTCAGGCTACAGACTCAAGATTCATTTAGATTGTTATCTGCAATACTCCGCTTTGTTCAGCCAGACGGGGAACCTTATCTTGACAGACAGGTCTGCAGTTCATCAATCCATCAAACTCCGCAGTCAGAAAGAACCCTATCTAACATCTAAGTGTAGACGTCCTGTGGTTAGAACACATCTCTTATCATTTTTCAGTTGTTTAACCTGGAGACTCTGTTTTAAAGTGCTTGATGTAATTATTTTTGTGCGATAATCAAAATTAAAATCTTTTGATATATTTTTTTCCGTTAGTAATGGTTACATTCTGCTGTCTGAATGTGTATCTCACACAGTTGTGTCATTGTTTCACGTGTCAGCCTGCTAGTTTTCATAATACAAATTCTCAGTTGTAACAGTAACCAACCTTGATCTGTGTCTCAAACTATGCCATGTTTCGTCCTTGAATTTGAAGGAATTGGGCCTGGAATGTCCTTGAAAAGTACTTGAATTTGTTGTTTAAGAAGGTGTGGGAACCTAAAACCATTGACAAAATAATTGCTTGTGTGCTTTTTGACATTGTTGAGACAAACACTTGCTTTGATTTTAACACCAAAGATCGACTGTCATACTGTTACTAGACTCTGGCGAGATCATAGAGAGCTTGACCATAAATGGTGTAGTCACTGGGATGATGGGACTGGAAGGTTATCATTGGGGTCACAACCAAACCCATAAACCCATTTAGCAACAGCTACAGCACTAAAGACAGTGGAAAAGAAGTCAAGTATAGATAGTGCTACTTTCTACTACAGGGAAGAAATGTGTATTTACTGTTCACTTCATGTAGTGCCATTGTGTTTTGTCTTCCTGTTGTCATGTAAAGAACAAAAGACATATCCAGATCCCAACCTAGCTAGATTATGCATGCTGAACTGGAATTTGTCTTTATATTACCTAAATAAACACATTATCTCCTAAATTGGTTTCACTAATTAAGGTGTGGCCTAGCCATTACGGAAGAAATAGCAAGTAAAGCCATTTGTCTTTTATTTGGAGTGACCTTCTGAATGTGGGGAAGAGGGGAGAGTCGTGGGTGGTGGGCGATTTGTCTCTGCCTGTCCATAGGTCAGGAAAGGGCACACACACAGACACACACACACACACACACACACACACACACACACACACACACACACACACACACACACACACACACACACACACACACACAGAACACTTTCTTCATCTCAAATTTTTTTGTCTTACTTTTATTGTCTCTCATCGACACTCTACACAAGCACGCACACACACACAGGCACCCTCAGGCAAAGGCATATATCCGAGGTCAATCCGTGTCTCAGTGTAATTACTCTGGACTGATCCCAGACCATTACTCAGTGTGACCTGTCGACTAATTACCCAGAAAAAAAGAGAGGGAGGCAAAGAAAGGGGAAGAGAGATTTTTTTAGCCTACGTGCTTGGGAGGGGGAACTGTTGCTAAACAAGAATAACTAATTGTTGCATAGTGGCTGCATAACTCTGTTAAGATATTCTAAGATATGGTCTCCTGAAGTTTAAAACAATCCCAAGGGCTGTTACAAAATCTCCCTTATAGAAAACAATTCAATCAGGTATAATCAATCACAAACTTTAAAGGGCTCTCTATCATTACAGGGCTTTGTCAAATACTGGATTCTGATGGGTTCACACAAATGTTCGGTTAGCATTTCATCTAGGGACTGTCAAAATGATAGTGAATTGTTTGGTCAATTCCAACATTCTGCTGCTGCTATGAATAACAGAGTGTCTCTATGGAAACAGCTCTGATTATAGACTTGGGTAGACCTTTTTAAATCCATAACATCATTTTTAAATCAAACTTTTGGGTCAAATTATTGATTTCTTTAGTAAGTAGCTGTGCAATAAGTGGGATAATGTAGAGCCAGCGGGTCATTATTGTTCAAGACCCTGCATCATCCTGTAGGGGTTCAATTTGCAATAATGACTCGACATTATACTTACCAACTTTCAGGGGAATCATATTCTGGTGATTCAGTATTATGATGTTATGGCGCTCAGTGAATGGAAGTGAAAAAATAAGTTACAAAAGAAGGTTACAGAATAGCCTACATGTGGTTAAAGATATAGTTCATATACACACACACATATATATATATATATATATATATATATATATATATATATATATATATATATATATATATATATATATATATATATATATATATATATATATATATTTATTTATTTATTTATACAGTAATACTTGCAGTTTTTCTGTTTCAGAATCAGAACCAGCACTTCTTTGTTCAATTGTACAAGTATCAGTGGGTGGGACAGGTAAAAAGGTGACATTCACAATTCTGAGAAGGAAAAGTTAATAATATGAAATGTTGTAATGACTCATCGGCTAATTTATGTCAGTTCTTGCTGTAAATAGCTGAGTATCTTTTGCCTTGAATGAATAGCTAGATGCAAATGTTTTGTTTTTTTGTTGCCTTGTGAATGATCACATTATGATGTTTTCACAAGGAGGCAGATTGTTCCTGACTGTGTCTTCGACTAAGCTGCCAGATAGTGTTTAGTTTTTCTCACTTGAAGTCTGTGAGCCTTTTGACTGTCATGTCTGTCTTTTCAGTTCCAAAATGGCCCACGGGGATAACAGTGACAAGTGTCACTTCTCATCATTTTGGATGTTTTTTTCCACTGTTGGTGTGTTTCCTAAACAAGCCACCAGGAGGCAGTGTGTGACAGGTGAAATACGTTTAGATGCTGCACTTGGCTTGCAGGTTAAATAAAGCAGTATTTCCTTTTTTTTAAATCCATTTTCATTTACAAAGGAAACTTTAAATTAGTTTAGTACTTAGTCCTTTTTTTCAGAGGATTGAGCGCTAATACAGCTCCCTCAAACAGCTTCGGGGTCAGAAGTCCAGACCACACTGGTGTAATGTTGCAGAAACACATCCAACACAGAGATGTCACCCTTTTTCTGTTCATCTTTTTAACACTCAAATATATCACAAGTATCGACACTCAAAACACAAAATAGTGCTGCCACCCTTTGAAGTGTGGACACTAAAAAACTTGACATGAAAGGTTTTAATTGTTTTTTACATTGGAGTAGGATGAGGAGGTTGGAGCTGAGAGAAATCGGAAAGGATCCGCCCTTCAGCCCCAGATAAATAGAGTCAAACACACACACACAAACACACACACGCACGCACACGCACACACACACACACACACACACACACACACACACACACACACACACACACACACACACACACACACACACACACACACACACGCACACACTGGGTTCCCCTCTACCCCACATGAGGCTTTCGGAAGTTGAAGTTTACATTGAGCATCTGGGGGAAGTCAAGGGTTAAAGAAGTTTCCCACCACTGCAGAAAGACCTTTGTCCCTTAAGTCTTCTTGCCAAATCCCACAACTGGAGTCAACGCCCCCTTTTCAATCACTTTCTCCTGCAGGCTGTGAAGCCAACACATTCATGCATTTCACCTTTACATGAAATGAATGAATGTATGTAAAAGCACACACTCCCTCTCATCCCACATGATTCGAGGACATGATTTAAAAACCTAACTTTAGATATACACACACTCACACAAACCGACCTTTTCCATAACTATATAAAAGACAAATAGGAGGATATGGGCCAGCAGAGCTGAATGAAGCAAACTGAGATAACATTTAGTCTCGGTTGACATTATCTTTGTTCTCTGGGTGAATCCTCCCTCTTGTTTATCCAGATATGAGACCTCGCCGTGGTTACTTTGTCCAAGAAACTGCTGGGAAAATCCTGTCCTTTATCTTGGCCATGGAAATGAAGAAATAAAGCCAGTGTAATATTGGGCCTTGAAATGGGGGGTGGGGAAGGGGGGGGCATGCCAGCATGAGACATAGAGTGTTTCTTTTTCAGTATCATCACTCAAACATAGCTGACCAGGACAAATTAAGGATTAGATACTTTGTTGAATGCTTAATTTAACTGACCTGCAGTGCAAATGTCTCACACAGTGAAACATGTGAATTTGGTTGGTCTATCTTTCTCGATGAGATCATCTGCAATCTGTTTATATTTACACAGAGTGTAAATGAAGAAGGTTCATATGAGGTGACTTTTTCTCCACATTCCTACCTAATGATGTTTGGCCAACTTGTTGGCTGATAGAGGACATACTGGAGAGACAATAATTGCATTTTGCATGTGTGTATGTGGACAGACAGATGGCCATTTGTGCCACAGTCCTGCCATCTGCTGAAATGAGTAGATGAGAGTATGAGGGGGCAGAGGGATTCTCGTGTGTGTGTCTGTCTGAAGTGAGCATGTGTGGAAAATGAAAAATAAGAGGTTGCAATCTTGTCCCTTATGTTACACCAACTACAACTCATTAAGCAGTTGAGTGTGTGTCCTATGCTGCAATGACGCAGCCGCTTTTGGCCGTTACCATCATGTTAAAGCTGGTTGTTGGCTGGTTTCAAAGACAGATTATGTAGCAATAAACACAACAATTTGTTTTAAACTTTGCCAGCTTAAAAGACTTTGCCGATAATTTAGCATTGCAACTACATTACCCACAATGCAACACGACCGCAGAAAGACTGTCTATCTTCTATCTGTGGACATGTTGCTACGATGTTTGTATGCTCAAAATACCACATAATGAGTTGTTATCAAATTGTATTGCAAATAAACCCCACTGTGAAATAAATAGTTTTACGACCTGGAACACAGTAAACTGTGGTGTGATGTCATTCCCAGCTCCGTCCTCCCAGGTAAATGGAAGGCAACATACTCGTAGCAGTTAATCTAGCCTCAAACAGAGATGAGGAGCCGCCACAGAGGTCTGGTATAGCCACCTCTTTCTAACCCCACACACCCAAAGATATTTTTCATTTTCAACTTGTAGTCTTCAGACCCAACCAATACTGACTCAGGTGACATCACTTGACAAAATGTATGGGATTTCATGCAGCTCCCTTTTGGAAACACGAAATGCTTTTTTCAACTTTTTCTCCCAGATGCAGTAATATTACAACACCTGTAAACAGACTTTGATGTGTAAAATAAGAGTTCCCCTTTAAGTATAAATCCTGCACAGAGGCTAAATCAGTTCTGTTATGTTGATTTTATCTCGCAAATCTGCAAAGCTGTGTGTAGTTGGTACCAAACCACTCAAAGCAAACATTTCACTTAGATTTGTGATTTTGAGAATTATATTAAAATTCACTGTTAGACTATATACTTTCCATAAAAAATTATCAATAAATCCAGATCAAACACTACAGATGCACGAATCTGTCTTAAATTGACAAATTAAATGAAATTCAAAACATACTAAATTAGCGTAAAAACATCACTGTCCACTGGGCTGTAATGAAGTGATGGTGAATAGTTTCAGTGCCAGTCACTGTGTTTCCAGTCTGGGACTATGCAGGCAACTTTTATTGAATCATTAAGGATACTCAAGTCTTAACTTTGGAAAAATTGGCACAGACTTTAAAAGCACTCAAAAACAGAGACTGGATCGAATGTCATCACTGAGGTTTTCAGTGATTATTAAAGGATATAGAGAATATTACTGCAGCTTTGTGGTAAATTTGCTTCTTCTAAGGACACCATCGTCTGTTGAGAAAAGCCTTGGCAGTGAAGCCCGAGGAGCTTTGGATGAACTTTCACCTCCAGCTTTGATGGCGTGAAAAGCTTTGTGATGCTGCACAGCAGACTGTGAATGTCAACATCACACAGTAGAAGAGGAGATGGAAGAAGCTTACTTAGAACTGAAGATTTTGGGGAAAGGGCAGGTTGCCTCGGATGAGTTACTCTGTGTTATGCACTGGCAAACTAAAATTCATTATTCAGTGAACGTACCTCCAGTCCTGGCAAACACTTTTTTGAATGACTGGGCCTCCAAATTCATAAAGATAATCTCTATAAGTCTGCTTTCTGCCTCTGCACTTGGAAGTTTTCCATTATAGATAATTTGCATCATAACTGCGCTAGATGTTTCTGGAAGACATGCAGTGGAAGCATGAAGAGTCACAGAGTCCCTTCAATTTACTCTTCATTTTTTGGAGTTGAGTCATCCCTGTCCCTCACCCCCGCAGCTGCAGCGAGGGGCCAGGGATTCCCCAGAAGGCCGATCCCTTGGAGTCGCTGTGTTTATTGTTCATTAGGGAAGGCTTTGACTCCAGAACATTAACAGAAATAGAGAGTACATGTTGGTGTGTGTGTGTGTGCATCGGGAATCGAGTTTGTGAGATTAGCTCTTGTTCAGAACTTAACAGAAGCAGCCACCAGCTGGGAAATATTCAGCAGAGGCTTATATTGTCTTATCAGAGTTTTTTCTCGTTGAATACTGGAAACAAGAGAGGGGAGATACAGTAAAGGGCTGACAGGAGAGATGACTTCTACTTGCAGTGATATAACCAACAACCACGAGATGGAAACCCTTTGTGAGTATCCGTTTGGTTGTCTTTATGTCTGTGGGAGAGCTCGACTAGAAGCAAGAGGGACAACTGGTTTCCATTAAGGCCAATCAAGTCAAGTCATGATACATCCTCCTCAGATGGGATATGTAGAGATGCTGGTCCCCCCCCCCCCCCCCCCCTTTCTTTTTATTTTGTTGTAAACTACATTGTTTGGTTGAAACAAATCTGCTTACTTGGTGCTATTTTACACTTCCTGTTAAAGTCCTTGTTTCATTCTCTTGAGTTGAATAAACAAGCCTGACTGTCTCTGTGGTTTAATGTTAAAGGAACAATGCTTTTATGGTAGTAGAAGTCCTTGATGCTAGTTCTCAGTATTAAGCAGTCCAGCTGGGAAAGCTTTGGTGGCTTAAGAGAGACAAAAAGACACCGTAGGCAAACTCTTCCACATAAACAAATGCTCAGATCCCCAAATCTGTCCAGTTTGTCATCTTTTCTATTTTATTATGGTAAAAAGCTGATGAAAAAAGAAAACATGGGCCTAAGTTATTGTAACCTTGAGATATGATGTGTGAACTGTAGTTTAAGAAGGAATAAACCCGGAAGAGGGGAGAATTCCTACTAGTATAATGAATTAGCTCTAGATGAATTCATCTGTACTGCTGATGTATTTGCAGTGATTGCAGTTGGGGGTGGGGTCTTGGAGGCCACTTTAGGGTGTTGAGATAAACCATCCTTACTCATCACACATGCTGCCTCCATTTGCAACACAGGGGAGCAGAGCAACCACAGCAAAAAAACACAACAGGAAGTCTCCAACTGATCCAGCTATCTTCCCTGTAGACATCCAGGCCAGATGTTCTTCTTCTTTCCCTTGTCCCCCTTCCTCCTGACTCTTCCAACCCATCCCCCAACCCCTCCTTCATCTCTATTTTTCTTTGCCTCCTCTTTCTCTTACTCCCTTCCCTCTTTTTTCACTCTGCCCTTCCTTCATTTCCCCCCTCCTCTCTCGGAGAGGACGTGTCGCTGAGTCACTCGGTCAGCTGAGTCATGGAGGTGACTATTTTAATCAGCAACATATGTGCACTGCCCTGATTTGGTGGCCTTCAGCAATCAGCCCTGACCTCCGGGCCAATCACAGAGCTCTCCAATGGGGCTCACGGCATGCCTGTCATTACTGCATATTAGTCTTCAGTTACCTCTCCAACCCACATGATTTGATGCTACCAAATGTTTGAGTGTTTTGAAGCCACAGTGTTTCGGATGAAAAATGATGAAATATAAGTAGAATCCCTTAATTTGAGCTTTGCAGAGCAGCAGTTAAGTTAACGACTTCACTGCACGAAAACATGACTTGTAATTGACTTTGTTAAAATGGGATATTTCACTCATACATCTGTGTTTTTATGCTGTTTTATGAAGAAAAAGTGGCCATTCTTTTATGAATATAATGTAAACAGGGAATATGGTACACTTTAAGGGGACATATTTAGGCTCATTTTAAGGTTCATACTTTTTTGGTTTCATGCTTTAATGTTCAAAAAACATATTATTTTTCTCATACTGTCTGTCTGAATTTACCTGTATTCACCCTCTGTCTGAATCACTCCGTTTAAGCCCATCTCTTTAAGACCCTCTCCCAAAAAAAAGTCCAGTCTGCTCTGATTTGGAGGCATTTCACAGCATTTATAAAGCAACCCTAAACTGCTTTATGATATAGAAAAAAGACATAGGAATCTCACTTTTAACCAATATTGGACATTTATTACTTATTCTGAAATTAGTTCACATGAAAATCGCATGCATACACACAAATACACATATTGCACCGCACACAGTCAAGCTCGAATTTTCTAATTGAATTTATTTGCCATAAATCTTTTGCTCAGAGCTTCTTTTTAGGCTCCAGGAAGACTAATAAAGTAACACTCCTGCCATACAGTTGACCTCTCCTTTGATCTTTGGTTCCCACGAGAGGAAATGGTAGCTTCAGTCACTGGTGGGTCATGGCTTTCACTGACAACACTGTTTATTGTTTAGTGAGAGCTACAGTATATGGAAAAATGTTTGCTTTGCTGAAAAGAGATGTACAGCGGAAATGTGTTCAAACTTTTAACCAGAAGCCCCAGGACAGTAAAAAAAACATTTACTCTTTGTCCTGTTTCCACACTGGAGATGACATATTTAGGATTCTGATCTCAAGAAAATAAGAATTGGCTTTATTGCATTTCTGCAGTAAATCTACCCTGCTAGGTGATAAAATATTGGCATGTTGGAGCAGTATTAGAATCAGAACCAAGGCCCGTCAAAATGCTGAAATTATGAAGCTAAAAGGTTATTGATTTGCTGTTAATACACAGTCTACAAGAGAAATTATTTTTTCACAGAGAAGGTTACGTTACTTTGCTACAGTAGATTCAGACAGGGGGTCAGTTTGTCAATCTGGAAGTGGGAAGTTAATCTGGGCCCCACTGAGTCGACCAGCAGCTCAGTTTGTTTGCAAGTGTCTTTTTGTCTGTCTTTCTGTTTAAAAGTCTTATTATCGTTCACAGCTGATGCACTTGTTCAAGCATTTGACTACAAAGTAACACAATGAGTGCATGGGGGTTAGTTTGCTAGGATCAATTTTGTTTGAAATATGTCTTATTCGTTGATACATAGTGATCATTGACTTCTTTATTGTCTCTGTTTAATTGTGTCTACATTCTATTTATTGTTTACTGTGCTGGGCAACAAATTGCCCCTTTGTGAGACCTATAATGGAAAGTGATAACAATATAGAATATGTTCCAACAGATACAAACACATAGACAGATGCAATCAAGCTTCTGTACATTTACCTTCACAGCCAACCACCGCCAAGTTCAGTTCCAGTGGTGACAGGAAGGAAGCATTTTCTGCTGAATGTTCTGAAAATCTCTGTCAGGCCTTCTTCAGTGTGTATGCTGATGGAAAACAAAGTTGAGCCACATCAACATAGGAACAAATTCATCTCTTAATTAATCTCTCCTTTCAGTCGGTCAAGATCGAATCCATTTTATAAGCAGAATCTTTCTTTAATCATAAAACTATTCTTAGACACCATCTTTTAACATGTCGACTACTTTAATGTTTTGCAGTCAGCGAGTTGGTGCTGATGAATGCAAATCACTCTGTTGTGGGTGATCTGGGACACAGGAAGTGTGATACATATTTCCACACATTTGGCCTTTGGAACCACTTTAATCTGTTTTGCAGCCAATATTGACTTCAGTGCAGCTTGATTCGCTCAACAGTGGCACAGAGAATGTAAAACAATCAATAACAATCAGCTGTGTTTGGCCTGTAGTCAGGCACTCTTGTCTCTAAAAGGGAAAGTTTGGCACCTTGGGATATGTTCTAATATTATTTGGTGAAATTCGATAAGAAGACTTATACAAGTCTCATGTTTGTCCCTTAAATATAAAGATAAAACGTGGAAACAGCCATCTTAGCTTAGAATAAAGACTGTAAACAGCTTGCTGGGTCTCCCCCATAGACTGTATCAAATACGGATGTAGTCTCTACGTTGCCCATAGGTTTCTAAAGAGCCATGTTGAAGCTCAATATGGGTCAAGGTGGCTCTGGCTGTTGCCATTTTGGCATTGCTAGCCACCTGTGATGGCACCCGCTTGTCACTCAAAGAGGCCATGCCATTAATTATGCATAACTTTAAGCCTTAATATAATTTAATGGAGCGAGTAACATAAGATAAATGCTGTAAACAAGTTTATTTCTAATGTAAAGTTGGGAATTTTAACACACTCAAGTGGCCTTTTGAGGAATGGCAATTTTCTGGCGCTTCATATTTCAGGCAATCAGCAGAGACTGTTTACACTGCACCCAGTCTCGAACTCATTGGCTGTCGGTCTGATGACAAATCATCCTCTGAGGCTTTACGGTGTAACGGATATTTCGGGCCCAATTTGAGATGTGAGAATGGAGTTGATTTGCATATGAATGCAGAGAAATCATATCAAAAATTAAATGAAAACCTAAATTGTCATCAGACGATAGCCAATGACCTCCGAAATGACATTGTTACCATTGTGTTCTGCCTCTTTTGCTCTTCACATTGACTGTTTACCTGCATGCAACCAGAATATGCTCAAACATGCACAATACTACTCAGGCTACAAATGGAAACTCAACCTCTTCAGCTACCCAAATCTAGTCCTGTTGCCTTCAGAATCTACATATCTATGCAGAATCTGTCTTTAGAGTTTACCCTGCCAAGAAATAGTCCAGCACATAACGCCCCATAAAAAGTTTGAATTTAGTATATTAGATGTGCTAGTAGGGGGGATTTTTAAACTTTGGAGAGAGCTAGGCTAACTGTTTCCCCCTGCTTCCAGTCTTTATACTAAGTTGTTTGCCTGCTGGCTCACAGTTAGCACACAGGTATGATGGAAGTATCCATCTTATGATCTAACTCTCAGCAACTAAAGGAATAGGTGTATTACCAAAAATGCCAAGCTATTCTATTGAATATGTTTTCTTTTCTTATATAAACTGAAAGATATTCGGTTTTAGTCATGGCTTTAGTCAAGAGTCTGCCAAAGTTTTGAGAAATGGAGACTTGTGTGTTTGGCAGAGGGGGGGGGGGGGGGGGGAGAGCGAGAGAGAGAGAGAGAGAGAACCCTGGAGAATTGAAGAAGGGAGATGACCAAATGCTTTCAGTGCATACACACACACACACACACACACACACACACACACACACACACACACACACACACACACACACACACACACACACAATCCAATACTCCTTCTGTGAAACAAAGCAGTGGGAGGGAGCAGATGGACACAAAGGGTATGGAAGTAAGGATATTGCCTCTTCTTGTCTTGTGCAACACACACACACACACACTATATATATATATATATATATATATATATATATATATATATATATATATATATATATATATATATATATATATATATCCTATATTTTAAAACACTCTCCCATTGTCTTTAATTTTGATTAAACTGCACATACTCACAGACAATACATATATTTGATCTCTAGCGAGTTTACTTCGCACATGGTTCAAAATGCCTGTTGTCTCTACAATGTTCTCCATTCACTTTCTCTGAATGAGGGGTGTGGCTCCCTAGCCACTTGGGATGGCAGTCACATGACCAGTTTGTGGGTGTGGCCAGAGGGAGCAGCAGCAACCCAGCCTCACCAGCTGGAGCTGTGATTGAGAGAGCAAGAGAGTGTAGGAGAGGAAGAGAGAGAAGAGAAGGAGAGGAAAGGGTTGGGTGAGTTGTGGATTTTTATTTTTGCCGTGTGCTTTTCTGTTTTACAAGGAGAGTTGTGAGTGACTTTGGAGAAAGGGGGAAGGAGAGAGAAACAGAAGGGGGGTGGGGAAGATGGTTGGTGCTCTGGGGCTGTTGGTGTCAAAGTTAGTTAACCAGGTGTCCCGTGTGTGTAGAACATGAAGTTTTGAGGTAGTGAGGTGGACTGTATTCTTGGCAGCAGATTTGTAGAAAATACCTTATTTAGCATGCAGGCCTTGTACTTTCTCATTTCTTTCATTTTTTTCTTCCCTTTCCCATTGTTCAGCCACTGGGGAGAGTTTTTCTTTGGGGGGGGGGGGGACTACCACTCTTCCCCCTCCTCCTCACTCACTCACTCACTCCCTCTCTTTCCCTCCCATTGTGTCTTCAGCTCTGCAGCATGCATGGATAATCAATCTGCCATAATGGGACAGAGTGTTGACCAATCAGGATAGCCCACCATTACTCTTGAAAGTCTCTGGGGCTTCCTCGAGTCATGTTTTCTACTTCAGTGTCGCATCACACAAAGTTTTCAGCCTGACTTTGATCCAGTGCAGTGGATTAGCCAGGCACTGATAGAGCCAAGCTGTTTTGACATGATTTAATTTTGACAATCCCTTATGTCTTCTCTCCAGAGGCTTTGTTGTCAAGTTCAAGGAGAGTTGAAGAGTCTAACAGGTCACATTTTTCAGTTTGGGTTTTGCTCTTCCATAGGGAATAGCAATACATCCCCAGTTCCTTTACCTCTTGTCAGTTGCTGCTGGTGGGAAGAAAATTAGCTTGCAGTTATAGTCACTTAGCTGTAATTTTGTGCCCTGGAGGCTGGAAAAACTTCTGAAACATAAGTTATCTTGCCTTTTTTTCAGTGAGTCACATGGTCTACTTTTACCCAGTTTGCAGTACGGTGGCTCAATAGTTCCTTTGTTGGATGCTGCAGCCAGACAACTCAGTGAAGTCTTAGCTAAAGTGACTTTAATATAGATGTTACACTGTAGATGACCTTGCTTTGCATCTACCAGCCACACTGTATCTTCATATTTGAAGGATACGACCTTGCACATTGAGACTTCTGCATGAATAAAACACATTTCTCTACGGTTGCTGTAACAGCGTCCAATAGAGCATTATTTAGTTAAGAAATGAATTAAAATCTTCCCACAGTGGTCCACCTGCAGGGTCCGTGTTGCTGCTACTGTACCAGAAAATTTCTAATGATGCCTCATATCTGATTCACACGGAGTATTATAACAATATGCTTCACAATAGCTGCCAGTTGAAGCCACTCAGCTACTGTTTTTTGCATGTCGTTAATCAGATTAGCTCGCTGATAAAACATAATTCAATCAACAGCCACTTCATTAGGATTGTTTGGCACCAGTGGCATGGAACATATTAATTCACACAGTTTATTCCTGCTGTCATTAAACACCATCAGTCCAGTCCCGTCAGAGATATCATTTTCAGGAAATCTTAAATGCCAAAAAAAGAGATTTGTGCTGCTGGTGTAAAGATTTTAAACCTGAATCTTAAAAGGGAAAATCACCCTTGTATAGAATTACCCTGTTGTTCCCATCAGTACGCTTTGGTTTTGTCTCGTGTTTTTCACCAAAGAATTTGCCCTGAAGGCAGCAGAGTTGAAAGAAAGAGAATCGTGAACATGTTTGACAGTAAACAACCAGACTGTTTGTCTGAAAACATTAATTCCCACATTACAGTATGCCTTCATCCTCCTCTAGTTAATTGTGTCCATGTGTATATAATCTCATGTGGTCTTATCTTCTTTTCCTGTTCCATCAGTGAGCGAAAAATGTAGTTCATAAGTAATGTTATGTTCCTTCATCAGCAAATCCAAGTAGAAAATTCTTTTGTAAAATACAATAGTTGACACATTGCTTCAACGCTTCTGGAACTGTGTATCTGCCCACATTGGGAGGATGTTTTCAGCTTTGAATGTATGTCACAGAAAGGAGGAAGTCAGACATGTCATGTCCTGTTAGAGGTGACAGGTTGTGGACCAGCCAACACTACAGAGGTGGAGGGGAGAGGGTGGTATATGCTCTCATCTGCAGCACTGTGGCAGTATTATGCCCCAAGCAAGGCATTATGGGTCATCTGTCAGTGTTTTGGATCCTGGGATGATAATGGGAATTTACAGAATTTTGTCTATGTAATCATCAATAATTTTGATAATTGATTAATCGTATATTTCTTTCAGGAAACGTGGCAGAAAATTCTGTTTTCAGCTTCTCAGATATGGAGATGTCCTTTTTTCTAGGTTTCATATCATATTAAACTGAATATTTCTGGGTTTTGGACATACAAAACATGATATTTAAAGATATCACATTGGACTTGAGAAACTTGAATGGACATTTCTTTCACTATTTTCTGACATTTTTAAAAGTTTAATGCACAAATACCACATAGTTATTTACACTAGGGCCAATTTCCAGTTTGTTATTCAGAAAGAAAATATGTTATTTTATAGAATAAACGTTCGTCATGGTCATTACAGATTTAATTCTACACATAAGCCCTGGTTTTATACAAAGAAGTGTATGGATCTTACACCACATGCAGTACACTCTTCATATAACAGTTTGGTCCAGCCATTCTTGTATCCTCTGTCTTTCTTCACAGTTGGATTGTACACTTGGTTGTAAAGTAAAAATGGTGAACTAATTTAGAGACCTCATTAGCGGTACATTTTATGGACAATTTACTGATGTGACTCAGAGAGAAAAGAACCAACTTCAGAAGTGCACAAGTCAGCTCTGAACACTGCAATGCTTTTGATTTTGTCTCTTTAAGCGCAATGCAGCATCCACCATTGAAATATTCGAACCAGCCAGCCCCTTCTCCCACTTCATACTTGGTGGTCTTGTGATTTTCTGCACCATAGGCTGTGTTTGTCCTTTACTCTGTACCAGTTCTCCTACTGCAGATGTGGATGGGTCTGCGGTTGAACCGTCCAAGTTCCCCATCCATGTTTCTCAGAATTGTTTGGGCTTTTAGGTACGCCTGCGGTCAGTTAGCCAACAGTACTCAGAGCTGCCCAGAACAGCAGGCTCTTACAGTTGTTCCCCACAATGACCATCCTATTGTGTTGGGCTTTATTTTCCTATTCTCTCCATGTCTGCTTACAGCGATCTTTCCAAACTGTGCTCACTCATGTTGTGTGTTTCAGCCCAATACTGTCATTGTAGCATTTATCTTCCATCTCATCTCTCCCTGGTCATGGCCTTCACCTCAATGACCGTTCCTCCATAGCTTTTTCTCTCTATCTCTTCTCACTCTTTCCAGCTTTTGAGGTGTTTTTGGGACAGGTCATTATCTACACTTATCAGAAGTTTCCGTGTTGAGAGCTGTCTTTCAACACGGAGCAAACTCCATCTGCTTTGCTCCACGTTGGGCCAGGGGGATCTCATTCCCAGTGGGCCAACACAAGTGATGAGGCTGGAAGATGATGCAAGCCAGTAGCATTCTTCTGATCTTTTCTGAAGTCCCTACATCTTGTTTGTGCCTACTGTGGCCGTCATCAAACTCACCGAACCTCATCATCTTACACAGCGGGGAGTTATTATGATGGAGAAACATGTCAGGGTTTTTGAACCGTGCCGTTCCTTCGGTTTCAAAGCCCTGGTGGGGGATTGAGTGAAAGGGATTTCCTCTTGGATGTACATGACAGCCCAGTGAGATCCTCCTCTATCCTCCCAGCGCCCTTCTGTCGACCTCACTCTGTCACTCCCTACTGTAAACACACCATCATGTTATCTCCCTCAAACAGAACGCAGGGTAGCATTAAGCTAGTGCCCTGTGCTCCTTTAAAAACACGCATTCGATTGATGTTGAAGTCACAGCAGAGTACAGCAGGTCACACCTCATCTGCAATGCTCTCATGCACTGTGGGTTTAAGCCATATGGTCTCCATAACAGATTGTCTTATTTTCACAGTAGGGGGGTTTCACGTATTAGTGTCATTATTCATTAACAGGGACATGAGCAATAAAACAAAAACAGGCCTGGAGATGGCCGTGATGTGTTGAAACTGAAATTAGTGTGTTTAATGTTCTCGTGTCCCGAGACGAGGTGATCAATTTCTCATTTGAGACTGGCTGAAAAAGCTCATTCTTTACCTGACAGCAGTCATAAAACTACTCCATAACATTTTAGATTATATTAAATTGTGCGTATGTTATTCCTGTGAAACACTTGTGATTTTCAGTCAACTCTTGGCTGTCTTCTTCTTTCTGGAAACTCCATCAATTTCATCCAGACTTCAGCAGGCATAAAATGTAACGATGTCTTCCTCTTTGGAGCGAGCCACCAAAGGATGAGTGGAAATGTCATCTCCGGTTTAAAAAAGAGAGATATAGAGTGGAAAACATACTCACATAGACATACTCAGGGAAGGCAAATATGTAACTGAACGACACCAGGGCAGAGACTAAGGGGTCCTCATGGGAACCATGTTTTTTTTTGTTGTTGTTGTTAAATAACAGAGTAGACAGTGTTTAAGAGCTACCACTAAGTGTGTAGAAGAACAGACATGATACCTTATAGATACAAGTACAACCCTTAAGGAGTGACTAGACAGCTTTTAGATATTACCCAGACTGAAGGCAGGGAGGGGAGGGAAAAAAAAGAAAATGCATTTGTACAAGACATTATAAAAAAGACCCCGTATTATGCTCATTTTCAGGTTCATACTTGTATTTTTGTTTTTTAGTAGAACAACACTTTAATATTTAAAAAAATCATTATTTTCCTCATACTGTCTGTCTGAATATACCTGTATTCGCCCTCTGTCTGAAATGCTCCGTTGCTCTGATTGGTCAGCATTTCCTGGTCTTTTGCATCTGCTCTATCGGCATCTCTGTATCACAAGTACAGTCAGGGAATTACTGTCACAACATTGTAATTAAGGGCATAGTTTCTGAATACAGGTTGTGTGCATTTCTGGCCTTGTATTTATATAGCACCTCAACCCACTTTAAAATCAAAGAGACATGGAAATCTTCAGTGGACTCTTGTACAGGCCTACCTAAGTTTAAATGTAAAAGATTCAATCTTTCCATTTGATTATTGATTTGGCATACTGATGGTGCAATCAGATCAGACGAGACAAAGTTCAATTCGATGTGCCAGCTACAGAGAGATGAGAAAATAGTTTATTGTTGTTAAGGTGTCATTTCAGTGTGACTGTATCCTGCGTGACAGCAGCAAACCATCATAGAGGCGAAGCGATGGCCATTTCAACTGTATGCAAAAATTGTGACGAACTGTTTGAATCCAGAACTGAAAACTAATTATGGTCAACAATCCTCCCACGTAGATCAGTTCCTCATGTAGAGCGTCAGCCATCAACTACACTCATTAAAACAGTTTTCCTCATCTGCACTACTTGCATGTTGTGAATCATTTTATTGATTTCTTGATGTCTCCTTCACCCGCTGTTCTTTCCCTTTCGGCAGGGTTTTTATGATATTGATATTGTCAGCGTTGGAGTTAAACAATAACACACACAAAACGACTTTCTCATAATTTAAAGCAAGGCTGGAAAGTGGTGAAGTGGTGCTTGTGGATCGAAGGAAACTGAATTTCTTTGGGTTTTTCTTTGGGTTCTCAGGACAATGAATGCTTTGTTTCTAGCATTGGCACATTCAAGTTTTTCTCAGTCAATATTAAATGTCAAGTTGGATATGATGTGCCTGATGGGATTTTAATGAAAGGCTTAAGAGGGGAGTGTTGAGTTATGTTTCGAGTGTGAAGGGAATTCAGCAAAAAAGAAAACTGTGCAATCGAAGGGGAAGACTTTGTGTTGGTTTTCCAGGAGGGTTACATTACAGGTCTGTTTATGCTTCAGAATAGTGGTTATTGATATCTATCAGCTAGATGTTTACATGTTACATACTTCTTGAAACATTAACATGATATATTACTTTTCTGTGAAGGCTGAGGCCAGACAAAAATGCTGCCTAACAGCAGTTTTGTGTTTTCTGGTCTCCAGTGAGCTATGCCGGTGTTCAGGATTAATAAAGATAAATTACTGTATCGGGCTATAATGTTTTCCAAGAAATCTGTTTAGTGCTCTCTTACTTCCACTATGTACCGTTCATCATGTTTGTCGTAAAAAGCCCCGGGAAACTCAATAAAATGGTATTTTTAATCCAAGAGCTTCAATCCATTAATAATATACTTACTTAAAGTTAGGGGACTTATGAGAGACAGATTTAAAGAGTTGTCCAAATTGAAGCCGAGGCTGAGAGATCCTGATTTTAAGTCCCTGGTATAGGTCATGATTCAAAAATACTGGATCCTACAATTACCCTCATGCAGCTTGGTAGCATTTTTATTATAGCTTCCTTACCTGGTAAATGTTCAAACTCTATACTCCACACAGGCTTTCTGACAAGAAATTGATGTCTCCGAGCTCAAGCTGCTATAACCCTGATGACATCATCGGGGTGATTTTCTCAGACCTGACAGAGCTCCCTTAAGAGCCACGGCAACCCTCATAGATTTACTTTTCACAAGCTGGGCAGAACTCCTCATTACAAGTGAACTGACATTCATGTGTAAAGTTGTCGAAGTATCCCTTTAAGACACATTTTTTTAATGCGGATGTAAATGCTGTGGTTTTGTCTGCTGCTGTGAAGCCCTCAGTGACAAACAGGAAACCATACAACTGCCATAATGCAGATAGAACACATGATATAAAAAGATTCCTTAGAGTTACTCTTTGAGTGAACAAGCACATTTCACATATAAGGAAACACCAATGGTCATTCCGATAGTATTGTATTATACACTGAAATCATTGAATAAACAGCATGGTGCCAATAAAAAACTTTCCCCCGTTCAACGATTAAGTGCCCCCAATTAAAGTTAAAGGAGTGGTTTCTTTGATGGGATCCATTCATGCAAAGAAAAAGCCTGAACTCATCTCATTCATTAAACAACAAAGCTCTCAAATCAGCTGATCCTAAAATGCCACAAGGCAAAAAAGCTCCCCTGCCTACATTAGTGGGTTTATTAGAAGTGATCTTCACTCATAACATCTGTCTGCAGTTTAATAAAGTTGTTTTCATTTGTATTTCTATTGATGAAGAAGAGAGATTAGAGAGGCAGGGCAAATATTTTGAGGGGTCAATTTAGAGTCATCCGATGCCCCATATTATTATTAATTTGGATGAACTGTGCACCCCCACTGGCTCACTGGGGCTTTTTTTTGGCTTCAGTTAAATGAAACGCCATTGTTCTGAGGAATTTTATTTCAGCCAAGTCTCACATGTCTGATAATTGTTCTATTTTGGGTCTGTTTGGTATGAGAACAGTTATAATTCAACGGCTCAGGCCACTGAGTCGTGATCTGAGTCATACTGTGCGTCTGTAATGAGGTTACTCATCCAAAAATGTGGTTCGCCCTGACAAAGGTTATTGATGCTTTCTCTGTGGAACATCATAACGCTCAAAATGCAGATCTGACTTATGAAGAGACACTTTGTTCTAGATGTAAATGGCAGAACTGCCGCTCTGATACATAAAGCACATAAATAATGATACATAAAAGCAGTCAAAGACGATTTGCTAATAGCCAGCTCATCCTTATAGCCTCGAGAATGAAATCATTAGGGAACAGCGCTGATGAAAATGGAAGTGCTCAGTTGGACTATATGAGAAAGGGAAGTGAATAACAAAACACCCTGGTGGTTGTCAAGCTGGGTAGATTTTTACACTCTCCTGGCACTGCCATTTTGTTCTTCTGTTTTCCGTTTCTTGTGTCTGTGTGTCTCACATTTGCCAGTTCTTGTTACTACGCGTGGTCTGTTTGCCTCTGCTACAGTGTGACCATTTGTCTATTCTTAGAGAGCAGCCGTGTAAGCTAGCAGATGGGCCAGGACTGCTGGCATTGTCATGGTGCCCAGGAGGCAGTTTGGCTGCAGACCTGGAGTACGTCATTAGAGCTAATCTGCATTCTGTCATTCAAGAGACTACTGATGCAATCTCGTCTCAGTGTAATAGAGTTCAGTGCAGGGTTTTGCCAAATGACACTATGCAAACATTTGCAAACATCTCACAGGCTAAAAGATAAATCAATCCAAAACCTCAGGATTAATGTATCACTTTCCACGATGCTGCATTTCTGTGTCTGGTTTCTTGAGGACAGCACTAAATCAGATTTAGTCCACTGTGATGAGGTTTTAACAGGAGGTTACTGATACAATGAAAGTCCTAGTATAAGGGGGGTGGGGGGTGCTTTGTTGAGTTTTAGCCACATGTGGTATCAAAGCAAAGTTCATCAGTCAACCAATAGACTGTCTGACTGAGTACTGAAGGCAGGAAAAACTGAAGGATAATATAGAGACTGTTGAAGGTGTGGCACCGCTCCTCACGGTCCAAAATTGTAGGAAAACGGGTACTGAGTCCAGAGATATTCAGCTGACTCATTATTACTCCCATGACTTTGGGATTTTAAAGTGTGCAAGTGCGTAGGAGGGTGATAATGAGTGACATAGAAGAGGGTATGATCATAGTGTACACTTGGATTCCTTTACATTGTTACCTCTTCCAATGAGGTTTTTTTTTTGTTTGTTTGTCTGTCAGCAGGATAACAAGAAAAAAAAACTACTGGTCTGGTTTTTCATAAAACTTGGTGGTAGGGTGTAGCTTGGGTAAAGGAATAACCCTCTAAATTTTAGAGTGTATCTGAATCATGGGGCGGAAACACTGATTATTTTTCGAAATTGCGAGATAGGGCATGGCCACCATCAACTTTCAACCTCCCTTAGTGGGGAATATGTGTTGCTTTTTCCTGAGAAAAAGATCCCAGCTGGACCCTTAAATTAAAAGCACCCACAGTGCTACAAGGGCTGCACAAAGTGGTTATTAGCAAGAGGACAAAGTCACAGAGAGCCAAAGAAGGTTTTTTTCTTGTGGAAAGTCTGTACTTAATAGTTGCAGTAAAAGGTGGAAAATTGATACTCTTAGCAAGATCACACGCCTTTCACAACCTCCCACTGTCTCCTGTACCTCCAACTTTACATTTAATCTGAGGGCCCAGGAAAGTAAGACTGTAGAAAAGGAAAGGATATCAGAAAATGGCCCTCTGGTATTTGTGCTGCATTTATATTCTTATCGCCAATGTTGCAAAAACATGTTACAGGCAGGCTGTTGCTTGCTGTGTCATGACTCTCAAATCAAATGCACAAAGGCTTCTATGTTATCCAGTGAAAAGCTTACGTATGCTGTTGCCTTGAACTCTCACTTTTCTGTTATTTGAGAAAAAATAATTGACCCAAAACGGAGCCTGAACTATCAGAACTACAGTATAGTGTACCTGTAGTCAGGATGGCTGTCTCCACTCAGCTTCAGGTATACTGCATGTGTCTGTGGTTTGTAGTGTCTGTGACTGCAAACCTCACACAGACACTACCACAAGTTTCTGTCTCTGCACAGGAAATGTTGTCTCCTCCTACATTGAGAAGAGCGTGAGTCTTTGCTGCTGCAAGCACATACTAGCACATTTGGCAGAGTCGCAGCTGTGCCTTAGCACAGTCTTTGTCTTCTACATAACAATCAATCCTCCTTAAAGTGAGGTAAGCCGTGATTTGTAGTTGTAAGCAGTGCTTTCTCCCAACAAGGTCTGTTCATTTTGTCTTCCTAATTATTTAAAGATTATGAACGTCACCTCTAATTTACAGATGCTCTGTTTCACCTTGGTTAAAACTTCTGCATCATTTATTACTGAAAGTTAGAAATTCTCTTGTGGGCTGTGCTGTTAACATGAGGTAGAAATGTGTACGCCATTTAGCAGATGTTTGCCTGTTCCCATAGGATTTGCTGGTTAGATTTACAGATGAGTGTGAGTTGGATAAGACACTAAGAAAACTATAATTCCTTATTGAACAGTTGTGGAAAAGTTTTTCTTGTTGTTTTATGTGCGCATGCACGTCTGCATGTGTGCACACAAGTTTTCCTGCTGGCACAAGTTGGGTGTTTGGCAGACAGTGTGATTGACAGATTAACACCTTTCAGTCTTGTTTAAAGGCAGGTGCCCATAAATATGAATTTTAAGTCTGGTGTGTCCTGTGTCACACAGGAAATGAGTTGCTCAGATCAGTATCTTCTATAGTTCTCACACTGAACGTTATATACTTATTATTTCACATGCATTTGTCTACTGAGTCCTGCAGTTGCCCTTTTTAAGTCACTACATACATTTTTTTATTGCAGATTTGTTCTCTTCATTGCTGTAGAATTGCACGTTATGTGTGTATATTGGATATAAATCAAAATATAAATCAACATCTCTTTTCCTTTATTTGTCTTACAATCTGCATCCCTCAGGGTCAGAGGTCAGTCTGAGCCATAGTAACATGTCAGAGTCCACCAAGCCCCACCACCCCAACCCGCAAGGTAAGGGGGAGAAGATCCATGGCAACGACTTCAGCTATGTGGGCATCGATGCCATCCTGGAGCAGATGAGGAGGAAGGCCATGAAGCAGGGCTTTGAGCTCAACATCATGGTTGTGGGTGAGTCTGACATTCACACATTAAATTCATCATGTAACAAAAACAGCCCAAAAGTTTTACCGTTCACCTGGAACTTGGGTCCACGCAGAAAATAGACACTCAAAACACTCCAAAAACCGCCAGAACAACAGCTACATTTGGGGAAGGGGGGAAATCACAATGGCGAGTCCCTTCAGAAGGTGTTCGGTCCCCTTGACCCATTTTCCTTTCTAGTGTTATCGTGTGGTTAACCCTAACCGTGTCTCCTACAAATTATATTCCATGCCATGAGTAGGTAATGTGTGGGAGAATTAAATTATTTAAGACTGGAAACATGTGTTGCCAATGCTAAATAACTGTATATAAAAAATGTTTTTTGTATTAAAGAAAAGTAGTCACCATACTGTGAAAAATTCATCTGAAACCCTTTGGTATGATGTACAGATTAGCTCAACTGTTCCCATCCTGCTTGACCTTGAGTTTGATTATGCCTTCATGTTAGATTTGGATACAACTCTTGAAGTCTAAACTGACACAGATGTGTCCGAGAAGACTTGGAGTTGTAATTGCTTCCAAATGTTTACAACAGTTATTGACTTGGTACTGAATTCAGCAAAAAAATCAGAAAATAAGCGTTTTAAACACTTTCTAATCAGGCAGCAGCACCACAGAATGCAGGACAAAGCCCATACTACAGGGTGTTATACACAGAATGCTTAGTCTGCAGATTCTCTGACCTGGAAAATACCTTTTCTATTCTCTTTAGGTATTACATTTATCATGAAGCGTCTCCTCCACGGCCCTTGATGCAGTCACAAAAAGAAAGGAAATAAAAAAAACAGTATAATGTGGGGTTCTGCTTCTGTGGTTTAGTTCTTTTCTTTGGGTGTCAATGACATAACAAACAAACACACTTGAGTGGACAAAAGCAGGCTGTCAGGCTAAGAAAGTGGCACAATGATAGCGATTACTCTGACAAGATGAAGCTCACACTTCCTTAGGCTGCATTTACACTAAATCGGGTGTTAACCACCAGTCCTCTCAGAATTTTAATGTGGGTAGGTTTTTTGCTCATCCCCTGCAGTTCCCACCAATGCAAACCTGCAACGAAAACTTAAAACAGAATCCATTTTTGGAGGATCGCAGCCAGACATCAAGTTGCTGTGGACAATCATGCAACCAGCGGTCAGACAAAGCACAAAAGCGTGTGACATTATGTTTCACATGTAGTCACTCAGTTTGGCCTTTTCCACCAGTTTAAAACCCACCGTGATAATAGGCCTTGCATCCTTGTTAGTTATTGAAAATAAATGTGTGGTTTTTTTTTTTAAATCTGACAATGTGGACAATCATTTGTGGGACACCACTCTAGAAGCATGGCTAAATGCTAGCCCCACAGAACACAATGGAGACACAAATGAACCATTTAAGCTACCACACTGCTGCACAACCCTGTGCTAAACAGCGCAACACCTGATTTGATGTGAAGTAAAGATAACACTGCCAGTTATCGGGCAGGCAGGTACAACCTCTGCACATGCTGTCTTCAAAATGTGTTTAATTACACACTGAAATACAGATAATTCAACAAGAATGTGTTGAAAGCTGCATCCTGATTGGAGTTTTAAGCTTTGCTGTGTATATTTGGATCATATTGGCACACTGGTAGAGTCTGATTTTAAGCCCTGCAGGGCAGTGATTTGTGCACACAGCTAGATGGCGTGCCTCCGCAACACTGAGGACGCCTGAGACTGTTCATCAAAAGAGGCCTGTTAATTTATAGGTGTAGGGGAACAAAACAAAAGTGTAAGAGTTTTAGTGAGAAAGCGACCATATGACTAAGTGAATGTTCCGTCTGTCTAACTGATACACACACTATCTAACTGCACGTCTCAACAAAACGTCAACATGTATCCACCTGTAGCTCTCTGGCACCTCAAGGACAAATGAAACTTGTGTTGTGAAATGATACTCTCACACTGTGCACACAGGGGTAGAATACAATAAAAATTTGAAACAGAAAAGTACAATGATGAGTTTAAACCTGCGTCATTGGACTCCAATTTCTCACTGTCAGACCTGCTTTTATGTCTGGTCCTTTAAAATCCTGAGAAAAAAAAACGTCTCAATTAATTTGGTTTATTAGATGTTTGACTTTCTTTTGATACTTTGACTGAATTGCATGGGGTTGTAGAGGTGATTGTGTGTTCGCCCCTTGCACACCCATTTTTCGCTGTAGGTTTGAGGAGCTTTCTTTGCCTTAACTTTGTTAGATTACTTCTTGCCTGTATAAAGGAGTTTCAAGAATGCCAGGATGGATAACAGGACAGAAATATAAAAACGAGTTCATGTTTTGTGATAATAAAGTTTTCCGTTGGCCAGCAGAGGTGTCACTTGGGTGTCGAGCGAGGACATGAAAGGTTATAGCAGCTGTGGTCCATTGTAGGCTCCTCTATGAGATGCATTTGCCTAATCCCTGCCCAGCCAACTGACCTTTTTGATTTCCACCATGCAGAGAGTGCAGCCGGGGTGTCTGGTTTGTGTGAGAGGATATGTGTGAGTGTTGGTGAATGCAAGCAACCAAGTGGGCTGAATGTAGGGTGTTTGTGAGAGCGAGAGAGAGAGAGAGAGCCCCTGGGTATCACAGAGGGCATGGCAAAGCTCCACACGCCACAGATGCCTATAGGGGCTGTGAACAGAGGGCGACAGAGAAATATGGAGGGAAATGAAACAGGCCTTGTGGATGTGTGTGCAGATGAATGTGTGAATCCCTTTTATGCAAGAATGGTTTAATCACAAAAAATACTATTTTTGATTTTTTTTATATTTCCAAACAAGCACTTTAATGAATAATAATTATGAAAAAACAATCTTATTACGAATATGTTTTATATTCATCTTTTATTATAGTTGCTTAGCATAGGTAAGCATAAAATAGGTATTTCCACAGACTAAACAAACCAGAAAAGGTCATGAATGTATAAAGTAACGTTGTAATGTCAAGCTTTCACCCTATCGTACTTGTTGGAATGTAGTCATGCATTTTGAAATAGTTGAAAAATCTGAATATTTATTCACTACATTTTTTGCATGTTTGTGTGTGGTCTTTACCATACATCTGTCCTCTTGGCCTCCACAGCTTGCCTGTCTGACCCTGCAGCTGTCCTGCTATGCTCATGGTCTATTGAGACACACACACACACACACACACACACACACACACACACACACACACACACACACACACACACACACACACACACACACACACACGCAATGCACTTTACAATCCATACATTAGAGATGATGTCATGTGCATAGTTAATTTCACTAGTTTTGTGAGACACAGCCCTTATTGTAGCGGTACTAATTGCATACGTGTGTGGAGAGTTGTGTAACTGTATCTCAATGTGTGTTTGTGTGTTTTCCTGATCAGGGCAAAGCGGCCTGGGGAAGTCCACTCTAATGAACACCCTGTTCAAATCCAAAGTGAGCCGTAAGTCAGCACAGCCAAACCCGGAGGAGAGGATCCCAAAGACCATCGAGATCAAGTCCATCAGTCACGGTTGGCCAGTGTTCATGTTCAGTAGCCTACAGCCAAAATAGTTACAGTGTTATTATGAACATATGGTTCCTTCTGCACCATCATACTATTGATTTGTTGCTATCTTTGTGTGTGTCCAGTGGAAATGTTAAATATTAGATATCTTTTCTCTGTCTAGATATTGAGGAGAAAGGAGTGAGGATGAAGCTGACAGTAATTGACACTCCAGGCTTTGGGGATCACATCAACAATGAAAACTGGTAAGTAGGGCTGCCCCCGACCAAAAATGTTTGGTCGACCAGTGGTCGTCATTTTGAGCGATTAGCCGACCAATATATATATATATATATAAATCAAGTATTTATAATGTGTTCTCCAATTTTGTTTTGTTTTACTTTGTTCTAAAATTTTGATCTCCAGTGTATATCTCAACATTGCAATCAAATATCATATAAACGCAATATAAAGTGCTTGTTTTGCAACTCACATTCTTTGAGAATATGTATTATAATGTTTCAGAACATAACTCTGCATTAAACTCACTATTTATCACTATAATTCTTCAGTTGCAGCTTCAGTAACTGTAAGCAAATGTGCAAAGTAAGCTTCTCATTCCGGTTTCTTTTGTCAGCTGGCAGCCCATTATGAAGTTCATCAATGACCAGTATGAAGCCTACTTGCAGGAGGAAATCAACATCAACAGGAAGAAGAGGATCCCAGACTCCAGAGTGCACTGCTGCATATACTTCATCCCTCCCACAGGCCACTGGTAAGATCACATATTAAAGAGGCCAAGGGCCCCACTTTTTTCTCCTCATTTGAGGAAGTTTCTCCCACAGCTGCAGGGACTAATCAGGCCTTCTGGGAATCTCCCCTAACCCATTGTCTGTCCACAGATCTTAAACCACATCCTTCTCCAGCTTGTCTTTATCATCTCTCTCTTTAGTGACCACATGTGGAAGTCATTCTCTCCTCATAGACAATGAATATCGTTTGAAGTTTCAGATTTCACAACAAAATTCTCAAAAGTCAGTTCTCGTAGTTGAGAGAGGTAGAGAGACATGCGAACATATTATACATAGAAAGTAGGGCGCCCCCACTTGCTCACCGAGAGACTTTACTCTAATGATCTGGTTCAAGTCTGGCCCAGGGTCTTTTGCTGCAGGTCTGCTTTCCTCTCTGTCACCATCTAAATAAAGCCCAATATTAAAATACCTAAATATATCTATTTTCTAACCTTTTATCCGAGCATGTTTACTATATGCTTACTGCTTAATGCATTTGCCACTTAAAATCATTAAATTATGTTGACATGTTTCAACTTTCTTTAATCTGCTGATTAAAAAAGCGCTGCATCTGAGATCTGAGATCTGGATTTGATAATTGATTCAGTGCCTTCGTTATTCATCTGGAAGATGTTGTTAAACAGCGAGATGGGACACTAAGTGGTTCAAAGATCCATTCCCTGGTGAAGTCAACATTACACTAGTGCGTGGTCAGAGATGAGCACATTTTGATGAGAATAATTTTGTCCTTTGTGTAAATGATGCAAACGGATCAAAGTTGCGAGGAGTGATGATGCTGTAATTCGGCACCAGACCTGTCTGAGTGAATGAATGAAAGATAGGTTTTGCAGAGATAAAACCAGTCATGTCCAGAGTGCCCTTACAATGTCTTGGCAGAGCACAAGTCTCTTTTTTAAAGGACAGGTGGCATCTGATTGCTTCACTTACCCTTGACTACTGCAGAGATAACACAAACCATGTTTGTCCGGTGCTTAGGGTCTGTTTTTTTCTCAAAGTCAACTCTGTAATTTGTCCCATTTAACAGCAATGATTTGTCTGTCCTTATATGCACTGAGGGTCACTGGAGGAATCTTGGAAGGATTATTATATTGTACACATGCAGATAAAAGCAAGCAAAAAACCCATGCGCACCAACTATAAACACAAGCTCATTCACTTACATCTGAGCGCATATCTCCGTCACCGCTCCATCCACTGCTGCTTCGCATTTCTGTGCACCAGTAACTCAACAGTTGTCCACTTAGATGTTCTCTGAGTGGGAGATGACATGTGTGTGTCCTGCTATTTGACAGACCCCCTCATCATTTGCTCATGTCGCCACAGCTGCAGCTTCGGAGAATGTGTGTGTGTTCGTGTGTGTATCGCTGTTCAAGAAGCGAGTGTAGTGGACTCAAGTGGGCAGTAGGCATGCTAACACTTGTATAACTACACTTTTGTGGATGCCCTGAATGTCATACACAACTTACAGCTGCTAAGTTGAGCCAGTCCAAAAACACACAAACTGATCACCTCTCTGTCTTTTTTTATTGTGAATCTCTTGCTTCAGTTCCTCAGATGTCTCTAAGCAGGCTGTCTTTAAAGTGTCGTTACCCACACACGCATGAACATCCCATACATGCACCTTTTACTAAAACATGTTCATGAGTACATGAAAATACACACTGATTTGACAACAAAGATGCAAACATCTGTCAGTAAGTGGTGTCTTCCTAACAGCCATCCAGAGAGTTGTAGTCAGCAGAACAAAGGAGACATCTGTTGGGGCTACTGTTGTGACCAGTTATATAAATGAATGTGTGTTTCAAAGGACAAATGTTCAGGTATGTATGTGTGCATACGTTTAGATATGAAGACTTAGAATAGGGAATGTACAGCACATACTTGCAATCACATTTTCTGAGCACCAAAACAACGTTTTTGTCCTCACAGATTTTAGTCGGATTCATGAGAAAAAAGTGCTGGAACAAATCTAAAAACCCTAAAAAAAAAATTTAGTTTTCCATTATTCTCTTTTTTGCTTATTTTCCCTTTTACATTTCACACAGTAATGCCAGTTGAAGTTTAAAATTAGGGCCTGTAACCAATTACACAGGCACGGCGCCAAAAGCCTCTGGACGCCCCTGCAATGTGACCACAGTCCAAGAATGACAGGCAGGAAAATGATGACAGGACTTCCCTAGTAGCTTTCATAGCCCTCTATCATCGGAGATATGCTGGCTTCCTTTTTCAATTGTCATTTGAAGTCTGAAGCATTTTACACAGCAGTTTGAATGTATCGATGCTCTAATGTAATTTGCATGCCAGCAATTCGCTTTTCAGTTGCTTCTGTGGTTTCAAATAGATGGAAGGTGCTCAGCGATGCGGAACACACTGCGGCATCAGCAGCCATTTCCGATAATGGCAGAGTGAGCCTTGCTGTTTCCCCCTCTGGGCAATCTTGTTGTTACCTCCATTTAACATGTCTCCCTGAGAAAAAGAAGGCTGCACTTTGGCTCTCATCAACTCAGAGCTGGTCTCTGCTCTAGTCTATAAAAGAAGGAAGGAAGCTGTCTGCGCTGCGGTTGGCTGTTCTCTCCACTTCTCATTTGACCAAAGAGCTTATCCTTCTTAATTGGCACGTTACTACCAAATTCTTTTTCAACCACATAAAAAGGACAATTTGTGCAGGCATTGACATACAGACTTATTTATTGTCCGTTTGTGCATATACAAAGATACATGTGTACATGGAAGTGTGCATGCTCAGTCATGCGTATCAGAAGGCTCACATACAAATTAGTATTTTCCTGCATCTGTGCATAGACAATTTATGTATATAGCTACATAATTGATCTTTGATGAATATTCATGCAGCAAGATCATCCACCTTGCCTTCTTTTCCCCCTTTGGTAAATTCTCATTATCCTACCTCTCTACATGCACATGACACATGCCAGTTCTTGTGAAAAATGCATAAAAACTCAAGCGATGCCTGGTTGAATGCACCGCTTGATGTATCACCTCTCTTTACCTTTGTGCAGCTCTGTTTCTCCTTTCCTCTGCCTCACCCTGTGTAACATACACGCTCCCCTGTGTTTCATCTTATGGTCATGGTGACATGCTTGTCAGTCAATGTGGGAGAACCAGCCAGGCCTCTCCTCCAGCTGCCCCTGGGTCTTTGAACCAGGCTGGCCTAGCTTGGCTGGGGCTAATTGGAGGGCAGAGCAGACAGCATGAGGGGAGTCTGTCTGGAGGAGCAACTGGAGGCAATGTTAAGACAGAAAAAAAATAGAAACATATACGGGAACAGAACAGCAGTGTGAGGACTCTAGTGAAGAAAGGGCAGCACTAATCAGTGCTTCACCAGGCACAGTCATAAGGCAGAGGAGAAAAGTGAAAACGTTACTTGAAATGTGGCGAATGTACAAATTTGCTTTGAGTGAAGCGAAAGCAGAATATTAGAGACAAATGGGAGACAGCAAACAGAAAGCTGCATTAGACTGTATTATGCATTAACTCTCAAAATGAATTTGCAAGCTCTTCTACAGTTTACCAAAATCACACCTCAGAGATTGTAAAAGCAAAATGGTTTCAATTAGTATAGGAAAGAAATGGCAGCATATGTTAATGCAGTGTGATGAGTGTCAGCATGGGAAACCAGGGTGGACTGAATGTATTGAAGCAGAACATGATTGTCCTCTAGTGGTTACAGTGTTTCATTACATTCATTTTAAGGAATCCAGAATATATTTTCTATGTTCTGAAGAGGGGAAAAAGGAAAATATCAAAGGGTTAGAGATGCACAAATCTGCAGTGGTGGGAGTTGTTTCAGCCCAGGACATAATTTGGAGGGTCAAAATAACTTTCACACATAGTTACAGACATACTGTATGCATGACATGAAGTTGTACTGTACTCTCTATTTACTTCCAGTCTGAGGCCTCTGGATGTGGAGTTCATGAGGCGACTCAGTAAGGTGGTCAACATCGTCCCTGTCATCGCCAAGGCTGACACACTCACCCTGGAGGAGAGGGACTTCTTTAAACAGACGGTAAGAGGAGGGTGTGTGTGCTTGTCTATGTTTGGATGAGAGAGGTTTACAAGTGTCTGAAAATATTTTGTGTGTGCGGCTGGTTTTTACATTGGTTAATCTCATCCTCCCAACACACCTGCAATAACCTGCAGCAGGTCTTTAAGCCTAAAATAAATAGAGTAGGTTAAACAGTCAGGGGATTCCCCTCACAAACACATGTATGCATATCCACGACCACAGGTTGGTAACACATGAAAAGCTGCCAGGCACCACAAACAAAAACCATCTGGGCAAACCCACATTGTACCCATCTTGGAGAATAATGTATCATCTCTACTACTGAAACACTTCGAAGGTCATGCTCAGTCCAGACGGAAACATTTAAGAAGTCTTTATTTGAAGCATTTATTTACTGAGCGGTGTTCCACAACTCCTAAGTCTGGCTCTTTTTTAGATCGTGAACCTCTGTCCAGTTGCCAACCGAGCAGGCAGGCCCTTCATTACCAGTGAATTACTGGGTAAACGTGCAAGTCAGCAAGTTCAGAGAGGTCTTAACTGTTCAGTACATGAAAAAATCATGACCTCTATGAAACATGACCAGAATTGAAGGAGCTTTGAAAGTAGAATTTTGGTAAATTATGTATATTCATAATTTTCTAATGATGAGTAGTCAGAGTTTGTTTCCCTGTTTTTGATTATTAAAGCAATTCTTACCTCTCTTACATGTCTCACAGCTTCCCATTAAAGTCCCGACCTCTTCCCCCAGCCTGACCTCTGACAAACGCTCCTCCCCTGACACATGCGGTGAGAGAGAAATGCTGCATTCCAGTGCCATGGGAAGTCTGAAGTTTCGGACCTCCAAATAGTCAAAGTGCACTGGAATGCCTGTCAAAGTAGAACCTGCTACTAGCGAATTTGGGCAGATTGAACTACCCCGAATGCACTTGTAGGAGGTTCCCATGGCACTGGAACGCAGCATGAGCAGCGCAGGTGAAAAAGAGCGAAGGATGACGGACAGAAACCTCTGCAAATAATTTTATTTGGACCGGATAAAATGATTAGAATTTAATATTTATGAGTTTCAACACATTTTACATTTTAGTGTGCCATACACTTATTAGGAGCATTATAAGATTACAAAAGAACATTGTAAAAATACCAGAAAGGTAAGAATTGCTTTAAGTGATAGCATGATGATGCCAAAGGATCGCCAAGTACAGCCTCACAGAGCTGCAAGCATGGCTGACGTATGGAATCCACAAAGAGATGCGAAAAATTACCGCAAAGATACATAAAAAACAGGATGCATAGAATGATTACAAAAAGATGCAAAACAACAACAAACCAGAGGCAAAAGCACCACAGAGTCCATGTCTTGCTCCTGTGTTGGAAATATGGTGGGGCCTTTTGAATGTCTGTGCCCAGGAACCCATCGTCTCACAATCCGCCCATGTCAGGTCCTATGCACTTCATATAAACTAACTAACATTGGAAGTGATTAATAAATTCAAATTACAAGGACATTAAGGGACATGGAAGGTAAAAGTCTGTTCAGCCACTGTGGGGATATCAATGTCAAAAGTCAAGAATTATGCCCTCTAATTGGGGCAAAGGTTATAAAGAGTATACCATAAATAGGCTTTAAGATGTAGGGGATTTCAACAAACTGACCAAGGGAAACATACATTGAACATTTGACCTGAGGCAAAAACATTGCTGAGAACATAAAACCCTTTGAAAGGTCTCCTTAATGTGTCATATGAAGAGGATAATGAGCTGGGGAACATAGGACCCTGAAACCATACTGTAGATTCACTCCAAATGGCTGTAGACTTAGTTTTGTTTCAGTATGTCCTTAACTTTACAGTTTTAAACCACAAGAGCTGGCACAATAAACAAAACTGAATGACAAAAGTCAGCAAATGTATAAAGACACAACAAGGACACTTCCCAGGCAGATAATACTCCACTGTGTTGTTCCAGTTGTCACTTCCTTATCACGGCTTTCCCTGCTACAACAGATTCTCGCTCCACCTGGCTCGAGTCTTAAACGGTCTCTGCTGAATCCCTTCCACGGTTGGTTTCTGTTGGATCATTTTCAATCCACAGGAGGCAGACAATCACCTTCCTTCCTCCATCATTTCCTTTATCTCTCCATTCCTCCTTCCAAGACTTCCCTAAAAGCTTGATTAATTTGAAAGAAGCACGATGGGTGTCTTGGCTACCGTCAACCCCCCACCCCCACCCCGCCCGATGACTGTAACACCATCCAATAAGAACAAAACAGGAATTGGACCAGGCCCTGGCAGAGAATGGTAGCCACAGGGCTTGTAGCTGGATTGTTTTGGTTGGCCACACATGCTCCGTATAACCCTGAAGATTATTAACTATAAGCCCAATGCCATTTTTCCCCCCTGCAGCAACTTGCAAACAGAATAAGATCTATTAAATGGCCTCCGTGTGTCCAGCTGTGAGTGTCTGCTTGCATTCCTCAAACCGACAGTTGATGTGGCTTTTCTGTAGTATTTCACTAGGTTTGCATCATATAATGTAAGCCTGAGAAAGCTTCCAATGACAAACAAGGAAATGTTTGATCGAGGACCAAGTGGGAATTGTCAGAGTAGTAATTGTGGGAGTGAACAGTCATTAATTAAAAGGACATTTCTGCCAGAAGCTTGTCTGTCTATTTTTCTGCATCCGTGCCTGAGTTTCAGTCATTATAAAGACATACAAAGATAGGAAAAAGGCCATTTTATAAGCCATACCTCTGTCTGGATATATTTTTTTTTCCTAAGAGCGGTTAACCTCCATGTTAACTTCTCCGTGTCAAGGATATTAGGAACCATTTTATGTCAACACCAGCCAGTGTAACATAACCAAGTGTTTATATAAGTGATCTAGTTGGTCAGAGCAGCTTCCATTGAAGTCTTAAATAACCAGGATTCAGTCCAAGCATCAAGTGGTGTTTGCATGTTATGCTAACTGATTGACTTTGATGTTTGTGAGATGATGGATGTATGGTTTGGTGCTGATTGATTGTTTTTGTTTGGCAGTGCCAGACTTCCTTTTTTTCCCCAGTGTATTTCAGCTCTCATTGCAGAGACCTTTGCGTAAAGATGTGTAATGATTTAGCAATTGTAAAAAGATGTTTTTTTAAAACTTAGTAATGTGATTACCAAGACTTAACAGACTGCTTTAGGTGGTAAAATATCCATTATTTTTACTGAATTAGTTGGTCAATTATATTGTATAAAATAATGCTGTGTGCTGTTACAGTGCATATTTAGCAAATTTGATTTAATGTGTCTTTGTGTCACTGTGTGCAGATTAGGGAAGAGCTGCGAGCCAACGGAATCGATGTCTACCCTCAGAAAGAGTTTGACGAGGATGCAGGCGACAGGATGATCAATGACAAAATCAGGGTAAGTTAAGTAGAAGGTGTCCTCCTGTGGCTCCAGCAATTGTCATGATAATCACAAATGTGTGTTTTACAGGTTTAAATTCAAGCTTTTTTCAGATCTAATTCTTTATTTTTGTTTTGTATTTATTCTTTTTGTATTTTTTTTCAAGTCAAATACAGCATCCTGTTCTAGCAAAAGTGAACAACCAAGGCATGACCTCATAACAAATAGCTGTGTGTGTGTGTGTGTGCGCGTGTGCGTGTGCGTGTGCGTGTGTGTGTGTGTGTGTGTGCATTTAACAGGAGATGATCCCTTTTGCTGTTGTGGGCAGTGACCAGGAGTACCAGGTGAACGGAAAGAGGATTCTGGGAAGGAAAACAAAATGGGGCACCATAGAGGGTAAATATACATGAATCCTAAGTCACACACACACACCTGGTTACTTGTCCTGCCATCAGACAATAGAAAATTATTCATGTTTCCTGACCGTCTAAACACAGGTTCACATGTAGCTTCTACTGCCAGCATCAGTTAAAGCTGGTATCCATTGAGTTTTTTTAATTTGTATTTGTATATCACAGATTGGCCTAATAATTTATTGCCCATCCGTACGTTTAAACATTAAATCGTCTCATTTGCCATACTCACACCTGTTCAGTTGACAGTGCCTAGACCATCTAGTTTCATCACTCTGGTAGATAATATAATCACATTCATGCTACCAGGTCCGTTGATGGCATTCATTCAACGTACCAACATCAACATGGTGAAACAGCTTCACTAAGAATACAACTGATTCTCATGTTCAGTGTATTTTCAACATGTGGAAATTTACGAACTGCAGCTTTAAAATCTGTCCAGCTGGTTTAACCATCTGCTGTTTGACTACCAGGCATTTGTTTACATACGTCTCCTCAAGTCTGTATCTAGGGACATGCATAGGACAGCAGGAAGAGATTTACAAGGACTTTCTGTGTCCTTTGGGATAACACAGACACGCTTCCTCACACACTCACATGCAGCAACTGTGATACAGTTTACATTTGTTGGCCCATGCTGCATATTCACACTGCCAAGGAGGTTCTTAGCAGGCAATGTCCTCACTTCACCTGTGTGTGTGTGTGTATGTGTGTGTGTGTGTGTGTGTGTGTGTGTGTGTGTGTGTGGGAGGGGGTTGTATGATTCTTCTGCAGCGCGTACTGAGCTCTAGTTTTATTGGCATTGTAAAATATAAATCCATCACTAAAAATCAACCATTTTTATATGTTGTAAATTATTCAGGCAGGTCTGTGATTTAGTGTGGTTTGAATCATCTCTACTGGTTCACTGGAAATGTTACCTTCAAAGGCATTGAGCAAAATGACATATAGCCGTAGGAAGTTACTGTTGCTCAGCAACTCTTAAAGTGTGTTGGAAAGTACATTTACTCAAGTTCTGTACTTTATTTTCTGCTACTTTATACTTCTACTCCACTACATTTCAGAGGCTACTTTTATACTTTTTCCTCCACTAAAGGTATCTGATAGCCGTAGTTAATCGTTACTTTTCAAATTGAGATTAAATTGAAAAACAAACACGACATGACAAGCTTGTTGAACCTGTGAAAGCAGTGACTACTTGGGGTCTCTTGTACATAATAGATGTGCAGTTGCTGGCAGTTCCCACAAAGATAGCTGTAAAATGATCCCAATATTTCACAAATATTATAGATTTTTTTTTGTCCAGTGGCTCCGGATTGGGATATTATTATTAGTTCACTCATAAAAGTGATAAGCGTGGCAGTTGTTCTCCCTGAAAAGATGACATTTTGGAGGTAGTACCATGAACCCTTTTAGTGTTGAGAATTTGAAGGTGACTACAACTCTCTCAGCAGGCATAATGAAATTAACTCCACTGAACGGCAGGACAGGAGAGGTGGAGGGGAGAGGAAGCTGCTGGGCTGCTGGACTTGTCGGCAACATCATAATTTAGGCCCAGAGGAGAAGTCTCTATATATCAAATAAGTGGAAAAGAAACTGTTTATTTTCCAGGGGGTGCAAATAAGAGATGGATGGAGGAAAAGGGGTGGGCATGCATTACTGTATATAGGGACTTATAGGGACAAGTAGAGAGTGGAGATACCAGCAGTGCAGCTTGTTACAAGTTAACAGCGCCTTCCCTCAACGCCACTAATCAGCGCTCACAGACCCAGCAGTTATTCCACTCTGCTCCTTTCAAAGAGAATTTAATTTCCTGCCCATGGATTTCAAAGCTTTACATAAATAGCACCCTCCTTTTTTTTTTTCATTTACACTCTTGACATAATCTATAATTCAAACATGTGTTAGCCTGACTTGAGGCACCAGCAGCTTGTCACAGGGAGTTTGTTAAAACGTCTCACTTAAAGTTCTCCAATATAGAGGAGAGCTGAAATGTATTAAATTACTCCAGAGTGGAGGAGTGTGTTATCTTGGCTTAAGAAAATTGCTGGAGATGTCATGTTAGTGGATGCCCTTCGGTTGACTTGTGTGCAACACTGCCATTTTGTGGTGCTTTGAGGAATAGCAGGTGAGCTGGAATAGAAGGGATCACATTTAGAAATCTTATTCCATGTGTTGGGAATCTTTCCCTGTGTATCTAATGCCCCAATGCATCTGCTGCATAAAAACTTTTACAGTCAAGAGTATTTATGTACTAATGTTTCCTCTTTACTCTCTCTGCAGTTGAGAATATTGCACACTGTGAGTTTGCTTACCTGCGGGACCTCCTCATCAGGTGAGCTTCCATCATCACTCTAGAGTCTAATGAGTATATTTTATGATTTATGTATATATATTGGAACTGATATAAAAGACCTGTTATGAAACGTGCCTCCTGCTAGATTAGAACTCACTGTGTTTGTTGAAATGAATTGGAAACAGCACTGAGACACTATGAAGCTTCACTTACCTACTGAAATCAATATTAATGAATTTCTTCTAGATGGGGCCCAGTGCTTTCCTCGACAGTGTTACAACAGGCATTGCTGGTTCTCTATTAAGTCTTATCTGCTTGACTTTAGACTAAAACAGTGGTTCCCAAACATGTTTACACATGCAACATTTTCAGCTAAAAAATGACCATGAATATTTTATCGTTAACAAACTATAAAAACAGGAGAGTTGTGGTGGGGGTGTCTGCGTAGAGCAGGCATCTCCAATCCTGGTCCTAGCGGGCTGCTGCCCTGCATGTTTAAGGTTTTTCCGTGCTGAAACACACCTGACTCTGATGACAAACCTATGATAAGCTTCAACTGCTTGATAACGAGCAGCTGAAGCTTTATAACGCAAAGAACATTAGATTCAGGTTTGTTGGTGCAGGGAGAAATCTAAAACATGCAGGGCAGCAGCCCGCTAGGAGCAGGATTGAAGATGCCTGGGGTAAGGAGTGCGGGAGGCAGGACACACA
This sequence comes from Echiichthys vipera, assembly GCF_963691815.1. Classification (NCBI taxonomy): domain Eukaryota; kingdom Metazoa; phylum Chordata; class Actinopteri; order Perciformes; family Trachinidae; genus Echiichthys; species Echiichthys vipera. The sequence continues at coordinate 15,566,027 of NC_139827.1, forward strand.
GGGTCATCTAGTCGGTATGTAATTTGGTCACGGCCAACCAAGTCTTTGCTGTTCCTTGAATTTGTCGGAAGAATTCAGCGCCGGCCCGTAGAGAAGTTTCCAAATCTTGATAGAAACAACATCAACCGTCGTTCACTGCGAATTCTCTGCACAGTTAAATTCTCCATTGACATATCAACTAAATCTGAGATTACACAGACTTTGTACTAGGGAGCTGGAACTGATTCGGACATTTGCATTCTCATCTACAGCTCCTCCGAGTAACGTCGAGATAAAATTCAGGGTTGTGGTGCATGTGTGAACGGGGCTATTAATGACTGTTACAGCGTGGGACAGCTAGTCTCCCCCTACTCACGAAAAAGCTAGTTAGCCATGTGTAGGTAAAATGTACATTATTAAGATACAAATCTACTGCTCGGCTAAAATATCATTTGCTTCAATGATCAATGTAATTTTGCTTTTATGATATATAGGCAATTCTTACTGCAGTTGTAATACTGTCTTTTGTCTTTCAGAACACACATGCAGAACATCAAGGACATCACAGGCAGCATCCACTATGAGACATATCGTGTCCGTCGGTTAAATGAATCCAACGCCCATTTCAGCTCAAACCCATCTGACCATACTGCTGCTCAGCCAAAGGCCAACGGTCAACCCGAGGTGCAGCTCAGCACCCTGCAAGCCAATGGAGTAGCTGCTCAGCATGATGTCCTTTCCCACGAGATGTAGAGGGGACACAGCCAGGCACAAAACATACATTCACACACGTATTCTGTTTACATGAACAAGCCGACATGCACGTAAACAAGCAAGGTTTTTTTGCCAAAAATCTACCTAACCACAGGAAGTTCCAAGACATGAATCCCAACATTTTGCATGAGTTTCCTTAATCTTTTTCAATGATTAAAATTTTAGGAAAAATCACGTCTTCCCTGCAGATCCACATGCTGTACAGTAATCTTGTTTCCTACCCTTAGCTGCCTGACTGCACAATGCGATCTACATTCAACATTGTTTATTTTGAAAGTTGTCAGGTAACAGGTGAACATAAGTAAATCTCTACATGTCTCATTACTGAGCTTTGGACGCTGGGTTTATTTTTTGGCCACTCGCTGACTCTCTGGACTGCAGCTGCATGCGGTATCCATGGAAGTAAGATATAAGTAGGTCATCAGTGGAAACAACGTACAAGATTTTGATCAAATATTTCGTAGCATGGTAGTAAAAGAGTGTCCATAAGAGAGGAAAAAAGGCTTTTGTTAAGCAGAATACTTTTGCAGGAGGTTGGCTTGAGAGGAGTTTTACCTTTGCAGGGCTGTCCAGATGAGGACAAATGGCATGAATCAAAATGAAATACAGCTTATCAGATGATATTCGCTCTAAACTAGTAACTGTGCCACTGCCTGGTCTGCTTTGTGTTGTGGTGTATAGTTCTGTATAGATACTAGGGTTAAGTAGAGATATTTAGATTAGGTTTATAGTATGGAGGAAGTAAAGATATTGTTGACACCTCCACACTAGAAAATTTTAAAAAAGCAGTGTGGAGCAGCTTCTGGAAAAATTAGTCCCATTGTAATTTTTCCTTTGTGTTATGGTGTTTTAAAAACCTGTGTTTGCCAGACCATCCTGTCTCTTTCTATATAATGTTGTGTAATAGTCATACCTTGTATTTTACATTGCTCATTTACTATTGTAATTTTATTGCTGTTAATGTTCTAATATTATTGTATGCAATGGGAGTTATGGAGGAATCTGTGCAACTGTTGTCCCATGCAGTCGTTTTGTCCATTTTTTTTCTGTAAACCAAATAAAAATCTTTTTTTCTGTTCTAAAGAGAAGCACACAGTATATAGAGTTGATTTATGAATAAGTATTTATGTGCATGTTAAGTGTAATCAGTTTAATTCAGCTGTTGGCTTCCAGAGGTTGTAGGTTTCTAACAGTGATTATCTTTTAGCTTTAGAAAGTGTGTTCTGTGGCCTGCATTCATACAGTATGTTGAACCCTGTTGGCTAGGCTTCATTATAGCACCAATGTGGGAAAGTTTTCTATATTTGTACATTTATTAACAATTGCAATCTGCCAAAAGATTAAGGTCAGAACAGTAAGATTTACATTGCAACATTAAAGCATTTTGTCAGGTGTTTCGCTGAGGAAGAATTTGTGCCAAAAAACTTTATAACACACATAACTACAAAATAACACCCATAAAATCATACACACAATTTTGTTAATATTTGTGAAAAATGTGTGCATTGATGGAAATGGAAAGGATATTTTATAGAGGCTACATCTGCATTTAAAACAGTTTTTCCTAACAAGGCCAAGAGTGTATTTTCTGCCTCTTTAAGTCACAACAAAAATATGATCCATACAGAAGAGATATCACATTCAAACACCAAGAGAACCGTTATTGCATTACAATTTGTTTACTGTTGTATAGTTCATGTGTAATTTGTTATGGTATCATAGATTAAGGTTTTATCTTTGATATGCTATCTCAAAGAATAAAGATTGATATTTTTATTGGTAAAAGTTGATTGTCTTCATTATCAAAGAAGTAGACGTTTGATTCAATGAAGAGGGTCGACTTAGAGCTGATGCTTCTCTGTGATGATGATTCCAAAAGGAATAATTGAAGCAATAGTCATTATGTCAAACCCATGAAAACATAAATATTGATCAGTTTAAAATCACAATTAACTAGTTCAGAACTTTTTCAGTGGATCCTGCTAATTTAATATTTTAGATGTTCCCTCAGATCAGATTGATGGAGCTAAATATTTTTCATCAATATTAACTAAATTTAAACAACTCTATGCACTTGAGGAAAGTTTACATATTTTAATTGGGGAATAAGCCACTAAACAATGCTTACTTTCGGGAATTTAGATAATCGGAAAGAGGTATGGCTCCTTTTTTATAACATTTGTTTGTATTTGTGTTATCAGGTTAAAGAAAATGACTATGGCCAACAGTGTCAACAATATGCTCTGCTGTGAACAGGAGACAATTTTTTTTATGGATATAAAGGAAGAGATGCTCCCTTTTCTCACCACAGCTCATAATACTGTAGTTTTGCATATATATACCATATATACCGTATATATATACAGTGAAGATCACAACTAGATTGATTAGATCCAAACCCCATAGAGAATCTCTGGAAAATCCTTGGCAACAAAGTAATGGCTCAGAAACCCACCACAGTTACCGAACTGTGGAAGAGACTGCAAGAAGAATGGACCAAGATCAAACCAGAGCAGTGTGAGAAACTAGTGATGTCCTGTGGGCGCAGATGTGCAGAAGTCATTCAAAGCATGGGCCTCTACGCTTCCTATTCATTTTTTAATCATATAGCCCTGAGAAAATATAGTTGAAATCTTTTCTTCTGACACAGTGGTTACTGTTCTCTAATTTTGCTCACTGCTTTTTTTAACAATAAAGGTTTTTGTTGAACTGCCTTGGTTGTTTTGAAAAAAAACATGCTAGTACAGCAGTGGTATAGCCACAGTAGATATTCTAATGAATTCTGAACAATAAAAAAATAACAATTTTTCAGAATAAATCAAGTATTTATAATGTGTTCTCTAATTTTGATCTCCAGTGTATATATACCTAAACATGCAGCACAAGACTACAAAATACAACCACAACTGAGAGGAAATATAAATATATGCAGCTTAATGGTATCACACCAAACTCATACAGCACTGGTTTAATAGGGCTTCTCATTTACACCTCCTGTCACACTTTCTCAACTACCCTGCTGTTCGTAATGTGTTGATAGTGTTGTTTGTCGAAGGTCATTGTCACCCATTGGGGCTCCTGCTGTGACTTTCCTCTCTGTGCTGGTTTGAAACTCCTCTGTGCTGAGGATGACACAGCCACGGTGACAAATGACAAATGTGAAGGTGAGAAACAATGAAAGTTCCAGAAAAATCTGTATATGTTGAACACTCACCTAACGTTGACACTTCTATGTAAACTGTTTCCCAGGCAGCCAGCCTGAAGCATGAAGGTGAGTGATAATGACAACTGTGACACTGCTGTGACTGGACCACTGGCTGGCACAGGAACTTAACCAATTTGGTGGTGCATATGAAGTGACATCTGTACTTTCTCACGGGTACAGCATATTTCCATTTTGTTCAATGACTTCTTTCAATGGAAATTCATGTAATGCTGTAGTAAAATGTGCCACAAAGGATAAAGCTTAAGTAATTCAATAGGATATTACTAACTGTGAGTGTTACCAGTTACTATGGGGGGGGGGGGGGCGGAAGCTTTTCCAAAATGTATTTCCTCAGAAAAGACAAACAGAAATGTTTTGATTAAACATGCAAATACGTTTTTTGACTCATGGGTAATGCCATCTAAATTTTGACAATCACTAACAATATTCCTGGTGGTGCAACAGCAATAACGGACTTGACTAGCTCTCATTAGGTTTATAAATGTAAAAGATAACTTGACAACTCAATCTGACTCACTGGAAGAGACTGTTGATTTAGCCAATACACTTCAGTACATGGCCTTCATACACACAGCTAAAATGAATGCAGTTTTAACCTTTTGAACTGCATTTGAAACATCAGTATCTCCCTGCGCAACTCTTACAATGGGAGTTTATATCAATAAATATCGGATATCATATGATGATCTCGAGAAATGTATGCAAATTTCACATAATAGTCTATATTTAGCCACCAACACTGCCCAATAGCCTACTGTATGTAGGTGGCTAGCTAGCAGCTAAATATGGAAGCTAGCTAGGTATATATGGTCCTATATATATATATTGATATAAACTCCCATTGTAAGAGAAGCGCAGGGAGATCCGGATGCTAAAAACTGTTTAGCCACTGTGGAGATATCAATGTCTAAAACTTGTAAACTGTAAGGAGGGTGCTTTTAACATATTTACACAGGGAAACAATGAACATTTTACCAAGGGAAAAACATTGCTGAAAACATCAAACCTCATGAAATGTTCCTGTAATGTGTCATATGAAGAGGCTATTGTTCTGGGAAACAGGGGACCCTGGGAAGCTCCCACAGATATGTTAATGTTTGGAAAAAAACATTATTTTCAGTTTGATTTAACTTAGTTAACAGTAAGAATGGCTAGGCCTGCTGTGTGTCAACTCAGTTGTCCACTTCTTTGCATTCAGCGTGGATGAGTGATAAATTATTGCACATTAAAAGTCCAACTCCAAGTGATGCTAATTCACACCAACACTAAACTCATTAAGCATCTTGTGTCTGTAACGTTTAACCCAACAGTGAAGTGACTTAATTATGCCAACACTTAGGAGCTACTTTTAAAAGACCAGGGAGTGTACATGGGAGAACTAAAATAACTCACCAATCACCTCAGCACTCAAATGACAAGATAAGCCAAAGTGTGAAAGAGAGCGTGAGAATACTGACACTGAACCAACACATTTAACTTCAGATCGAGCAGCAACACAGCCTGTTTTAACACCCTCAAATGGCTGGTTCCTTATAAATTTTCCAATGAGGGCTGGAGCAGGAAACAGAAGGCTGGCCTTCTGTGCTGCACCTACAACAGAAGATTTAAAAAAAAAAAAGCTCTCACAAAAATGTTCTTCTGGAGGAATGGAGGAGACTTTGAGGAGTAGCCTATTGTAGTTTTGGAACAAGATTTTACATTTAGTTTTATAAAAAAACAAAGTTGTAGTCTGTAGTGATTTGGTTACCCTCTTGATGTGTTTACTTAAGAATACAAGTGTACATGTTGATCTTCAAATTGATTTTATTTTAAAAGAGAAAAGATTTAAAGAGCAAAACAGCAAAGGATGGAGGGCTCTGAAAGAACAGGCTTGCATGCAATTATACCTTGCCACTAGAAACAAGGTATTTTAATTCTTATGGAGTACAACTTTAAATAGGGCGTTTTACCCTGGTTTATCCTATATTCTGCACTCCTGAAACCTGGTGTCAGGACTTCAGTCAGTTCAGTCATCCATCCATACATTCAGCCCATCCATTCAGCCCATCTGGGAAGTACAACGTATCGCAGCATGCATTGGATCGTAGCTCAGAATTACTTCTATTCTAATCATGTGAACAACTGAAGTTAATGGGATGGCTGGGTCTTAGAGCTTGCATTGGCCTGCGAGTTTTGACTCATCAAAGCCTTTATTTCTAACTACTGTAGATAGAAGTGACAAGAACAGAAGAAACCTCCCGCCGGAGGCTTTAAACATGTTTTGCAGTGTTCTCCAGTACTGGTAGATGAAACCACGTGCAACATGTAGCAGCACACTGGGAGGTCTGAATTAATTAGCCACTCAACAACATTCAGCTGCATGGCATGGTTTTAACTTATATCAGCTCAAGCAAGACAGATCTGACAAGCTTTTAAATCTGACAATATGGTGAAATGTGTGTCATTACATTCTCTCAGACGGTGAGCGTTCTGTCTGCAGGTGGCTGGCCGGGCTTGGGGCTCTGTGATGATATGTCTGCTAGATTGACAGCATTGGCAAAGCAGCTTGAGACTGGCAAGGTATGAGGGTGTGTTTGTTTTTTTCCAATGGAGCTTGATAATAATTCACAAAGGTTATAGCTCTTTCAAAAGTATGACAAAAAGGTGTAACTGGCTCAGCTGTAACTCTGTACTGATTAATTCTCAGGAAGGAAAGGGTTGCTCCCCTCTTCCCTCCACTACAGAGCTGCATCAGAAATATAGAAATTCATGCCAAATGTAGCAGCAGGTACATTATGTCTCAGCTGGATCATATCACCTAATACAAGAATATATAATTGCACTACCCACCACCAAATTGCTCCACGGCAGTATGTTACCAATGTTTACTTGCAAGAAAACAATGATTCACCTTGCATTTGTTGGAGTACAGCTGGTACACAATTCTGCCTTTGTAATCTAACAGTGTCTTAGTCCAAAACATCTGTTTATCAGATAAAAAATATTTATGCAACAGTACTATCCATTTTTACATAAATTTACTACCAAATGCAAAAAACAAAGATCAGAGCCTGGTTTTAAGAAAGGAATGCGAGAGATGGAAGAAATAGAACCCAGCAGTGTTAAAAAACACAGATTTCCTTGGTCCTTCACTGGCTCCGCCGTTACCAGGCAGTTTTTCCAGCCAGACAGCCAATGAGCCACCAGGCCAGCCAGACAACCAGATAGACTTCCAGTCAGACAGTTCCCCATCTGGCTGGTAAGCCTATGGCTGAGCGAGCCAAGGCCTATCTGTACTGGTGTGGCACCAGTAGCTAGTTGTCTTGTCTTGCTTATCTCAGTCCCAAACACACATACACACACACACCCTTTTCGTCTCCTTCAGAGACAACAGGAGAGAACACTGAATATCTGCCTTTTGCTGAGTCCTCAGCTGCAAGAACAATCCAAAACAAAAGATCACTACACGTTGCCCAGCTCACACACATTCCCTGCCTCGCTACACAGCGCCTCAGAAGTAATCGACGCAAGGTAATTTGGTAATTTGGTAATTAATTGCGGTTCATTAGTGGCTTTGCATTTATTAAAACTGTGCATGCTGACGATTGTGTTTTGTCTTCCCTCTGGGATAATCAGCATCATTTAAAATCCTCGACTTATTTACTCGAATACAAATATGTGTACACACAGACACACACAGACCACTAGAATTCTCTAATCCTCTTCCCGATTTACCCTTGAGCCCTGCCAGCTCACTCCTGGACACGAAGCATGGAGCCCCTGTTTGTTGTTGATGTATGCTAATGTGCAACATCCATCTGTTCGTTTGCTTAATTTGGATTTCGCTTGTTTCTAGCCATGTTCCCGCCCTTCATACTTCACCGTTTCCTCCCTTTACCCCAATCCACACCTCCTGCATCTCCTATTCCTCCTCCTCCACCACCTTTCCATCTCCTTCGTGCCGCTCCAACATCAGGAGCAGCTCGTCTGCCCGGATTGCAGCCGGCTTCCACACTGCCAGGGTGAGGGGGAGGAGGATCCACTGCCCCTACATGTCCGTATGCAAATTGGCCTTGTTTTGATTAAAACACAGCTACATATTTCATTAAAGTCACCAGTGAAGGTGGGAGAAGTGAAGGCATACCTCTCTGGGGAGGCGAAGGTTGTTTAGCTGGAGTGAATATTGTAGGACCTGCTTTTTTGTGCTGCTGAGGGGAACAAATAGCGAAGACAAAAGGGCTGCCCAGGGACTGCTTTGGGGTTTAATGGCGCTGACTGACTGGCATATCAGTTAAAGCTCACACTGATGCAGAGTGTGAGTGAATGTGTATTGCATGACAACGGGAGCATTTGACAATGAAATATAGACCCCCATTAGCCTTCAAGGTGCTTTGGCATGCCAAGAAAGTTGCCACTGCCAGGCCGCTGAGAAAAAAAACAGCAAGCACTGTTTCTGAGTATGAAATGAGAAATAGTTTCTTGTGTTGTCTTTTACTCAATGACAGATAAGCTGCTCCCTTGTGGGCTGGGTAAAGGAAAAAAACAAACATTTTCCCCTCTTCAGTGGAATAAGTTGTTTCTCTTGTTTGTGTTGTGGCTCTTCAGTGTAGAGGGCTGGCGGAGCAATGGTACATCAGTTACACTTGTTTGTTTGTTTTCGTATGAATTTGTGAATGGTAAAAAGACTGTCTTTTTCCCCACCTTGTCTTCTTTTTTCATTTACTGGTTGAGGGTGGCAGTCGCCGCACCAGAGGTGATTGCCGTGATATGAGGTTGAGGGGTGGGAATGGGAAGGATGGGGGAGGATCTCTTGGCATCGAGCCAACGTCAGTGGAAATCAAAGACGTCGGGAGGGATGGGTGGACAGAGCGGTGGTTGCTCTGCATAATCAATCAGAAACAATAGGGGAAGAGAGCGAGTGGTTCTGTGTTTCTTGACAGGGCTGATTTTATTCATGCAGGGATGGAAGAGAGGGGGGGAAAGGCATTAAAAAGGATTGGGTAGAGAGATGTGGGCAGGTGCAGGGAGTACTGTAATGGGTGGCCCCTGCTCCAAAGCCAAGGACATATACCCAAGAGGAACTGATTGAATGCCATGCCAATAAAAGAAGGCAGTTTCATGCACCATTGACCGAGTTGGCATCCTCGCAGTCATACTGCGATGAAACCCCCTTCGAGGTCATGATAATGGGAAACACATTTTGTTCCTCTGTGGATTGTACTGCTCTGAGTAAGAATTAAACTGCACCCTCAAACCTGATCTCCCCCCCCTGTTTCTCTTATGGTTTGTGGCATGTATCTGATGTATTCATTGTATGTCAAAACACAGGGGGAAATCAGATTGAGTGTTTGGACAGATATGAAAAGATCAAATTCTGAGTCACAATAGGTGGGGGAAATAATCTGATTTAAGCCTGCAGTGCACATACAGCCAGAGAGTTTGTCCTTTCATTTTCTCTGTAGGTAGAGCAGAATCTCCCGGAGTGGGTTAATAGAATGTTTGTCTTGTATCTTCTCAGCCATGAACCTTTCTCTGTCACAATTACATTCAGTCTGGAAGGTTGTGTGTCTCTCAGACAAATACGGTATATTAGCTCAAGCAAAGCAGACAAATGTTTATTTTGAACTCTTTGTTCATTCATACAATATACCTCTAAAGTTGTCCTGAAATCAGCAAAAAAGTGCAGAGCTAGCTATGTTTATATCATGAGTTTCCGGGAAAAAATAGCGACACACCTAAATATAAGTTTTGTCAGTTGCACTGGCAACACAGTGTCCATTCTCAAATCTATAGCCCATCTCCCCATATGCACTACCCGAAGGTTTCACATATACATCAAATGTATAGGTAAAAATATATAGCATTGTCCCCAAATAAGACGACCCTGATTATAAGACGACCCTCCTTTTTTAAGAATAATTTTCGGAAAACGACTTTGTGAAGACAAAATCTTCTTCTAAGTATTTTCTCGCAATCCAATGTCCAATTTCAAACTAACCGTTCCAATGACCAACCCAAAATGAGTTTTTCTTCTTAAACCAGAAATAGTCCTCTTCAGTAACCCATTTAACAAACAAAATGATCAGTCAGTTTCAAAATAACCGTTGGTCAACAAAAACAAAACCAAGTGACACCATCTTTGGCAGCTGTTTGAATCTTCTGCGTTGATCACCATTTGATTGTACCATTGGTACAATCATTGTGTGTCTCTCCATGTTTCAGGCCCCTGTCACGATAACCTAGTTGCCTGTGTAAACAGTATCGCTGTAAACTGCGTTTTTGATTGAAGACCAGTCATGAAAGGGACTTGTTTTAGAGATTTTTGGCACCATCTGCTGTTGTAACTGTAAACATATAATGCTCACAATGTGACTA